>NC_063200.1:29861355-30086355 GCF_017589495.1 Alosa alosa | reverse complement strand
GGAAAACAGGGAGGGAAGGAGAGAGGGAGGGAGATGGAGTCATCCACCACAGCATCAAATAAACTTGCCATTAGAAAGATAAAGAGTCTCCTCAGTCAGGCTAGTAAGGATACACAGCAGCTGCTGGAGGCTCACAATAAAAACAGCAGAGAGAGAAAGAGAGGGACAGAGAAAAAAAGTGTGCAAGAGAAAGATAGAGAAAGAGAGGGAGAGAAAGAAAGAGAATGAGTAAGTAAGAGAGAGAAAGAAAGAAAAAGTGAGACAGAGAGTGAGAGAGAGAGAGAGAGGCAGGAGAGATAAATAATTCAGAGCGAACATTTGTAGAACCTAACCAGCTTAAAACTAATTGGGTGTTTCAATCTGGCACTGCTGAAGTTTGAGCCGGTGCCCCAATCAAAATCTCATTGGTCGAGGAGCGAGAGAAACATGAGACAGAAGAGAACAAACTACATGCACAGGTGAGGAATGAAGAAAAGTGGTACTGCCTGGAGGGAAAAGAGAGAAGAGAGGAAGAGGAGAGAGAAGGAGAGGGGGGGGTGCTGGAGTCCCCAGCACTAGTGACAGGGAAGGGGAATCTCCAGAGAAGATGCAAAACAAAGGCAACTGCTCAAAGACAGTTGCGGGATCCCAGTCGTGACGCATCATGTGTGTGTTTGTGTGTGTGTGTTTTGTGTGTGTGTATGTGTGTGTGTGTGTGTGTATATGTGTGTGCGTGCATGAGTAGGCTCCCAATCAGCACGCCGAGATGAAAGACTCGCCGCCTTGCATACAAGCTGCTGGCAGATGAAAAGGGTTGAGCTCTCTCTCTCTCTGTCTGTGAGTGTGTGTGCGTGTAGGGCGGAGGGGCCTGTGAAAATGTGTGAGAAGGAGGGAAGGCTGAATCAGGCAGCACTCTCCCAAACTTGGATGATCTTCAGAGGCCAGGGCAAGCATTAAACTTGCTGCCTGCGCTCTCCTACACCCTGCCCATTTCGGCTCAGCCCTTACATTAAAAGGCAGAGGGGCCAATTTGGGGACATCCACCCTACAACACAACCATGCTGCAGACAGCATTCAGTTAATGACCAAAGCAAATGGGTCAGACAAAAAGAGATGACTGCAGTTTTTGTCTATGAAGGCTGAGAAATGATTAATGCTGCCTTTCTAACCCGAACTGTGAAGGCCTCATCTTTGTCTTTTTGCTGATAAGTCATATAGCAGGTAATGCATCACACAAGACAAACATTTCACTATCCACTATAATCTCAATGACTTTTAACTATCCAATATGATCTCAATGACTTTTAACTATCCAATATGATCTCAATGACTTAACTAGCCACTATGATCTGAATGACTTAACTATCCACTATCCAATATGATCTCAATGACTTTTAACTATCCACTAGGATCGCAATGATTTGTAACTATCCACTATGATCTCAATGACTTTTAACTTCAGTGTCCAGTCAGAAGATGCAGTAGATCTAAATTGCCTCAAGAGCATCTCAAACCAAACACAATGCACAATGCTGACATACTGAGGTGATAATTAATACTTTAAATGTGTGTGTTTATCTGTGTGTGTGTGTGTGTGTGTGTGTGTGTGTGTGTGCTTACCAGTTCCACATCAGGGGGTATGATGAGGCCTGGGGGGGCTACAAAGGGTTCCTCGCTGTCCTCTTGTGCTTCTGCAGGAAGAAGAGCACAGCCAATCAGGACCAGACAGCAGAGCACAAACAGAGACTCAACAACAGGCAACGTGATGTGAGGCACCGCATCCCCCTCCGCCGCCCCGGAACTCCTCCTGCACTTAAAGCTTCACTTTTAGTTACCGGAACTTTCTTCTGAGCAGCAGCGTTCAAACTTTGTTTAGGGACTCCAGCAATCAAACCAAGCTCTATCTGTTCCACACAAAAACACACACACACACACACTCACTCTCTCTCTCACAGTTGCAGTCAGGACACACACACTCCTGTGTCAGCAACAATGGGTGATAGGTCAGCTGGAAACTGGGAATGAAATTTTCATGTTGTAGCTGCACTGGTAGCTGTAGATGGGCTGGGGTAGAAGCTTTTTTTTTCTCTCCTGGCATGAATGCAACTGGTGCATTAGTGCCAACTCTGCCAACCTTAGCAAAAAGCATCTGTCCTCGCTCTACCATGTCTCTCTTCCCCAAGCCCCCTAATCTCTCTCTCTCTCTCTCTCTCTCTCTCTCTCTCTCTGTGCACATCACTCCACCATAGTGACTGCACCGTGGCCTGCAGGAGCTCAATCTGCCCAAATCAGTTTATGAAGAGCACCAACGTGTGGTCAGCCTGGGGCGTCGGCTAACGATCCGGGCCCCTGCTGATGGCGTGGAGGACAAATCACATCGACTACTTACGTTCCGACAACACTCATGGTGAGATGGGCTCCTGCTACGTGTTCACTCAATTCAGACTTTTTAATAAAGTAGCACTAAGGCGTTTTGGTCGAAAACTAGCGAGCTAACTCCCTAAAAGGCATATAAAAAAATACCAACGCCAGTATGTATGTAGCACTGGTGAAAGCCTGCTAACTAGTGCCGTTTGGTACTATAGTTGGTCATGTTATGCTGTGAAAGACATTCCCGTAATGGCAAGGTGGCCTGCGCTTTGGCCTCGGCAAAAGGCTTTCAGATTGATCCTTGTCAAGCTGCATTTAAAAAGCATGGGGCGGTTCACAGCTGGCAATTTGCTCCCGGCCTTCTCGGGTAAAGTACAGGTCTCTCGACAGCTGCGCTGCCAATATCAGGAGCCACGCTGACGGATAACTTTGTTTCCGGAGACTTCTACCGCCACTGGCAAGCTCTGGGCCTTCACTCACCAGCCACTCAATTAGACCAATGACCTCAGGCGCTGAACTCTGGGAGAAAAAACATGTTGATGGTGATTCTGGTGGAGGTCGGTGGGAGGGCGAAGGGACAAATTAACATGATCCAGGTGCGCCTCATAAACATGACAAATAAGCACCGAAACAGACCAGCAGCAATTTCACATCCGTACGGCTCCAGGTGACATTATTGCCTTTTCCACCCAGAATGACTAAGCGGTACAAAAATAAGTCCCACTTTAGTTTTAGCCTGGCTGAGCTGTAGCACAGAAAGCACTGCGATTAAAGCTGTGGGTGAAACACACACAGCTAGTGCTAACTGGTGCTTTTGGGAAGCAAGAGGCGGATACTCGTGATTTCTTTTTGTTATTTTACAGCTATTTGCTTCTAAGAGAGCACCATAACGCAAGTAGTACTTGCGTGTAATGGCTGGACAAAAGGAAGAAAGGTTCTCAGCGTTAAGCCTAAGAGCAGAGCCGGCAGTAGTAGTGCAGACGGGAGACGGGAGAGGGAGGGCTGGTGCATGCAGAGCAGAGTGTCTGCTTCTCATTCTGCTCAGGGGGCCCTCCGACACCGCCGCACCTCCCTCCAGCCCGCGGGGCATCACAACAGAGGCCAGGCCCGTGCCCGCGCTCCAAGAAGCGCCACTGAGGAAGTATTCGACACACAGAGAGGGCTGGGTGCCTGTCAGGATATCGGTGTGTGGACGTGACAGCCAGAGGAAGGGAGCGAGACTATGAAGTCTGCTTTGGAAATATCTACATGCAGTTGGAAATCTACATAGCAGTTATGGCAGACAGGTTTATAATGCATTAAAGCAGTGTGCGTGTGTGTGCATATGCATGAAGACCTGTGTGTGTGTGTGAGAAAAGAGAGAGAGCAAAAGAGAGAAGAAGAGAGTGAGACAGGGAGAGCGAGAGAAAAGTGAGGGACTGTGAGAGACAGAAAGAGTGAGAGAAACGGGAGAGGCGGGAGACATGCTTATCTCTGTCTCTAGGCAGACATGGGAGGTTCAGCTGTAACATCTCCCCTGCCCCGTCTCCTCCTCCTGCCTCCATGTCACCTCCTCACCTGTCTGCTCACCTGCCACCCTCTAATCCCCCACGCCTCCAGTGCGAGTTTAAGGGGGGGGTGAGTGCGTGTGTGTGTGTCCTCTCACCTGCTTCCTTGTTGGCCTCCTCTTCCTCAGTGGGCTGTGAGGGGTCGTAGTAGTCGGCGCTGTAGCGGTAGCCCACCGCGTTAAACGTACCCTCGTCCGCCAACGCCTCACTCAGCCGCTTGTACTCCTCCTCTGAAAAACACATGACGCACACACATTATTGTGGGCCTGAAGTGTGAGGCAAGCACAGCTGTGTGTGTTATAATCCCTTACTAGGCTAAGTAAACACACACAAGACAAAACAAATAGAAACACAGCTCTTGGACACAACACACATTTTTTAGACAAATATGAAATAGTTGTTGCTCTCCTAACAACAAAACAATAGTGAATTAGAAGCCTGTTTACACATTCACAACAATTCCATACATACAGCTAGCACAAAGAAAACACATGTTTTATGTATCCTCTTCAAAGCTATTTGAATATTGTATACAACACAGTGTATATTTCTGCTGAGAAAACCCTTGGGACAGAATAACAAAACGGACATTGTTTTGTGTAACTAATAGCTAATAAAAGTAATGCTGCTGTTTGACAAATTGTTGTTTTTCCATGAGTCAGGTTAAGTGAAGCATACAATGTCTGACCAGCCTCTGAGAGAATAAACAAACTCAGGCCATCTTTAATAGATAAGCTTTTTGTTTGGGTTGTCACAAGCATCCTCCAAGATAACTTGGCTAAGGAGTCCTTAGGAGTACCTCCGGTACTGCATATTGTTCTTCAATAATAAATGAGAACTCACTTCAGTCGTATAGTATTTACACAATATAGCCTAGTTCCTATAGTCCAAGGGAGTTTTCAAATGGATTAAACACATTGTGTTACCCCGAAGTCTCTCCTGAGAATAGGACAGTGCCTCTTAATCAGTGATTTATTACCAAGCATCTGAAAATTAAGCAGTGGTCATAGCTTGGTAGTCCCTAAACAGACACCTATTTAAGAAAGGCCCCTGAGTCAGCAAGCTAAGAACAGCAACTGTTGGCAGGTGATACAGATTAGGACAAACTCCAAGGACACATGGACAGGGTTTCCTGACAAATTAAAAACAAAAACAAGCCCGGCAGTGAGAGCTTATAACAACAGATAGGGCCAATTCTGAAATACTGGAGATTTGCGCTGAACTCTCAGGTGACACTATGCAAAACCAGTGAAGTTACTGTAAACAACTTCCAAAGGAAGGGCTTGAACATAACTGATGTACATGTAACATCAGTTATGTTCAAGCCCTTCCTTTGGAAGTTGTTTACAGTAACTTCACTGGTTTAACTGTAACGTGACTGAAACCAGGACATATAGTTATTTCAGTTACACCAGCTTATTTTTTGTATGTGGGAAGGAGACTCGGTTTAACTCTGAACTTTTAAATGAAAAATGAGTATTGAAATGTTCAATTTCACAACAGTATTTAAGACCGTGGCGTTTTACCAACGTCAGGCCTAGCTGTATCTGCCCTCAAAACATATGAACAAAGGAATAAGCCCCCAAATAATAAAAAAACTCCATTCAAACCAAACTGAAAATGTTCAATACGCGGTTGTTCGTTAACCCACTTCAATAGCATACATATAAAATAGTAGTCAGTTTCAACAACCCTCTATTGAGCTCAGGAATATTAATGCAGGCTACCAGTTTTTCCGACAACGTCGGGTCACATAGGCCGACAACACAAAGTGAATCGTGCTCCTAGAGCATCGATCTCTAATCAAAAAAAGAAAATGAAAGAAAGAAAATGTATGAAACGAAATCAAAAGTTAGAGTAGGTCAAATATCAACTGAAGGAGTCAGGGGTGAAAGAAGGGGTGAGGCGTTTTGTTGTGTGGGCGCCCATCCACGGAAAAGTAGGCTATAGTTTGTTGTAACAAAGGAATTTAAATGGGAATTGGGGCAGCGGTAGGTATTGAGGGCAGGTGAAAGGGTTTTGGAGGCTACAAACAGGCTTAGGGGAAACCGGTCACAACAGAAAAAGTTTGTATCAAACCCGGCATCCAGCTGTTAGGTCATAGAAAGCTCCTTCTCCTTGTGTCTTGCAGAATTCTCGAGAAAGCGGATGTCGGGGTCCAAAAAGTGCTCCCAGGGCATAGAATAATCCACCAGAGTATCCCAATAGAATACATACGATCCTTTCCGTTTTCAGTACTTCTCTCTTGCCGCAACTCATCCGCCATCGGCCCACACTCTCCCATACAGACTTCATTAAAATAATGACAGGCCCTACGCTCACTCCGTCATCGGCGTCCGTCCCAACACAAACAGACCCCCTCAACTGCCACCAGTCTCGCCAAAACCCACCAGTTACTATTTAATTAATATATTATTATCATTATAAGTAGGCAGGCATAGCTGACCGCTACATAACAAATAATAAATAAATAAATAAATAAATAAATAAATAAAACCTGCCAGACAGCATTGGGAGCAGTAGGTGTGCTTAGGATTATTCCCACACAGATGCCCATGCACAGTAATGAATATGGAAGTGGATTATTAAATGTTAACTACTGTTATTTACATTTTCTCCCAGTGGCTATAAGAGCCACCAAGTGGAAATTTCCAACCACTAGCAACAAGGAAAAAGAAAGAAAAAAAACGTTTGAGAGTATGATCCTTTTAGATCCTCTTCACTAGAGACCTTGACAAGGCTGTACAGTGGGTGGGAGTGCAGAAGTCTAGAGATACCTTCCCAATATTCCCCTTGCCTGACATGTGTTTGCCTACACAACTGCCAAACATCATTTGGTTTTGACGAGACAGGTCTCTGGACGTATGACTGATGGGCAGTCACGCGAACCGTCCTAGCATCCGCTTCCACTATGACAGGGCCCATTTCAATATCCATTACCATCACCCAAGCGCTGGCACAAGAGCGGTAAGGACGAAACTGCACTTAACATAATCAATATAGCTTATTACGTTTTGCCTGATCTTAATGTAGAGTGATGGCAGCCTGCTGAAGCCAAAAAAGGTTTGAGTATCTATCTGAAGGACAAGCTCCTTGTCTGTGTCTGTCTGTCTCTCTGTGTGTGTGTGTTCAGTCTTGAGCAGTGGGTTAATGACTATGATGACTGGTGCACAACCCTGCTGCTTAGTGACAGGGACACCATTCATACCCTGCTCTCCACTACGCAGCCATGGTCAGCTGCATTATACAAGATAGGCCATTTAATCACTATGGACCGTTACCCTTCTAATTAAGATCCACTGATAACTGCAGACATCCCTGAACCCATTTACATTTTGCACTCATCACACTTTTGAGACAATAAGAAAGACGAGGTGGCAAATAAATAAACAGAAAGGACTTTCCCTAGAGGAGCTAGATTATTTAAATAAATTAACACGAGGGCAAGTAAGTCTAATCACTGAACTGGCAAAATACCTATGAGTAAGCCAAATGGCTTGTTAAGCTGATCAAGAGGATATAGGCAGGAGCAGTGGGGTTAGCAGAGTTAAGACTGCCTGTACGGGACGTTAAGAGGAACCATGACATGAGCAGGGATGGTGGGTGGTTGGGACTGAATGACACCAAACAGAAATAGGAAAAACATGAATTCCTGACTTATATGTCCTACTCCTCAGCCTATGGAAAAGGGTCAACAAATGTATGCCATCCTAGTCAAAATCTTGTCTGCCGTCATTGGCAAATGTGTTAGAAAAAGAGTGACTTGAAGAGTGCTGGTGCGTATGCATGTGGCAGTCAATGATGTCTCTCTACTAACATGTTCTGACTCACCCCCTCTTGAATGAAGGCCCCTTACAAATCTCAAAACCTCTTAAGAGAAAAACAAGCATCAGTGCTTCACAATTTGCCAAAATAACTCGGCTGTTCAACTATTCATTTTAGTCCCTCATCCAAAAATCTCATCAATAATACTCGTTGTTTTCTACTGAATTGTTTACTTTTGAACAGTATTACTGTTCTTTATTCTGGACATTTTCCATATTGATTGGGTAAAAATGGTAAAAATGCATCTGACCTCAGAGTCCGCCTGTATCACAAAAGAGGAATTGCAACTAAGCTGTTTCAGAAAATATGTTTGAATAAAAGAGAATACATCTCCACATCTGTGAAGAAAACATGCAAGGCTCCATCAGTCCATCTCCTTTATTACTATGACTGAAAGACTGAGAAGATTAACAAAGCAGCAAGGCCATGGGCTTTAATTCAAGGTTCTCTACCATCAACTGCTAAACAAATACAACTGAGGAACTCTAGAGAGGTCTTTTGGAGTAACAAGAGGAGTTTCATAGTAATCCTCAAAAACAAGATTTGTCTATACTCTTAATAATTCTTTCGAATCAGTGCTAACACTGTGCAAGCATACAGCATCGCAGCCTCAACATCCACCAGGCTGAGGCCAAAAGTGAAGTGAAGTGAAGAGAATCTGTGAAAGGGGTTGACTGACACACCTGACTCCTTTGACACCTACATGACCATGAACAGCTCACTTCTAAGATCGTATTTCACCTTCATTTAAAATAACTAGTGTGCCATCGAATGGACAACAAAAACACAACAATTTGCCATCCCTTTTGCTCTAACTCACCTTGTCTGGCCTCCTCTTCTAAGAGGTCTGTGTGAAGAGCCAGGTATCTTTCCTCATCACAAAGGGCTTCAATCCTGGCCTCCTCCTCCGACAGCTGGTAATCGCGGTTCCAGGAGTCAGCGTCATATTCAGAAAGGTCATGCAGGTGACCCCGTCCATCATACCTGCAATGTGAGGGGCATGGTTAGAGTGTGACTGGAAGCCGTCCAAGCGGCCAAGCACACAGAACATACTCACCACTCTGGGTGACCCTATAAAAGAAAAATAAAGGCTTTGGATCTTTGGACAACATGAACAGATGGAAAAAGTGGTAAACAAACAGAAACAAAGCTACTTTCTACTACATGACGTTTTACTCCTTCAACAATGCAGAGCAAAAACGGTATAAATCCCTGGATGAAGCAAAGGCCAGAAGCCTTACTGGAGCACTTCTTGATGCATACAGACCAACCTGTTCTCCCTCACTCTAAAAACTGGAGTTTGACTGAAATCCAAACTATTGCCCTCACCCATGTCCCTATCCTGAATACAAATAAGAGCAACAAAACTAACAAAACAAAACAAGAAGAAACGGCTCACCTCTTACCTTTACATGGTTCAAAAAAACATTCCACCTTGAAACCCTGAACCACTTGAGACAGCTAACATCATTCCGATGTGTCTTTTTTTTTTATTATTGTTAGAAACAAAAAGAGGTAACATCCACACAAGCCCGAGCACATAAATACCTATCCGCAAGAACCCAAATGGACGAAATTTTCCTGCGTTCGCTCCTTTTTTCCACCTCTCTGTTCCAGTTCTCTTGGAGAGGAGTGTGCAGATGGGGTGGCAAATGGGGGGGCCGGAGGGACCCCTTTAGCCATACTTGCTGAGGAAATAAGGTCTGGTTATGTGATAAGAGAGACACATACATACACATTTGGAACAGGAAACAGCACCGTGCTGATTAAGGTGGCTCAAACAAGACAGTCATTATTGTTAGTTAGCAATATTAAGCCATTCAGACCCATGGCCAAACTGTCACTGATTTTTAGTTTGAAGTTACCTTTTGATCTCAATGAGGCAAAGCAGGCCAGGTGGGTTCCCCGAACACATATTTGCAAAGATGTTTGACTAATGAAGAGCCACCTTAGTTCACACATAGGCTTCACATCAGTAGTGTCTTTTTGTAAGGGAATTTGCTGTGATTTGCAGCTGAACACGTGTGAACTTTTCAAACCAAAATAAAAACCATCTATTCAAGGAGGCTGTAACCAAAGCAAATTCCTTCCATAAGACAAGATGCACCAGGCCTCCCCTACAGACGACAGTGCAAACACATGTATTAGTGATTGTCTTTTGCAAGTATTTGTGTGGCCAGTGGTTTTGAGGTGTAGAACAACAAATTAGGCCTTGCCCAACTGGCTTAAGCTAACTGTTATGCTAGCAAACAGGTGATAAGATAGCTACCAAACAAACTATGTCTAGGGGAGGAAGGCTGCATCTTGTCATGTTTGAAATCACTGAAATAACGCTACAGGCTCTTCGTCTTCTTTCAGCTAAAAGCGAAGCGGTGTTAGAGCCCTAGAAGTGGACGCAGTCTCTCTGTCTCTTTGGCTCTGTTTGGGCTAACGTTAGCAAGCTAGCTGCAACATTGGCTACAACCGCGCCTTGCGCAAAGGAAATCCAAGAGGTCACTTCGGAAGGCAAAGTTGGTTAAGTATGTATCCCTGTGAGTTTGTTCAACCGACCTATCAATCATGATGCTCTTGTCTCCCATCCATGGGATAAGGTGTTTGCCCTGTTCGTGGAAGTGAGCCCTCTCATCGTCCCGGAACAGCTTGCAGGCATAGCCAAAAACCAGGAGCTCCGCATACTTGGTGCTTTCACTCTCCTCCTTCACAGGCTTGTTATGATGGTCCTTCTTACTTCCTCCCCGTCGATACATCCCAATATTTTCGATACTAGAGTATATAACTTTGGAAAATCACTGTATTTAAACGTTATCACCTAAAGTCTTCTCATTTCCACCAAGATAGCACATCTAACTACTCCAGTTTGATTTTTCAAAACTGCAGAGCACACAGGGAACCAACATGGCTGTCTGAGTATAATCATAGTGTTTACTTGAACAGCAGATTCGAGCGTTTTATAATCTGTAAATGTAAAAAATAGCGTGGGTATAAAATATAGAAACATGTATATTTTAAAGACAGGTACAGAATAGTCCTTATTTTAATGGTGAATTTCGGATGAAAGAAAAAAATAACGTTTTGGGGCTTGCCCACACTATATACTTTAGTGTTGAATGTGCGATTTTTGGCATGAATATCTCGCATACAGAAGCGAAATAATTCATCAACCAATCAACATCAAGTGACACAGTGAATCCAAAAATCTACAATTAAATCTTCGGTCAAACCAGAGCCCGTTTTAATCTAAACGTATTTGGTAAAACCTAGGTTTTTATAAAGCTATAGTCAAACCTGAAGAAGACGGTATGAGTCAAACCTTTGGTTAAACGGGAGGGGGAGTTGACTTCACATCTGCCACAGTGGTGTCCAGCTGGTTATTTTTTATTTTTTTTGGTAGGCCTAGCCTAGTTGCAAAAAAGCCTATGTCTGTAAACTATTACCAGATTATTGTCAGTGTTGTTTTTGGTGATGGGGTTCACACAGCACAAGCTGAATTGAATTTCCCCTTGGGGATCAATGGTCAAGTATCTATCTATCTATCTATCTAAGCATCTGTATTGGCTTAATAATCAAAATCTTTACCATGATATGTCCTTGCTCCACAGATGGTGCATATTGAATTGAATTGTAGCCTATCATTTGGATAGAAATGTGCACTTTGCATGAATGTTCTATTGAAACATAAGCCAGTGAGCTTTTCATACATTTGGAATGACACAATGCATAGAGAACGCCTGACTGGTTTACTCATGGACTGTATACAATCTATTGGTTTACTGGTTTGAGTTATACTTGAAAATAAAATTCTGACACTCAATGGTCTTGAGTCTCTAGTCCTCCTTGCCTGTGCCTGTTGAGGTGTCCACGACCATGGCAGCCTTGACAGGGACATCAAGGAGGTGGTCATCCCCCAGCCCCCACCCCCTCACTACCAGTGCAACACTCACCTCCACCATCACAGGCTATCGTACCCCCACCATCACTGGATATTGCACCCCTCCCCCACATTGCGACCACGAACAATGAGGTGACAACGACTTCAGTCAACAGCCATCAGACACACAGAACCCAGAAGGACCCTGAACAAACTGATCAACATTTTGGACAATGAAGGGTCATCCACTCCACAGCACTATTGTAAAACAGAAGAGCCTGATCAGCTGGAGACTTCGCTCACTGCCTTGCACAACAGACAGACTGAGGAAGTCATTTGTCCCCAGGGCCATTGAACTGTTCAATGCTTCACTTAAGAGAAGAGGAGAGATGGACTTCTCCGCAGTTTGTCTGCCTCTCCACCCTCTCCATGTTTGTGTACTGTCTGTCCACTAGCCACTTTTTACCACTGTCTTGCTGCTTCACTGTTTGCGTGCTATATTAGCACATATGCATAACCCCTCCCTCCATCCCACAGCCGGATTGTGGCCACACTTATACCTTTACTTAATTTTATATATATATACTATAGAAAAACTATCTCTCTCTCTCTCTCTCTCTCTCTCTATATATATATATATATATATAGAGAGAGAGAGAGAGATAGTTTTTTATATTTATTTTATGCTGGTCTCTAGACTTTATTCTTGCACTGTTGCACTGTTAGACTTACTCATTTGCACCATCACTATGACACTCACTCTTCACAGAGCACCTTACCTTACTATGCACAGAGAATCACAGGCTCAGTCCCTGCCTTAGTCATTGCAAGCGCCTCATGATTAATCACCCACTATGTGGATACTGTTTTTAGACTTGATTTAGATTTAGTGTTATTTAGTATAATGTGTATTTTAGTATATGCTTTATCTTCTTTTGTCCTTATTGCTTAGTTGTGTTTTTTATATTATATACTTTTAATTACTTTTTCTGCTGTTAGTGAATGTTGTGTGTGATGTCTGTATGCTACTGAGACCTTGAATTTCCCCTTGGGGATCAATAAAGTATCTATCTATCTATCTATCTATCTATCTAGTCACACCCATGCCATTGAGTTGCATCAAACAGAGCAGCCTGCCACATTTGATCAAATCTGAAAAGCATTACAAATCTCTTTTTATTTTTGAGGAAGTGTAACCTGCGTTGTGTTTGCCACACGGCTCAGCCCTGCAGTCTCCCAAACTCAAATCTGAAAAATGCAGCACCTAAATGCACACGTACCAACTGGCTACCGTTACACTCAACCTCCAGAACCTCACTCTCAATCCTGGTCACAGCACCAATGTAACCTGCGTCATGTTTACCGCCCGGCTTAGCCCTACACTTGCCCGGACTCAAACATGCAAACTGCAATAGGCCTACCTCGGATCGGGAGTCGAGTATGCTAGCAGTTGAGCTAAAAGCCCAGGCTGGTCTAGCTCTTTCAGTAACATCTCGCATTGTGAGGGAGGTTTACACAAAGAACACTACACAGCTATGTTTTTGCAAAAACAAAAATACTGCATACTATTATGCTATTTATACATTTTCCCAGTGAATTTAATATTACCCTCCTTTAGGTTGCTAACATTAGTAAGTACAGGTAACTTTTATTGATATAGCGCATTTTTGTCTGCAGAGTTCAACCCAAAGCGCTTCACAGGACATTGACACATAAGATGCCGGCGAAACTGCGTAGACGCCAGCATACCCATGACACCAAGACATAAACAAACACATTTAAAAATAGGCTAACAAATGACACACAAAACAAAAGGTGCCGGACGGAGTGGCGTAATCGCCAGCATACCTGACACCAAGACATACAAGACAGACAACAAACAAAATTAACAAATAATAAAATATATTTAAAAGGAAAAAAAGAAAATTCCATGTTAAATTAGTCCAATTTGTTGTATCTAACTGGCTGAAAAATGTCCAAGGGCATTAGCGTCACTTCCAATAAACTCAAGGCTTTGGATACTGATGTTTCTGATACATTAGGCCTCCTCATAGGCATTGGCTGATTACCATGATGTGTCTAACAATCAAACTTATCTTATATTTACTGCCATTGAGTAGTCTATGTGGTGTATTGTTTTAAGGTTCAAGTTTATATAGGCTACTCATCAAAGACGCAACATAATTCCCAGTAATGAAATTCTTAGATCCAGCTCAACTTTCTAGATTAAATAGAGCTAGAAATATAGAAATATAGAAATAGAGCTCAGACCAAAGCCTCACACAGATAATAAAATCAGGTTGAACGTCTTCATTGTTGTCATTATGTCGTCATTGTTTCAAAAGTCTCCACGATGGAAGCCATTTTCAAAAGGCTGCATTTTCAAGCCCTAAAAAACACTGTTGTTGTTCAAGCCTAAAACACAACAAAGTATCTCTATTTTTCTGTTCTCACTATCTCTCTGCTTTCACCAAATTGATGTGGACAAGCACTTTAAACACATTTGCCCATGTAGTTAGAGGCCCACTTACCAAGTGAGACCCAAAATAAGGGAATTTCAGTCAGTTTCAGGTGATGGATTTAGTAGGGTACACAGAAATAGGAGCGGATGGGTTTGCTTTGGAACTGTGGCTATAGAACTAGCCTGATTGGATTATCATGCTGTTGTTTTAGTTGAATCCATAGTCCGGCAGCCATGGGGTCAGACCTGGTTTTGTCGGTTAAAGTTTTTTTTTTTGCAGAATCTTGTAGACCAAGGTAAGACAAGGTAAGACACTATAGGTGAATAGGGTAAAAAAAATAACTAACAGATATCACTATGAAACTTCCCCAGTTGATTACTTACATTAATATGGAAAAAAATGTATTACAAGTTATCTGAAATTTAATGTTTGAATATGCAAATTAGGCACAATCTAATTAAATATGTGCTGATTTGCATAAAGTTTAAAAAGAAAAAATCTGAACATTAGATGAAGCCGGGTTCAAAATTACTTTTTCATTGTGTTTACATATTAGATGAAAAGTCTTTTACACAGGAAATTTGTATTACAAGTTTTCTGTAATTTAATGTTTAAATATGAAAAAGCCCAATGTGCCAAAATCATGAAATAGGATATACCTCTAATTTCAAGATGAGTAGGCATACTCATATTAAATGCAAATCAACTCAATTAAAATGTACTAAAATACAATGTTCTGTGTGATAGTTTTTCAGACAGTACATTCAAATTTGGACAATTTAACCCTTTACTAAGTGAATTAATGAATTTCTATATTTCAGATAATGCCAGTCAGGGAGCCATGGGGTCAGACCTGTTTTTGTGGGTTATTTATTTATTCATTTTTGCTTAGACTTGTTGACTTGGGGTGGCTCTTTAATATTTAGCAGGGTGCCCAGTGTGATATCCCTTGGGCAATGTCCTACATTAACCATTAAAGCCATATGTGCCGAAATCATGAAGAAAAAAAAAGCAAATAATCAACTCAAATAGAATGTACTAAAATACAGTTTGCAGTGTGATAGTTATTCAGACAATACTTCATGCATTCAAATTGGGAAAATGTAACCCTTTTCTATGTCAAATAATGAATTTATAATTTCAGATATTGCCTGTACTAATTCTGAATATGTACACTTTTCCTAGTATTAGTTCTGATAATTGTCCAGTTCTGGCTCATCCTACCCTAAAACATGCAGAGAATATTGTGCAAGGCACCATTAACCTGGCAACTGAATCTGTTAGAGCTACAAGGATTTTCACTCTTGCAGCCATATCTGATCATCTCCAAAATGGTGCAAGTTTGACATTTTCTGGTAGACTGGTTGGGCTTAGTAACGAATCAATGAATCTTTCTTCAAATGGCAGTTGAATTTCCAACTGAAGTATTCCTTCGCTTCAGGCTCCATATACTTCAATAGCCTACTTAAAAATGAATATTCTCTTTTTGAATGACGAGTTTATGCTCTGAGCATACTACTGCAATAAAGAATAAAAATAAATGTATATTTTATACATAGGATTAGAACAGTAGAACAAACACCCTGTAAAAATCAGCTAAAAGAGGGCAGTTTAGGCTAACAGTAATCATTTACATAGCATACATGCAGTAAGTCCTTCCACTCAGCAGCCATATTGTAGCACTTTTTGGGCACTTATCGGGCATCTATTTCGGCGTGTGCAAGACTTCACAACACCAACCTTGCTCCAGCAGTGAGATCACAACACATGAAAGGGGTCGGATATGTGTACAACTGCCATATTGGCGTTACAAACTAACCCCATGCATTTCTATGGAGGATTTTTTGAGTGTTGTGACTCCTCATTAGAAAGTCTCTGGTAAACCTCCATCCACACCTAAGAGACGTGCTATTGAGAGATGCTAGCACGTAGCACCCGTGGATTAGTTTCCTCTCCCACTCTGAGAATGAAATTGGCACTTCAGAAGCACCTACATACACCAAACTTTCCAGTCTTATACCTAACTATATTTAGAAGGCTTCTACAGAGGGGTTTGTTGATATGTTATTCCTAGCCTTTTTATATTACATTTTATTCCTAAAAACATGGCGAAAATGTATTTTTTTAAAGGCTATTGGCAGTATTTTCTGATTTACGGAATAAATAAAAGAGATATCTAAAATTCCCTGTGTAAAAGACTTTTCATCTAATATGTCAACACAATGAAAAAGTAATTTTTCATTAATTTCTTTTAATTATTTTTTTTTAGTTTATGCAAATCAGCACATATTTAATTAGATTATGCTTAATTTGCATATTTAAACTTTATATTACAGATAACTTGTGATACATTTCTTTTCCATATTAATGTAAGTAATCAACTGGGAAGGTTTCATAGTGATATCTGCTAGTTAATTTTTTTACCCTATTCACCTGTGGTGCCTCGCCTTATATTCAACACATTGGACAAGAAAGGCTTAATATCGAGAATTGCCTAAGGGATATCACCGGGCATCCTCTCTAATCTTATTGAGTTACCCCTTGACAGCAAGAAACAGCAAAAAAAAAAACTTTAACCGACAAAACCAGGTTCACCTAAAGTATGGCATTTGGCTGCCGGACTAATGTAACACTGAAGGAAGTACACAGCCTCAGTGAACAAAATGTGCCATTATCTTCCAGTATCTTCCAGATATCAACGTTTACTTTCTTAATTGAGTTGTGATAATTTATGATCCTAAAATTCTCATACCATTCTGTCATCCAGTAAAATAAATTTCTTCATTATTAATTCACCTATTTGACATTTCTGTGTAGCTACTTGTCTGTCCTCTGATTAGACACATGCATGGCAATTGGACCGAAAGGTCAGAGTGACAGGAGGCCTATGGGGGCTACTGTAGGAAATGTCAAGTGCAGGTTTTTTCTTCTTCTGGGAGGGTATTAAATTTGCAAAATCATTCTAGCAAGAGAAATAGCTAAATGCAATTTCAGCAGCTCATCACTATGCCACCAATGTCATTTTCACTGGGTGTTAGCAAAATAACAAATCAGTTAGCAAGAGAACAAATCAACCACAGTTATTTGAGTATCAAAGAGACAAAAGGAGATAGTGAGAGGGCAAGAGAACTATTTTAAATCACTTCCACTCACACACGCACGCACACACACACACACACACACACACAAACACACACGCACACACACACACACACACACACACACATCTACTTATTCAACATTTTGTTTATGATTTATGATTTCATTACATAGCCTTGCATTGAAACCTTCATTATTCACTCCGTTCCATTATGGACAATTTGGTTCTCAACCAAAAGGTAGAGAAGGTCCCTAAGGTATCCTTAGAGTGAGGGCTCGGAAGTGAGACTTGGATTCACTTTGTAAAAATGGAAGACCTTTATTTGAGTGCCTTTTTTATCAGCTCTAAGAGCTTGCAATTAATCACCCATGCTTGCCTTCATGAACACCAATATTGAAGTTCTGGGATGTTGGGGTGGAGGTTTGTCACTTGCCATCAACCACAAGGGGCTAAGTGTCACAAATCTTATATTGGATCATTTTGATGTTGACACTGACAATATGATCAAATGTGTCCAGTAATGCATTGTTCATGCCCCATGCCAGGCCCAAGGGCCTGAACTCTCAGACTTGCTCATAAATCCTCCAGCTGCCTTTAAAATGGAAATATATGAAACATGCTTTTACCTCATCCGATGTGTGGCTAGATAATTACAGCATGCCTGCTGGTGGTGAGCAAAGTTGGTCAGGCTGAGCCTGTACACTACTCTTACTGAAGAGATACGATGATTACATTTGTGCCTCTTGTGTGTGTGTGTGTGTGTGTGTGTGAGAGAAAAAGTCCTGCTGAGCAATTAAGCCAGTTGCAGCTACTACATGCTCCCAATAACTCAACCCATCATCTCTGAGGACATGCTGTGTGATGGAGAAAAATGTATGAAATTGCTAGATCTGGAAATCACATTTCCATCATGAATGATTGAATAAATGAGGCTGCCAAAGAAATCCCTGTAGCCAGCTGCTTGTCTAACTCCATGTAATTTACCAAAAAATTGTGTTAGTTTCATGTTCTGTAAATGCAGAGAAACTTGTTCTACATGGCTGGCACTGAGGGCACCATTAGGCTCGATGGTGATATTTCATGGGGAATGCATTGAAGGACTTGGCAATTAGACAGTGTTGTGACAGACAAGGAGGACGGCAGCAGTCGTGCCAGCTGCAACCAAATGACAGGCATAAATAATAATCAATAAGAGTAAATGGGAGCTGCTCGCGGCATACGGTGTTAACATGCAAAGAGTATTCTTCATCACAGACAGCGCCCTCAGCAACCCCGAGGAGCGCGTGTGAACCGGTGTCTTCCATCTGTCCGTCATTCATTTATTTGTGTTGTTTTTTCTCATTTCTCTCTCTCTCTTCTCTCTCTCTCTCTCTATGTCCATGATTTTATCAATTTTAGTCCTTGCCTTCTATTCAGTCAACATGAGCTAGCTTCTTCTTGATTATCTGTTTTCTTATTGCCTCCTCAACCCTGATTTCTTTTGTTCCCTATGTCTGTCTGTCTGTCTCTCTTTTTTGTCTCTTTCTCTCCTCCACCCCTCTGTCTCTGCATTTCTTTTCCCCGCTTCCTTATCTTTTTTTCCTTCTGCCTGCCCCCTGTGAAAGCCATGCTTTTCTCACCTCCGAGCCCCCTACTGTTCTCTGCCCTCCTTCTCACCGCTGAAACAATGACACATGGGATATGACACGGTCCTTCCTTCCCAAGGGCGTTGAGCACAGCGACTGGAAACCAGATTAAGGTGTCTCTGATAGTATCACATTTGAAAAGACAGAGTAGATAAGGCTTTTGGATGATAAATAGCCGCTCGCTGCCGTGGCAGATGGAACCGGCGGTCAGACATGGACCCCTGGCCCTCAGTAGATGTTCCGTTTGCTTGGCTGCGCTCCCTGAATCTAATTATGCACTGTGCACCTCTTCTGGTTCTGTCAGGACTCAAGCCTCAATGCTTCCTTACAGCTAAATGGGTAATTGTAACACAACATTGTGTTGGCTAAGCAGGGGCTTTTACTGTAGTGCTGATGAGGCGACGAGAGGCCAATTCCCGAGATGTGCTTATGTCTGTCCGTGGAAGACCAGCAAAGCTTGAAATGTTGTACAGAGATGGGAAAAAATGTGGAGACATCAAACCACTGTTCTCATTTCTGAAGAAAACATTTTAATTTTTGACAAATGTAAGACCTTTACATAACAAGTCAATGGCAGATGGAGACAGGTGTGATAAATGTATTCAATGAAGAGACACATCTTTTTTCTTCAACAATCAATCCAACATGTTTCAGTAGTTAGATCAAGACCAAGACAAAGGCTTGTGTCCTCGAAGTCAGACAGAAGTCAGACAGTCTAAATATATTTGCTTTTGATAAAAAAATTCACTGCTGAAACATAGCGACCATGATGTTGAACTTTAATCGACAGGCACCCTTTATGTAAGCATGTCTTTCCACCCCTTCATATAACCCTCCTGTTGTGTTCACGGTCAAATGTGACTGATTGACACTTCTTTTCTCTCAAAAATATTGTTAAGTTATTCTGAGGCTCCATGACTTTGTTAACACAGGGCATCTGAACACACAAAACAAATTTTTATAATTTTTATAACAATTTGAGTGTTTTATTTAACTTTAGAACACCCATGTGTATTCCTGGTCAAAAATGACCGGCTATTAGAAATTAATGGGTTAGAAAATGATCAGTGTATAAAACTGCGTCCTGGCACATACTTATTGATCAGGACTGAATCAGGACTGTATTGAGGACTGTATGTGTGCTTATGTACATTAAAACACACACTCAAACACACCCTGACCCCCTCTTTGCTTCTATGCCAGCCCCCACTGGAACCATTCTCCAATAGAATCTTCCCCTTTTTGACTTGCATGAGCTCAGGTCAATGAGGCCTGCAGGCCATAATTAGCAAATGGAAGTTCACATCTGGTTATATCTAATAGAACAAAAGTTGATACAAAGGTCTATCACAACATTAGATGATAATATATGTGTTACTATGGATAACAAGTTATAATGCAGCGGCCATTTTTGACCGGGAACACAAAACTAGTTAACATGAAACGAATACAACATGAGGGATTAGCATGTCTTTCCAGCAGTATAAACTGTACCCAGTAGGATTTCTCTACCTCTCTAAAACGGTACACAACACACTTATACACCAAGTTTAATGCTTTAACAGAGTTGCGCAATAGAAAAGGCAAGGCCACATTTGCTGCTTGAGGAAAATCAAATAAAACCTTGAGCTCAGGTACACGTTAGAGACGACCACGCCAAAGTGAGCCAGCGCATCAGCTCAGCTGCTAGGTGCATGTCAACAGTGTGCCCTCCGAAAAGATGCTCCTGCGTTGAGCCTCGCTGTTTACCCAGCACAAGCAGCGAGGAGATTAATCATGCTGCTGCAAGGCCTGCAATCTCATTATGCTGGTTAAGCCACAGCTACTGGATGCTTACTGTTAATTAGCCCTCAGCACTTTCTGCTCATGATGCTAATTAATGACGTACGGAATGAGGGAGAAGGTGAAGAAAAGCGATAGAGACACAGCAGCAATCACTTGAATGAAATTACAGCAAAACCCATATAACTGCTCTTGAGTTGTTGATTTCACCTGTAACATTATCTGCTTGATTATACAGTCAACAAAAGATAGCTAGGCTTATGCAGCATGACTCTCCAGTTAAACATACTGCACTGGAAGTGCAATTAAGTATACCCTGTTAGAATCTTGGGTGAAAAAAAGGTAGGCTAATGAACTAGTAGCTGGAAATACCAGTTGTTAAGGGTTGTATTTAAAGTCGGGGGATAGGTGGCAAGATAAATTATACCCTGCAAACAGATAGCATGCCCACATCACAGACACAGCTAGTTCCGAAGATGGCATCCAACCAGCATCTGCTGTTTGCATTGTTGATGTTAGGAACATGATTGTACTAATTTGATGACCTGACCCTAATCACCAGTAAAATTACTATATTTTTTAATGTATTGAATAAGGACATGCTCCATACACCAGCCCAGAAAAGTACAGTTTCATCCATGCTATATTATTTACAGAATATTTCTATACGACAATGCACCTATCTGTTGATTCAAGCCTTCATTTGCCATACTAGCTTGGATCTGCAGGACAAGGAAGGCCACCAACTTTGTCAAGTGTGTGCGTGTGTGTGTGTGTGTGTGGGTCCTCTTGCATTCTACAGAGGAAGTTCACAAATGGGAATTAGAGGGCAGTGAAGGAGAAAATGAACATCCATTATCTTTCAAGTCAGCCCCTGTCCAGGAGCTTCCCAATTAATGGCAGAAGAACTGGAATGGCCTTAAATGGCCCGCAGAGAGGGAGAGGGAGTCGATGTAATTTTTC
Organism: Alosa alosa; assembly: GCF_017589495.1. NCBI lineage: Eukaryota > Metazoa > Chordata > Actinopteri > Clupeiformes > Clupeidae > Alosa > Alosa alosa. The sequence continues at coordinate 30,064,834 of NC_063200.1, read as the reverse complement.
AGGTGCTAGTGCTACTGAAACAACTTTATAGTGTATATGTTTGAAAAAGTGTTTAAGAGTTTGACTGCCATTGACGGGATGTTAAAAGATGGATCGCTGACGTCGTTTCAACGAGGCTCATATTTCTTTGTGGATAGCCATCTCCATCCAGCCAAATATAACATTGACTTTGAAATCAGACCTCGACTGTATTGACAGAAGTAAAAGATTGGTCTCCTTTCACAGGTTCCACAAACTGAGCGGGAGTGGCTGGGCGAGAGAGTACATGAGTGGAAATCTATAACCTTGATGATATTATTCTTCTCAAGACACTGAGTCACTGGAGGGACATAGGTGAAGCCGAACTCTTGTCTTATTAAAAGACTTAAATCTAAATCTGTGTTTTATTGATGTGTATCTCAATACTGCTGCCTATACATATTTATGTGAAACTTACCACACAAATGGTGCAGCATTGTACTGAGCTGTTTGAAAACATGCGGCTGAAATGTAAATAGTGTCTCAGGGGCCGGTGCAGGCTGCTGAACCACTCCAAAAATGTTAGCATATTGTCATTTCTTTTGTTGATTGAATGTGGAGAACAGGAGAAGTATTGCATACAATTAAACATTTTTAGATTATATATATGTTTTTTAAATGATATTGCCCATGTCTATATATCACTATATTGTGCAGTATATGTGCAGTTTATATTGAAAAAGCTTTTGGAGTACCATTGGAGAGTCTCATGGCAGATAAGGAAGAGGTTGAGTTTGGGAGTCCTCTCAAGTCCTAGACTTTGCCAAGCTTTCCTCATCTTGTCTTGCCCTGTTGAATGAAATGATAATAATATAAAAAATGACTACATTAATCCACCTTGTCAATAGCTTACTTGCATGGTGAGTAAGCCATTTGCATCACTCTCAATGTCTAACATGCATTGTACACACCATTAACACTCCACAAATACGAGTAAATGGATGGAGTTAAATTAAGTCACTTTCCCTACTGACTGAGTGACTGGGGGTGTTTTGATCTGTCAGGCTGTGAGTCAGTTCAGTGTGAATAGTACCTGATAGGTAAAGCAGTCTCTCTGATGGGTCCTCCCTTCCCACACGTGGAACTTCAAACGGCCCCATGGTCTGTCAAAGAGGGATAGGGTAGCAGTTGGAGTGTGGGTGTCACTTCAGTTCAAATGGGTTTCCCAATGAAATTCCCAATGAAAAGAGATTGTAAAAAAAGCTTCTCTGATTCTACTGTTAAAATGTTTTTATAAGCCCATTTTATGTCCTCTTGAATTGTATAGGTTTTGAAGCACATACACAACATATTTTAGTCATCTGACATCAACCGTTAAGGCTAAAATCTCACTAAATAGCTATCTAATTTCTCTAAATTCTTATTTTTCAGAAATGCAGGCTATTTATTTTCAAATATAAAAACATGTTTCTTACCTCAAGAGGGACTCCGGAAATTCTCATGTTGAAGTCAGACTACCAGCTCCCCTCTAACATCCTGCATTTTAATGCCGCGAGCCTCCCTCGGCAGTGTCTCCCTTAAAGGAAGGTGAGCGGCGGTACATTATTGCCTTGATCTACCACCCCCCATGTACCTCGGAGGTGGTTCGCACTTCAAATACAGGGCATTAATTATGCAGCGTGTAGGCTTTCATCAGAGTCAGGGTGCATTTGTCCGTCAGGACCTCAAATTATCGGGGAACATTAAACAAGCGAGAGACGTGCGCCAGCAAGTGCACGTGTTACATCAAATTCATTCCTCCCACCTTTGAAAGTTGCTCTCGTCTCGTTCTCCATGCTCTCCCTTTCAAAGGCCCCGGCTAAAATATTTCAATGTATTCCCGACACGCTTTGCTATGATAATATAATACATTTGTCACACATTTGTTCTGAATGGAAGTACAATAAGCATGTGCCCTTGACCAGGTTCAATTTAGATGGCCGTGACACTCAATTATTAAAGTTAAAGTCTCATAATATCTTTTCATTCTCTGGGGATTTCGCTGTATTACTGTCTTAAAGGCATCCTCACAACCATGAACCATAAAAGGACAAAATTGCCCTGTGGTCATCATTTGCTATCTCATGGATACTTTATTTTAGAGATTTTGTAGTTTGTGTTTTTTTTTTCTTTTTCCTTTGCATAGTTTGGCCCAGAAGACCCTGGGGCCTGCACAAGGTATCGTCTAATCACCTTTCCTACTCCAGCTCTCACCTGTTTGGTCTCGACTCTCTACTCTTGTTTTTGGAGGGTGTTTAACATTCTGAAAAAAAAAGAATATCAAATGGAATGGTTTGACTAGATGGACACACTATTGATGTTTGGTAATATTAATATTTTATTCGACGCTCTGCAAATGATAATCAGCTGAAGATATCAGAGCTCTTTGTGTGTCTATGTGTGTGTGTGTGCGCACTTTGCATCTTAAGCCTGGAGTGTTCATTCAACACCCTTTCTAAATTCTATTTAAGTTGCAACACTGTTAGATTTAAAGGTGAGCAGCCCGCCTAATGCAAGACGGAGCAATGCTGCTGCTCCTTTTAAGACGCGCCAGTGGGGCTGTTTGATGATCCTTTTCATGCCTGGCGTATAGGCACTGTCGTGTTCGCCCGCTGTCTCTTTAAAGCCCCATTTCTAAATGGAAAGTGAACGTCTTACATAACACGGCACCGTATTATTCCGCTAGGCCCTCACCGCTGTGCAGTTATTAAGGTTCCTCTTTTTGTTTGTTAGCAGAACAGAGGAGTGACAGCCTGTTGGGAGTTGGAAGACGAATGGAGTGGCTGCTAAGGAGACGAAGAACAACAACAACATCCAAAAAGCAAACATAAAAGGCCCCTCTTTGATTCGCTGCCTCTTATTCGCATGATTCCTTGCCCTCTCGTAAGCAGACGTATTTCTTGCATTGCGATCCTCTTTCAAGACAAACATGGACTACCTTTTTAACAGTTTGGACGTTTCTCTTCGGGGCAAATGTGTTACTTTGGGGTACACGTGGGTATAACATGAGAGTTATATGCTCAGTACTGCATACTATAACGCACTGCAATTGTACAAGGCGGTTCTTCTTTGTGTCTCTGATGACTGTGGACATTGTCATCATGATTCATGACCTGCCCCACTCAATGGCTGTATATCATTGGCACTACCCAAACAAACTTGTCTGTAATTTATGACAATTTAGCCCTGTCCAATTTAGATCAGTCTGATACGTCAGTTTTCAAAGATAAACTCTTACTGAGGTTGGGACCAACTGCTTCACGCTTATCTTATATTGCAGAAAACAAAGTGTTTTCAGACAGAGAGAGAGAGATATGGGTAAGCAAGGAACTTATTTCCCAGGGTGCTTCAGAAGACACGTAAAGTTGCCGGTGTGGAAAAGGGGAAAAGATGGGAGCTCGACAGCAGACACATTTCAGACACTCAAGAGTGTCTCTTTCTCTCTCTCTCTCTCCCTCCCTCCATGTCTCTGTCTCGATCTGTTCTCAGATCTGTTTCTTTTGTCCACTGGGTTTCAGCAGGGGGGACTGAATGTTTATCAGTGTTTGTGTTTATTCAATGAAGGACCCCAGGGCTCGTCTGCAGGGGTTGGACTGCTTGAAACGCAATCATCTGCCATGGCTAATGAGGACCTGGCAGTGTTGGGGAGAGGAAAAGAGCGTGTGCTAAGAGAGGAAAAAGTGTGTGTGGTATACATGCTCAAGCAGGCATCATCAAGTGCAAATGAGGACGCTCAGAGGCTCTGATGGTTATTATGATTGCCAGTTTGAAGTGTCTGGCATCAATGGTAGGCCACAATGGAATGGAATGTCTTGAGTGTCTTTGTGTTTATATGTATGTATGAGTGTGTGTGTCTGTATGTGTGTGTGAGTCTGTGTGCGCACATGCAGACACACAAGAGACAGAAAGCATTAACTACAGACTCTTTTCCCTTATTTTATGGCACTGGGGAAATGTTGCCTGTGTGTTATTGAGATGATGCGGGGGATGATCCAAGAGTGCTAATGAGCTCAGAGTGACTCTCACTGATCCCAGATCAGACAGTCCACGCGTTAAAGGACAGAGCACTCGCCGGCGGCCCTGGCAGCTGGTGTCTCCCCTTCTTTTTTCAGACTTCCCTTCCTTTCTCTTTTCTCTCTACAGAGAAATCTTCAGAAAAGCACTAAGTTCTGGACCAATGTCAAAGTTTGCCAAACCAAAGGTTACCTTGATGCCTGGGTGTCTCGCCAAAAACTTCAGATATGTGTCTTAAAGAAGCTGACAAACTGAACAAATCTTCAGATATTTGTCTTCAAGAACTTAACAAACTTCTGATGAATAACGTAATGCACACATGCTCTGTGAAGAGTCCATTTCTAAAAGAAAACAGAAAAAGTCATTCCTCATTCATCCGTGTCGTTTTGGCGTGAAGAGTTGATATTTGCTTTCCTGCTGCCTCCGGGAAAACAAGATAGGTAAAAAAAAAACATTTTAAGTTTTATTGGAACATGTTTATGAGTTCTCCTGTGAATACATGTGCTTGAGTGTTTGTGTGTTTCTCTCTCTCTCACATTCAGGGCCAGATGTACTAACGCTTTTGTACGGAGCCCTAGAGGTGTCATCGCAAAATGTTTTGCATGTTGAGAGAATGTGCGCTCGTTTTACTAAATTGTGCTCTCGTTTAACTAAATTGTGCTCTCATTTAACTATATTGTGCACTCGTTTTACTAAATCGACGCCGTTTTACTAAATTGTGCCGGGTTTACTCAATCGGTGCAATAATTTATTATATTGTGCTCGTTTTACTATAGTGTGAGCTCATTTTATTAAATTGAGCTCTCATTTTAAGCATAGTAAAACGAGGGCACAATTTATTAAACGAGTGCACTATTTACTAAAACGATCGCATGATTTACTAAAACGAGGGCACGATTTATTAAAACGAGGGCATGATTTATTAAAACGAGAGCACAATTTGTCCAGACATAAAAATCCATAAAAATGCACTCAATATTGTCTTGACACATGTAAACATGAGCACGTTATAGTATATTCGAGATCTCGATCTACTAAAACGCACCCACGAATAATTAAAACGTGGGCTCGAAGAAATTAAATTGTGTACACAAAAACATAGTGTGGTGTCAAGGGGTATCCCCGGGAATTACGTCGGGAGGTGTGTCGCTTGTAGTGACATAGAGGGAATCTCATTGATTGCAGTGCACCTGGATATAGCCCCGTTAGGTAGGCTGTAGGTGGGAGAGCAGATGATTGTGTGTGTTTGCACAGGCCCCTTGCCATCATCGTCCAGCTGAATGTTTGCCGAAGTTTTGAGTGTTTGTTGAGGTCCAAGTGTATGCAGAGCTGTGGTGTTTATCTTGAACGGTGTGAGCTGGGCTACATGGCCTGAGAAGCTGAGCATCGTGGAACGCCACTGTTAATGTCTCCGCTTCATAGTCCGTATCAAAGCTTACCTCCGTGTGTGTGCATCATATTGGTGTGCGGGTGGGTTATATGGTGAGGCCCATCGGGCGCTAGAGGCCGGGAACCTTATTGTATTGAGTATTAGGCTACCACTAATACGCAGTAGCCTAATTGTACCAACAGTAGGTCTACGTGTTGTAATTGTTTAGGAGCTTGTCGCTGTGATGTGCTTCGATTGCCTTCTAGACCTCACAGTTAACGTAGGCTTTAGTCAACAATCCAGGAGGTAGTGGAAACCGGTCATTACAACAGAGCCCGAGTAGCCTATGTAGCCTAGTAGAATTTCCCCATTATGGGTCTCCATAGCTGACACCACAGGTGCCCCTGCTACAAAGAGTAGAAGTCCGCTATAAACCATCCTGACCACCTAAAGGCTTTAATTAGCTGCCTATACGGTTATCATCACATTACCAATATGAACTGTTGCAGACAGCTGTAGGCCTAGCAGCTAGTCCATGCCAAGGTAACACGAAGTTGCCACCACAGCACAGCGAGTGGTGAGAAAATGTCGGGAATTACTAAATGTGAGCACGAAATACACATTTCGAGAGCTCAATTTAGGCCTACAACGGGGTCACGTTGTATTAATTTGAGGGCTCAATTAAAGGAAAACGTGCTCACGTTTTTATTAATTCGAGGGCTCAATTAAAGGAAAACGGTTCACAAATTATCACGACCAGAAAAATATCACTTAAAGTGAGCTCTCCGGCTCAGACTTTTTGCCCATTTCAGGCTGAGATTTGTTTTGGCAATGTGTGTAAAATCATTAAGTAGGTATGTACAAACAGGCCGCAATGATGTAAAGCGCAAAACTGCCTGTCGTGGAGCTGAAAGTGGCACATTGTAATTGTCATGTCATGCATATGCATTCATGGGAGGATCCAGGGGAAAGTGGGAGTTTAGCGTAAAAAAGATGGGAGGGAAGAGTAAAGAGCCTAGTTATGTATTCCAGCGGTATGTACAAAGACTGCTCCTGAAAGCGACGCCTATTCTGCCTAAATACTTCCGCCTTGTAAAAGCAGGTGTTAATCCACATTGCAGTTCAATCGTCAATAAGAGAACCTTTCAAAGACAACAGAATCGCTATTTAGAACACCTGTTTTTGTGGTGAAAGTATTTGTACTACCAAAAGCAACCTTAACTTTTCGTTGGCCTTTTCGTGATGTCTTACTTTCCGCCATTCACTTAAACTTTCCTACTTGCTAGATTTGACCAATCTTCCATAGCCTACGTGCACAAGTAGTTTGAGTAGAACTACTGATCTTCATTATCTCCCTGCTTGTTGACATCTTATCATGTATGGTATTATTTCATGATAACTAAACGTTTGATTCTTTTAATGTTATCAGTTAACTTCATTCAACTGCGCTTGTAGGCTGCCATTCAGTTGTGGACGCTCAGAATTGTGTTTATGGGCGGAGAAGGGCAGAGAAAGGCGCAGTTTACACTAAGGATTGAACGATTGATAAATACGACGGAAACTTGGGTCTGACAGCGCTCGCAATCTGCGGTGTGTCCATGGCGCTGATAACGCTACGTTCGCAAATGTACTTACATCTGGCCCTCAGTGTATGTGTGTATGACTTGATTGAGGGAGGAAGAAGGAGGAAGAGGGAAAGTGAAAGAATAAGAAATATTGCAGTATCTTGCCACCCTCTAATTGATAGTGGCAGTATTGAACTGTATGAATTTTAGTCCTTGTGGCATTACCATGGAAACAGAGCTAATGTGACCATTTATTATATACAACACACACACACACACACAATGAGCGAAACCCACACATAAATTGATGCCGTCTTTGAATTCCATCACTTCCTTTGGCTCATTACCGGAGCTAAAATAAAGTCATTTGTCTGAGGCAACAAAACTCAAAGGAAGTAACACACAACACACACACACACCTCACTTTGATGATAGTGTGGTTTCATACAGTAGATGTGCTAATGACTTAACAAAGAAATGACTCTAAAGTCCATTTATGCCTGTGAGGGACCTAGGCGACCACCCCACGTTTAGGGAGGTGCGCCACTGGATTAGGTGGTGTTGAGGAAAGGCAGGAGACAGCAGTTCCATACAAAAATATAATATTTATTTAGTCCACAAACCAGGAGGAAGCACAGCAGGAATCCAGACATAAAAATCCAGGGATCTTCAGTATGTATCTTCAAGTGAACATTAAACTCGCCATTAAACTAGGCAACAATTTCACAGAATTTCTAGGCTCCCGATCCAAACAAGGCGACCTTGCATAACTCTGGACCATACTTAACATTATAAACTTCAATTTACTTTCTAACTCTAAACTTTCCTGAGTCCTTGGATCCTTAGCTCTTCCCTCTGTCTTCCTCTGTCTTCCTCTGTCTTCCTCTGTCTTCCTCTGTCTTCCTCTGTCTTCCTCTGTCTTCCTCTGTCTTCCTCTGTCTCCCATCTATTGTGTGTCTCTCTTGTGTGAAATAAGCCTGCCTTTAAATAGGCTAGGCAATTACCCAATTAGGTCTGGGCTAAACCATTATAGGGAATGCGGGGGTGGTGGTGGTTTGTACCATTAACCCAATCACAGTTAAAACAGAGACTTTCTAATGAGGAGACACAGCACTCAAAAAATCCTCCATAGAAATGCATGGGGCTAGTTTGTAACGTCAATATGGCCGTTACTACATATATCACACCCCTTCCTCAGCAAAACGTCGACATGTGAATACATTGAGCCAATCATGTGGTGTGGTGTGAATACATTGAGCCAATCATATGGTGTGTTGTGAAGACATCGTGCCAATCAAGTGTTGTGATCTCGCCGCTGGAGCAAGATTGGTGTCGTGAAGCTTTGTGCACGCGCATTTCTGCCAAAATGGATGCCTGACGAGTGCCCAAAAAGTGTTGCCATATGGCCACCGAGTGGAGGGACTTGCCTAAAAGGACTTTGGTTAAAATCAACACCTTAATACAGACACATTCATATGAAATAAACAGCCATAAACCTGGAATTGAGTGCAGGGGAGTGTTTGGCTGCAAGTGTGGCACAAGGCAGTTTTTCAAAAGTTTGTCGTAGGGGAAAAGGAGAGGACTCCTTTTTCACAATGCCTGAGCCATACTGTTGCACTGGTCCACTACCCATGCATTTACATTAAACAGGAGCGAGCCAGAAATATGGTCCTTACCGGTCCCCTGCCATGGCATTACATATGCAGTCATGGTGAAACTACCAGCCATAAAGAGCTGTGCTCCACTGTAATACATTAAAAAAGAACCAGAAAGTGAAAACTGTTAGTGTGTGTGTGTATGTGCATGTGTGTGTGTGTGTGTGTGTGTGTGTGTGTGTGTGTGTGTGTGTTGTCAACTAATGCTTTTGCACCCATCAGACATATTAACAAACAGGGGAATCTGCAGAATATTTACAAATAAGTTGACAAGTTGACAGTTGTATTATACAAGTTTATGTTCACTTATTTGTGTGTAGGGTGTCTTCCTGTCTCTCCCTCCCTCCCTTTCTCTCTCTCTCTCTTTCTCTCTCTCTCTGCGTGCGTGTGTGTGTGTGAGAAAGATGTGACAAGGAAAATAAAGCTATTTCCAGAATAATGTTCTCCAATCCTCCCTGTGGCCATTGTGTATAGACATAAACAGAATAACTCAGACACCAAACAGACTCATAACATATCTCCGGATCATTTTAAAAATAGGATGGAATGATCAAGCTTTCAATAAATGTTGTATGCTGTTTGGAGAGCAGGTGTGTCAATGAAAGCAATGAACATGTTAACTCAAATAAGAGTTCACCTGAGTTGACACCTTTCCTTTCATGATGAAGATGTAATACTCCAAAAGTAGAAAGATGTAGACAGAGTTATGCGATAACTTTTTAGTTTGGGACTTTGTGCTGCTACCTGTGTGTGTGTGTGTGTGTGTGTGTGTGTGTGTGTGTGTGTGTGTGTGTGTGTGTGTGTGTGTGTGTGTGTCTGTCTGTCTGTCTGTCTGTGTGTGCACTCACCGATTTTAATTCTTTGGCTGTATGCATGTGTGCCTCTCTTATTATAATTCTGTGTTTACAATAAAATCAGGGATGCCGGAGGCTCAGACCACAGTTGAACAGCTCTAGTTGCTAATTGGCTACAATGTGCTGGCGTATCACATTTCTTTCCTTGCATATTAAACATTTCTCAGGTTGCCATCTTTTTTCTCTGAAACTTAATTATGTCAGCTACAATCAAAAACAGCAGCAGACTTGTCGTAAAAGGTGAGCTTTTGAGGAACTTCACCAAGTAGGACAGAGGCGAGAGAAAGTAAGAGGAGAGACTAAGAGAACAAGCCAAAAAAAAAGTGCCATTGTCTAGAGAACAAGAACATTACTACAGACAAGTGACAGAGCACAGCTAATCGGCTTTGTTTTGCAAGCCTTTTGTCTTGCTTTGATCCGCTGCTATTTTCTCAGACGCACTGACTGACTGCGTGTAGAAAACGAGCTTCGTCTTTTTAGCACTCTTTTCTACTTCGTAGACTCGTACTCTGTGTGATCACTAGCGCCACTGATTGGATTGGATTCTGACAAGAGGAAGAAGTTCTCCCCCAGGGATACGTAGTGTTTTTCCCGCTTCTTCTTTTTGTTTCGTAGTGTTTTGTGTGCGAGAAACCAGTCTGCCCTTTTCCCTGTGTCATCAATTGCTGAGACTTATTAAGTGTCAAATGCACTTTATCATCGGTGCCAGGTTGTTTTCACAATGTCATTTTGACTGATGGGGTCTGGTGAAAAAAAAATCCCCACTACCGCCACCAAAAGAAAAAAAATCGCAACCTCCAGTTTATTCAAGGTGATTAATTTCTCACCCACTGTGTTCGTTTGCTACCTGCTGCCTGATTGACTTATTGTAGACGACCGCCGAGGCCTAACAGGATGCTACTTGCTGTATTTCTTTTACCTTCCATAAAATGTGGAGTCCAGCTCGATAGCATCAATCAATGCGATCTGTAATGAAGCAGGGCCAGGTCTAAATGCTGGGAGCTGGAGCAGAGCACTGAGGAAAAGATGGAGAGGAATAGCAACGGTTCCAGAAGTGCCTGCATGGGCCCGACGACCTGCCATGATCCGGCGTTTCACTTTCAAAAATGGCCACAGGCTTTAGGGAGAGACGACAAATAAACACTGACCGCTTTTGTTCTCTGTTTTTTGTTTGTTTCTTTCTCCTTTTCTTCAGTGACTTGCTTTAGTCCTTCCTTCCAGCATTTTCAAATAACCTCAAAGTGAGTGAGAAAGATAAGAGTGAGGAAAAAGAGAAAGAAGGAGTGAGTGGAAAAGAGAGAGGGAAAAGTAGAGGGAGAGAGGAAGGGAGAGAGGGAAAGAGAGAGAAAAAAGTAGAGGGAGAGAGAGGGAAAGAGAGAGAAAAAAGTAGAGGGAGAGAGAGGTATCTTTCTCCCCAGCATAAAGAATAGCAGGAAGCAGGATAAGACTGACATACAGTCACACACACAGTCACACACACAGACGCACGCACACACACAGATGCACACACACACACACACACACACACACACACACACACACAGACATACACACAAAGAGCAATAGCAATCTTTTGCATATATCTTACATCTGCTCCTGTCAAGTGTGCAAGACCTTGGGGGCTGTAACGTGCATTATGCATTCCCTGAAATGGGGATAGAAACAAACAAATTACAAGAACCCGTTGGGTGACATCATTTAGTATGACAAAGCGTATTTGCTCAACAGATTGAGTGACCCAAAGCGACATCGAAACCAGCCTGCGTGCAATGCCAAATTAGGAGACGATGGGAGCCTCCAATATGGGGAGCAGAAGGAGCTGGGCAGAGTGAAAGGAGCCTGGAGAGAGAGAGAGAGAGAAAGAGAAAGAGAAAGCATGAGATGGATGGAGCCAATCAAAAGCCATATCTGGTCATTCCCGAGACTCAGTAGCGCCCTCCTGAGGTGATGTGTTGGTCAGAGCATCTGGAGTCATGACCCAAAACAGGTGAACAGACTGTGTGATGGATTCACATTAGCATTTAAAGCAATGTGAAGCATTTGAAAGCAATGTGAAGCATTTGAATTGTGCCAGAATGAGCTTTGATTGTATGCTTGTATGATTGTTGTTTACTGAACTGTCCACTTGCTTCTTGGAGAATCACCGTGTGTCCCCAGAACCCCCAGACTCATCTTTACTGTGTGGATGTGAGAGAGCAAGAGTGTGATAGAATGTGTGTTTATGATAAAAGCCTTGCCTCAAATTATGCATAGAGGCATATTATTCCAGAAGCCATTCCTCAGCCAGAAGAGGATGTTATAGTAATTGATTGTCAGTCAGTACTGTTCTCAGATATTGGCATCTAGCTGACAGATTTAAAATGGACCTGAGTGGACACACATTGCAATTGAGCTTGGATTGAGGGCACCTGCTCATGCATTAGAGTGTGCTGTGCTTTTCTCTACACACACTACCTCACTGTCTCTGATTTATATCAGCATTTAGAATGAATGGGCCTAACCAATCACCATTTTTGCATGGTAAACACGTTCAACAGGTAGGTCATTTAAATGATGCACAGAGCTGCAAGCCCAGCAGCTTTGCCTCAAAGCTCTTTATGGGCTTTGGACCTCTCCCAGACCTTATGATCCAGAAAAATAGCAGCAAGATTTCAGACACAGGAAACATGTTTTCCCCAACATACAGCTTTAAATAGCATAAATTCCCTTTCCTTGCCTACCTTGAACATGAATGCCCCACATGGAACAAACCCTCCCTCAAGGCTTACATACAACAAAACATATGTGGGTTTACATGTTTTCTTTATGGTAATCATGCCGTTTCTTTTCTTGCATTCTGTGCATGGTAATCTACCATGACCATACAAAACAATTTCCATAGTAACAGAAAAGAATGATGACTGTTTTGAAACTCATTGAAAAGAACACTATTGTATGTCTTCATGGTACAAGCAATTGTCTGTGTGTTTGTTTATGTGTGAGAAAGAGAGGTGATTTGGGCCACTCCACATATCCACATATACACCACAGCAACCTTCTATTTTAAAAAATGTGTAAGATGTTGATTCGTTTCAATTTAATGCATAAATGTACTGCTTAGTTCCTTTGGATATGAATGAATTTACTCTCTCTCTCTCTCTCTCTCTCTCTCTCTCTCTCTTTCTTTCTCTGTGCATGTGTGTGTGCTTTTTGTTTTTGTAGTTGTGCAATTATTTTATTATATCATTATGTGTCTCCGTATCCCAATGATTGCTGGCAGCCCAAATGCATGTCCACTTTTGTCGCTTGCCACAAAGCACTGCGCTCATTCCAGGGATGTGTGGTTATACGGCACACTGATCAGTCGCCGTTTTGCATAGCGGGGCTAGTTACTTTGTTTCCCCCGTGCATGGCTTCATCATTGGGTCGTGTGTAATTTGTGTTGCCCTGCCATTGGCTGTGCCTGTGGGGACCTCCGCGCTCCAGGAGCCACATTCATTCTGCTCTCATATCCCATCTGATTGAATCTGACTTTGAAATATGATAAGTACATATTTCTGCTAATGGAAACAAATGGCCACTGTGACTGCCATATAAATAATGATATTCATTTCCATGACCACTTTCTCTGGCCGGCAGTCACGGAGCCGCTACATCTAGCAAGTCAGAGACCTAGTTAATATGTCATTGTGTGCGGACGATGATGTTTTTGTGTGTGTGTGTGTGTGTGTGTGTGTGTGTATGTGTGTGTGTGTGTGTGTGTGTGTGTGTGTGTGTGTGTGTGTGTGTGTGTTAGGGAGAAAGAGAACGAAAAAGAGGGAGCAGAACAGATCAAAGCTGACATCTAAGTATTTTGAGCAGGATAGAAATGTAAGTCCTATCCAACATTCAGGAACATGTTTGATGTTTGTCACTCATGGCAAAACAAATCAAAATGTGAATGTCAAAGGTCACCCATAATGCACCGTCCGTGAGGGCACATCTCATTTGACCATGCACTGCTCCTGAGCCCTGATTTCCCAGTGTTTGCTCTGCTATGGCTTTTGTCAGAATCCGTGGGGAATAGGACCCAGACTGTGGAAAGTGAGGACATCTATCCTTCTTTCCGAATCCCCCTGTTAGCCTCCAAAGATGGAGGAAGTAGAAAACAAAAATGCACTTATAAATGAAGACTGAAGAGAAAGATTACAGTTAGAGACAGACAGATTGAGAGAGATAGAGCTAGAAAAGACTAATAGCATGCAGAGGCAAACAGAATAGTTGGATGAGCTCATCAGTGTGTGTGTGTGTGTGTGTGTGTGTGTGTGTGTGTGTGTGTGTGTGTGTGTGTGTGTGTGTGTGTGGAGCCTTTGTCTCTGCATATTGTGGATGTGTTGCCCTGGTGATGCCCCCCAGGCACGTTCCATGTCGGCCCGGGTTACCATGGCTCTCCATCAGGCTGATATAAGGAATGAGGGACCTTCTCTGCTCCGACTGGGCCTCGGCCACACCTCCAAATCGGCCCATTTGTCATTTGCACAGAATTGCAATCACCGCGGCTCCACGGCGAAACACACTGGGTCACATTTCTTATAGTGTGACCCGTCGGAGCAGGCCATTAAAGACCCCCACGCTCTTCTCCCTCTTACCCAGTCCAGTGATTTGACCCTGAGCCATTTCTCAGCTACGCACCCAGGCTACCTCCACATGATTAACGCATGAGAACTATTTCTGCCCCGCTATGGTTTGTGCCTCCTAAATCATGAACATTTATGTCTCCGCTCCTGCCTGGGCCACCTCTCCATATTTCTAGGAAATAAGTATCGTGCTCAGTACTGTATGTAAGGGTGTAACAGTGCGTCTTAACCAGAGAGAACTGTGGCATGTCTGATAAGGTTGTGTAAACATGTGAACTACAGTAGGTACAACAGCATCTGCTAATGGGTCTATTTTTCAGTGCCTTACACCTGCATCCATGTCTATCAGAATCAATAGAACTACTGCTGGAACATATTGGCTGGTAGCATTTGGACAAAAGGAATAACATAAAAATATATTTATTCATCAATTTATCCAAAACAATCTTTATCCAGCCTTCCTTCCATACATTTTATGCTCATTCTGAGTCTGACCATTATAGTGAGAAATCCTCATTGTAAAGATTGTGTAGAAAGTTCTATTAAAAGAAAAACATGCTGATGAGTTCTAAAAAATGCTGATGTTCCTACATACAGTGCTGAGGAGTTAAGCCTCACTCTGAAGCTTATGTGTGATGTAAACAAAGCAACAAATTGGATGTTCACTGCCAGTTTTTATGGCTGAGCCAGTGATAAAGTGCAATGTAATGGAAGCTGCAAATGTCATGAGTGGTATCTCAGCTAGCTCTCTCTGTGTGGTTAGCCTTGCGTATCAGGAACATGCTGGTGGTTTGCGGAGAGAGAGAGCTATAACTTCATCCCTGCAAGAGAAAGCCTTAATACACTCTGTCGCAAGCGAAAGGTCAGTGGTAAAGGTCAGTTTGCTCAGGGAAATTGAGCATTGATTATTTCAAGTCTTTGCTCTATATTTAAAAAAGACGGCTTAGTTGTAAATGACCTGTAAAAAACCATTAAAGTTTGGAATGTACAGGCTGAGGAAAAAGTTTTTTGTTCACTTTTTACAGCATCCTTGAGATGAAACAGATGTTTTTTTGTGGCTCCAACTGGAAATAAAATATAGTTACACTTTTTTTTCTCTCGGTAGGCCTGACAGCTGGATGCTGCGGTGGATACAAAAATGGTATCCACTGCAGGTGCACCATTTAATCTGCAGTAGTCTGTCTTTTGACAGGAGAAAGTTTGACAGATTGGACTGTTTTTTTCCTGACTTTTGTCTTGGCTGTCAGGTCTGCCAGTATTGGGAATGTTCAGAAGCTACAGCAAACAAAAAAACAGCTACATCCACTCACACTCAGAATTGCCTGCACATCTGAAATTACAAATGATTATGGCAGGCTTAGCAGAGACCTGTGTTTATGGGGAATAATCCCATGATCACAGCAGATAATATGAGTACAACCTCACAGAGGAAACTCTTTAAACTGTTTTATCCCACTTCCTCTCTCTCCATTGCTATGCCACCAGGACAGGCGGCAACCATTATTTTGCAGCCCATTAATATTTATAAGTGAATTTCATACTTTGTTTAACCTGAGTAGACAGGGTTGACTTTGTACTGTGATGACAAGCACCCTAGAGGCTAATTGAGCCTGTAACTAATTTCCAGAAATCCACTTGCTCCATGGATACACGCAAAATAGAAAACACAATTTGTCCACTGTTCCATATTAGTTGAGAACGAAGCTATAAAAGATTTATTTTCAGCCATCCTTTTTTTGAACAAGGGATAAGCTGGATATGCTCTCTTTCATGCAGTATTAGTAGCTAATAACAATCTATATGCTAATTGCTAGTTATCATTCATTGCTAATACATGGAACCAAGTTTAATTCTCTTTCATGATAGATTATTGTCTCATTTAAGATTTCCCCTTGCATAACTTTAGTATGGATTATTTCAGTAGTGAATATATGTATTCAAAAGTATGATTCCCTGCCTGCATTAACTTTTTCGTTTACCTGAGAATCAGTTTTGGGAAATGTTTTTTTCTGTCTTGAATCATAAAATGTTATGCCATTTTAGTTTCAAAAGTAAGTATTTAGAAGTTTTTGCATTTTTGTATCACTCTCATTCATTCAGTACATATATATTTTTTATTTCATTTCCACATGTGTGATTTTTCACATCTTCAGTTGTTCTCATTTGAGATTGTGTCTTTCTACACACAGCTGAGTCTAAAAAATGAATCTCATTTCTTCCGCAATTCCTTTTAGCTGCTCCACCACCAACGTCTTACACTTAATCCCTCCCAACGCTCAGCTGGAACATAACCTGTCCCGCACAGAACACAAATAAACAACAAAATGAATGTGAAAGGGCTTTGCTTCTCTATTTTTGTTTTCTCCTCTCATCTGTGTCTCCGAGCTTGGAAAAATGGAGGGAGAGAAGGGAAGTGATAGCGCCTTTGGGATTCAAAAGGATTTATATTATTCCCACTGAGCAAAATCCAACTAATGAGACAGTTTAATCCTTTCACAGAACTTTTCACCATGAGGATGAAAAGGCGGACTTATGGCATTCAGGGTTCAGAACACGTTTTCTTCAATGGTCCGCTGCACTCATTTCAGACAAGAATGGAAATCCAAGACATCCCACACAGACGGGAGACACAACTTTTTGCATTCCACTGGAGATTCTCAACATACGCCTGATAAAATTGCCTTTTCAGGATTTGACTTGAATTTATTTCATATGGCTTTCAGGCTAGCATCTTACCCTGTCAGTTGCTTCCACAATGTTGTCTGATGTCTCCTGGTACATGTTTGACCGCTGGCTAGTGTTTTTGCATACTGTTTACATTTGTTAGTTTTTATCAGAACAGAAGGTAAATTCTCTCCTGGGCAAAGCAAGAAAATAAAGTAGTCACCGTCTGTACTCTAATGATTCAATATTATTAGCCCTTTCCTGTCCTGTCTATGCACAGCCTACTTTGTATATCACATTGCACTTTTCTGCTTTTTTGCACTTCTGGTTAGACGCAAACTGCCTTTCTTTGTCTTTGTACTCTGCACAATGTCTTTGTACTCTGTACAATGACAATAAAGTTGAATCTAATCTAATCTAATCTAGTGTTATTACGTGTCAGTTATCTGTCGTGTCCAGTGATCTGTTGTGTCCAAAAGGTTTTCTTCACATCCTAAAACAAGGCAGTATGTGTATCAATTAAGCTCATGGTATTTGTGAGAAAATGAGGGAGGCTCCCAGCCTCTGTTTGATCCTCTGGGTAATTAATAACCATCTCATTCATTTTTGTCAACCTGCTTGTTAATGAGAATGATGAAATACTCCATTTAACCCAGATGGTTTTTTAGTTGGCATGAAATGTCCAGTACCAATGTTCCTTTGGTACCTCTTGCAGCAGCACAAGTCATCAATACACATGACAAACTGAAACAACATGTGTCACTTTAGCGCTTGTCACTCACTTGGCGCTTGCACTCTTTGACATGACAAGCAGTGCATAAACAGAACAGCAATGAGAGTTTTCCACTTTTTGTGAATGGAGCATGCATGTCAAAACTTTTGAAACACTTATTGTACAAATGAATATATTTCTGCTCAAACAGGCACTGTTTATGCCTAAATAGCCCAGACACTTGTTTTGGACGCACAGTTTCAACCAGAGCAGCAAAAATAGCCATTTCAGCCTACTGAAATTAATAAAATGATCATTGTGGGAGTCAGGGAATCACTCAAGAGAGAAAGGCGAACAGAGAATTAGTTACAAGGACCAGGCTTTGACGAGGGCAGATCCACACAGAACTCCTAGCAGTAGACCAGAGTTCAGAATCAAAAGTCACAAAAGTAGCTAAAAAAGCTCAGAGGAATCACAAAGTACAAATAAAAGATGTCAAAACTCTCAAGAAAACAAAGTGCAACGTAAATACAAAGTAACAACTCGATGTTGAAAAACCAGAGAGTACTCAACTTAAATAGGGAGTTGTATCCACCAGAGTCCAAGGAAAACTGAGAAACTTTCAAAAATAGTTCAAGAAACAACAGGAAAAAGGTTCACCAAGGAGAGCACTTGAGAAACCGTAGGAGCAGAGACACTAGAAGCCACTTTCGACGACGCCCTGTGGGCAGATGTGGGCAGATCAATATTATCACATTAGCTTCGCTGCGCGGCGGTCATATAGGTTTAGTCAGATTTTCGTCAAGGATTCCCAGGACACTGAAAGACCGGGGTAGCAAAACTTGGTGGGCATGTAACCCCATATGGATAGCATGGAACCATCGTTTTTCGTTTTGATCTGTAGGCCACATTGGGTTTTGAAAACTGGCCGGCTGGCCGCACAACAACCCCCCCGCCCACGACACACACATAAAAAAATACAGTTTTTTATAGCCTATAATTTAGTATGAAATGTATTTGTTTTAAAATATGAATTGCTTAAAAATGCTGCTAATTTTATACTGTTTAACAAATGTATAAATTGTGCACTGTCGCTTTAAGACAGTCGCTTTAATTCACGTTATTTCTCAATGATCTTCTGCCTGCTCCGCTATGGCTAGTGCTGTACCTACAGCTGGGCCCTCTCACAGTTTTTAAATGGTCAGTAGTGGGAACTATTGTTGCCTTCATGATTTCCTTTTAAAAGTTTCTTATAAGAAGGAGATATCAATTATCAACAATGACAAGCCAGCTGGAACCTGCGGCTCTCTCTCCCTCTTGTGAGTGCAGACGCGTTCCCAATTAAATGGATCGCATAATGTTCACGTTAGATCTGCTGCAAAGGAGATAACTAAGAGTTAACTAAGTTTAACATGATGTTATCTCTATTTAACATGATGTTTTGACATTGACATAATGTTCTCTAAGGAGAGTGAAAAGCAGTTTGCAGTAAAGCTAACCAACGTTATCGCAGGAAAAAAATAGCGAGCAGCCTGATAACCAAATGAAATGCTCGGCGGGCCAGATGAAAGTGCTTGGCGGGCCGCAGTTTGCCCACCCCTGGCCTAGGAGGAACACCTTTTTTTTGTATGTTGGTCTTAAGGGGGCATGTCAACCCATCCCATTACCACTTATTTCATGTATAGCGCCACCTAGTTAAAAATTAAAAAGCAAAAAATGAGGTGTTTTCATCACAATATCTCTGGCTGACATGGTCAAAACTGCACGAAATTGAAAGTGTAGGATCATTATGACACCCTCCGAATGCATGCCAAGTTTTGTGAACTTTCGTTCATGGGGGGCCTTACAATAAAATAATGTATGTGTACATTTAGTGACCGTACACCAACAAGGATTCCCGGGACACTGAAAGACCGGGGTACACGAAACTTGGTAGGCATGTAACCCCACATGGATAGCATGGAACCATCGTTTTTCGTTTTGATCTGTAGCCCCCCCGCTGTACTGGACCCCCCGAAAGGAGGGTAGGGCAGACACAGTTTTCTGTGAATATCTTGAGAACCGTAGGGCCTTCAGTAGGATCACCAATTTTTTTCGTATGTTTGCCTCCAGGGGTCATGTTAACCCATTCCATGTGCACACATGTGCATAAACAGATACACACGCACACACATACATTCACAGTAATCATACGTATGACACATACTCATACAGTAGACATATGTACGCATGCAAGCACATGCACAAACACACATAAGCAGGCAAACACACAAGCACGCACACACACACACACACCCACACACATAAACATAAACGTGTACACGCACACATGCACACAATTCAAGAATTTCTCAGAATTATGAACAGGCAAGATGGGGGGTGGGGTTGTATAAAATGAATTTTACATGTGAAATCTATGAACTAATCATGTTTTGGTACTTGGTACCTGTCTAGCAGATACCAGTGAGAATTGAGTGTGGATAATGCAATTTAGTGAGACAGTTAGAATCATATAGGCCTTTCAGCGTGATTTATTTTTGTGAAAAAAATGTGCTGGACTGGGCGGCGGTCATATTTTGTACCGCTCTGCGGTACATCTAGTTTCCTTAGAAATTATTATTTTGTAGAAATATGTGTCTGAAAACATGGCACAAAATGCATTCACAAAGGGGTTATGGCTAAAATGGTACATTCAGGCAAAGTCATGGGAGGAGATGCCCATGGAGAGACTGACTGACCTGTGGGCCTATCCTTGTGTAGACTGTTTTGAGCACCTCCTTCTCCCCTCCAACTTGTGGGGTTCTTCAGCACTCCATTTTGCGACTTTATACACGCCACTGGTTTCAGTTTCATTGTGCTCATCCCACTTTTTAGTGTGCTATACTGGTTCAGTTTGACCTTTTTAGAGTCTCAATAAATATTTAAAAGGTGACATCATTCATGTATTTCCAGAGCCCACTAGTTTCCAGTTTATATTGTCTGTAGAGTGCTATGTGTTGCGCTAAGTGCTTGTTAAGTGCTAAATGAAATACATTGCTATTACATGTCTACAATCTGACAAAGAAGGCGTAATTGCTCTCCTTTTAACCTGTAAAAAATTATTCTCTATTGACTATTCTCTATTTTTGCCTACATTAAAAGGAAATTGAAAGATGTGTCTCACATACACAGTGACTGTGCAAAGCCACACAAAAGGGTTCCCATACAGTGTGTAGCTCGAGGACTACACGTGGGAATCAGAAAAGCCTCCCCATCGTTTATTTAAAGAGCCTTTTTAATTGTAATTTCCAGAGGGCTTTTCTTTTGCAATACAAAGCCCAGTACACTCTCATCTCTCTGCCTCCAGGGCCTTTATTGATCTGCTCCACCTGAAACTAGTGGGAGACATGATGAAAACGCCACGAATGCAGCCTAGATTAGAATGAAAATGAGAGCAGGATGGTGGAAGATCTGTCTATGTCAAAGATAACCAAATAATTTCATGTCAGCAATTAAAAGCACTTACTATCACCTTTTTGTTCCTTATGTAACATGTATAATTGTTTAGATCAACTGGGTAGGGTAATACTTCACAAACCAGACACTGACAATACCTGTTTGTTTGACCCCCACCTCCCAACTATATAGAGACAATATTTTAGTTCACCAATATCACCACTGAAAAAATGTGGACTTGAGCCAACAGTATTTCATGATGTATTTGTTCAGCATTTATGAAAATTCTGTTGAGTAATGCAAACATAGTCACACAGACAGTGTAGAGAATGCTTAAACCTGATAAGCAAAGAGACACCTAGCGTTGCCTGGCTCTGGGTCGCATGCGAGAACAGTCAGGGAAAGGAGGAGATGCTGTGAGGGAAAAGGGCCATCAGACCTTCACCCAGGAGTCATGTGTCTCACAGGGGGAACAGTGATGGCAGACCTGCCGGGGTCTCAGCTGCTGCCTCAGCTGCATGAGAGGGGAGCACTCAAGGAGCTTCATGCTGGATTTGTGGTCAGGTGTGTGCAAGAGGTTTGTGTGTGAGTCCCTATAGTGCAGAAACAACTCCAGGGCCTCACATGTTGAAAATGATATCTGGATCACCCTGACTAATTGCGGTTGATTTTTTTTTTGTTTGGTCATCAGGGAACCATTTACCTGTGCCACAATTAATGAAGGATAGATGAAGTGGTTTCAAGTGGCTTATACATTAACCGCTACCAAAGAATGAGTTGCTATCCCTTGATCTTAAAACCATCAACAGCCTTGCGTGACAATGTGACCCACACACACACTATATTTCTAATACTAATATACATACTATATAATACTTTAACATGTTTCCTCATTATATCGTTTTCTCCTGGAAACAGAGTCTTCACATAGGTTCTGTTATTTTTCTTCCAATTATGTTTAATTGTTTATACACATCATGATGTTTGATTTGATTATTTGTAGTTGCGCTGGATTTGCTCCATTCCCTGCATGGTTAAGATAGGCCTGTTTGACAATTAAGAGAAGTCAGCTGATCAGCTTAACATGTACATTTATTCATTTAGCAAATGCTTTTATCCAAAGCACCTTACATATGTCAGTTATATTACCAAGGACCCTCCTCCCCAGAAGAACTTGAGGTTAAGTGCCTTGCTCATGGGCACAACGATGGAGGCCGGCAATTGAACCTGCAGTTGAGCCCAGCTCCTTAGCCACTGCGCTACCACCTCCCCACTACGCTACCACTGCAGGTTTAAATCTTCATGGTGGGAGAAGGTGGAGGCTCTCGATTGCACTTGCTGTGGGTACAGTATGATTGCATTGATGTGATCGTCAGTGTTATTTTGTGTCTTGATAATTTAATCCATGTGTGACTTTCTGCTTTTCTTTGTACTTTGTTTTGTACTTTTAATTACTTTGTCTTGTCTTTAAATGTCAGTGTTTCGTAGTTGATATTTCAGTTATATTTCACATGGGTGACATCAGAAAACTCTGCTAAGCTAATAAACTTTATCATTCTATTTTGTACCCAACTCCACTGCTTGCATGTCTGTTTATCCAGGCCCACGAGGCTACCTAATCACAAGCCTTTTAATGATTATGTTTCATGAGTCAAATGTGCATAGCAGACTGGCATATTTCTATTTACTTGATAATGGCACTCATTGGCCAAATCATTTTTTGGCTGTACAAAACAGTGATGGTTTGAAGTTGATAATTTACCTTGCAAAAACATGACAATCATAGCATTAGTCAACAGGCAATCATTTACACAAAAAAGAAAACAGTGTTCATTCTCCACCACATTTTGCCCTGCTGGTGTTCGTTAAAAGCCCACAAACTTAGAGAGAAGGACACATTGACAGGGGGTAAGGAAAAGCTGGAGAAGAAAAATGGTGTCTGTTCGAAAATGACTGAATGACCAAAATAGACGGAGAGAGAGGGAGAAGGAGGGAGAGGAGAGAGACAGAGGAAGGCTACTTGTCCTGAGGCTGAAGGAACTGTCACCGGCACTGTCACAAAAACCAAACAAGCTCGGTACAAACTCAAAAAATGGGAGAAATATATAACAGTAGAAAAAGACAAAAATACATATGTTGTCTTTTGATTACAAGACAGTAGTACCAGAAATACTAAAACTAAGTGGAAACCTGCCTGTTCTTAAAAAAAGTTCACCATTGCTGCTATGGAACCTCAGTTAGACTGAAACGGAAGAATATTGTACAAAGTATGAGCTGTGTGTAGACTGGCCAAACGGTAGGCCAAAGGCAGACAGAGCCAAATTGGCTGGTCTTGAAGGGAATGGGGAGACAGAGTTACAGCAAAACATCTCCAAACACAGAAATCCTAACTCATGCAGCTTGTTCCACATCCTCCCCTTTAATAACAACAAAATCATCCCCCTTTCACCTCCCCCTTTTCTTTTCATTACTTTTTCATTGCTGTTCCTTGTTTTTCTCCCTGGTCTTTTGCACTCGCTCGCTTTATCTTTCTTGTTAGCACAGCATTAGCATATGAAGTCAGGAAATGATTTGCCTTGGCCACATTGTGTGTTTTCACAGCTTCCGCACAGAGAGCTTGTTAAAGGGGACAGAGATGGAGGAGGAGGCGAGATGGGGAGGCAGAGGACTTGGCCGCACGCAGATGACTGGAGCTCCCATTGTGCGTGCCGCAGCCCTGTGGTGCGACGTGTGGCTGATCCATCTGCCTCTGCAGAGGGATGGAATTCAATAAGGCCATTGTTTTCCGTTAATCACATCAAGCAGATGGCCGTGGGTGATTGAAATGAACTAAATGCAATAAAAGCTGGAGAGCCACAACATTTGTCACGTTTGCATCTACCCATTCTATCCATCCATCAATCTGTCTATCTATCTATCTATCTATCTATCTATCTATCCCCTTTCCTTTCAGCTTTTCAGCTCTCTGTTTAATAAGGGTTTACGTCATCACTCTTTGCAAATGGCCTTGCTGGCAGTGGATCTGCTGTTAGTGAGATAGCGCAGCCCAGCTTCCTTTCTCTCATTCCCTCCACTTGGCCTTCCTAGTGCCTGACAGCTCCAATATTACATAATAACTTTCTCTCAAATGAGAGGGCAAAGGTGCGTCTGTTCAGCATTCAAACAATTAAAACCATGAAGTTTTCTTACTTATTTTTTATCTCCCAACAAAACTTGGCATTGTTAAGCCAGTTTTGTAATAAGCCAGTAATTGTTTAAAATTCACTACTGTTCAAGTGTGCTTATCATAATTGTCCACATTGCACTGTGCATAATTGTACAGGGAAATGTATCTGCTGTTAAGTAAATATGGGGTACGAAAGGTCACATTTTTAAAAATGCATAGTCTTATACAGTGGTATTTCCACTTGGCTCGAAAATCTATACTCTTTGCCAACTGATGGGATTTTGGCAGTGTTAGATACCGGTGTTGCTGAAACATAGCCAATGACAGTGACAACAATCAGACATGGAAAACACAGGAGCATAAACATAACCAAGCAATACTTAGTTATTTTTAATGTGGAAGATGAGTTGATCAAAAATGTACCACAAATTGAGCACATTGCAAAGCTCTGTGAGCTTCTGTGAGAACATCTAAACCATAAACATGTGTGAAATATTAATGGCAAAAAAGTTTTGCACATTGCACAGTGTGGGTGTTTGCTGGGTAGAGTGTGTGTATGATAATTTCCCTGAAGAGTTAGGGGAAATAAATATGTATGCATTACGAACAGAAGCTGGTGCATTTGCCACTTTAATTCTCTACACATGACATTCAATGGCCTCTTCAGAGACTTCCCTGGAAGTGTTGCACAAAATGTATGTTCAAATATGAATGAAAACACATCTGAGCAAATTATAACTAGTTTTTCTCAGTCACTTTGGTGCATTTCTCAAATCATATTTAACATTTGCACAATAGTTAGTTCATTTCTCAAAACAATTAGTGTAAGCTGCACCACATAGTGTATTACCTGCAAAAGTGTGTATCCTGCTCAAAATGCTTGGAATGAAACAATCAGTGCAATCAAATGTCCAAGAAGTCCTTACGCCATTGTTTATGAACAAGATATTCAAACTGCTTTGTCATGTTGTCAATATGACAGTTTACTTTATTTTCTAATGAACAATGCGCAAGACACACTATTTTCTGTGTGGCATAGCTATTTCGAAATCACAGTCATACATCATTGTGTGTGGAGGGGGTTGATTGCAAGAGAGTTGATATGTTTCAAAGTTTTTACTGTTGACAGACATTGTGACAGTATAAAGACTTTCACAGCATTATGCAAAGGACAAAATGACAATTATACAATCAAACACCCCTTGGTCAGAGCTTCGGACCACTGTAAGGCAGATTTACATTATAAGTAAATATTTCTATACATCCTGACTTTCCTGTCTGTCAGGTCACAAATGTGCATATGTGTAAAACAACAGACAATTGTACACAATCAAGTGCATGGATGTTCTAAAGCATGATGATGATGTGATATGGAGTTTGAACAAGCAGTTTTGAAAATTTCAATTCTGATCTGAGACATGCACCAAAGCGACTGAGAAAAACTGTAATAGAATGTCTGGCAACACTGTCCGTGAACCCTCCATCATAAGACCGATATGTAACCAGGATGTCATGGCAGATAGCAAAGCTTGTCATAAATTGTCATGACAATCACTGTCTAGTAATGTACAGTTTTTTACAACTATTTTCACACGTTTTCAAAACTCTGTGTCTATTTTTCAAAACTCCACACACAAAACCAACAATTGCTCACACAAAATGCAAAATGCCTCAAATCTCCAGCAAAATGACACACAACATTCAAAATGTCATAAACACATATTTAAATCAAACATTCGCCTAACATTACAAACACTTTTGTCATATGACATTTTGGATACATTAAGTACACACTGTTGCTCAAAACCTAATGCTCTTCTGTCTTTCATAGGCTTTATGTATTTCCATACAAGAGTGAAAGTTACGGTATCTACAGAGAGAAGTTGAAATACACGGAAATTTTGAAACCAAAAATAGTGATTTTTCTCAAATAATTTGCTGTTGTGAATATATTTTAGTATTTTACTGTTGCTGTTGTGAATATATTTTAGTATTTTACAGCCAACAAGAACAAAGCAAAGCAAAATACAATGACCACCAGATGTACATGGAGTTCTGAAAAAGCTGATTTTGCCTAAGACGGAAATGACACACAATGTGTGTGTGTGTGTGTGTGTGTGTGTGTGTGTGTGTGTGTGTGTGTCTGTATGTGTGTGTGTCTGTATGTGTGTGTGTGTGTTTGTGTGTGTGTGTGTGTGTGGGGGGGTGTATGTATTCAAAGGTCTATAGAAAAAGTTATTAACTAATGGTAACAAACAAAAGTATAGTAAAAAAGACAAGTTTTACTGTACATAAAGTCGACTTTTTGTAGAACATTCCTTTCAAAGTATCTGCATTGGTTCTGAACATTTCAACCGGAAATCCTCTAGGGCCAGATTAAAAGGGTCCATACCTACATAGAGTATATCTATTCATAGGCCTATACTAAGGCAATGATTGGATGGTGTTCTGTAAAGTAATGAGTGTTTACACATGTGAAGAGAGAGAGTGAAGCACTGGTGATTTAGTGTGGCATTTTGATGTGTTGTGTTTGAAAAACAAAATCAAGTTACTTCCTGTTCGATTTTTGTGTGTTAAGTAGAAAATTGTGTGTGGTGTTTTGCAAAATGTGTTTTAGTAAATTGAAAACTGAGTCAAACATTGAGAATTAGTGTATGGTTTTGCAGATTTGGTGTGGGGTTATGATATTTGGAAGACATGTTTAGAAAATTGTGTGACAAGAAAAGATTTAGTGTGTAAGCAGTTGAAAAAAACTGTAACAGTCACAAAGAAAATGGTTGACGCTGCGATGGTTCATATGGTCCATCATGTCTAGGACAGGATATCAACTGTAATGATGACTAATACAATGACATGGCATCCGCCATTATATATGTAGACATCATGTCATTGTCAAATTACTGCCAAAAGAACCCGTTCAATGACTGGTTGGTATGCTGTCTCTTTTAGCAAAAAGGCATTTAATGAATGCAACACTTATGCTACTGTTAGAGATGTGTGTGTGTGTGTGTGTGTGTGTGTGTGTGTGTATGTGTGTGTGTGTGTGTGTGTGTGTGTATGTGTGTGTGTGTGTGTGTTATGTGATGTGTGTGAGTGTGTGTGTGTGTGTGTGTGTGTGTGTGTGTATGTGTGTGTGTGTGTGTGTGTGTATGTGCATGTGAGTGTGTGTGTGTGTGTGTGTGTGTGTGTGTGTGTGTCTGATTCTCTATGTTTTCCTCTTTAAGTCACAGACTGTGTTATGCACACAAGGTCTTTTCTACCCTGTTATCATTAGGGAAGATCTGTTATATAACACCAACCACCAACAAAGCTTAGCTGAGGACATTTATGAAGGGTCTGTAAATGATGTGGACAAGAGCAGCCGCACGTAGAGTAAAAAGAACCATTTACCACACTCCCACCCTCTGTCTGAGCATGACCATATATTTGCTTCTGACGCCCTAATAAGGAAGGGAGCGACGTGCAAGTCTCACCCAAGAAGCTGTGAAGCTGAAATGGAATTGTGGGTCAGAAAGGGCATGCTGTTCCAAAGCAGACAAAAGAATAGCACCTTATTCGCTCTCAGCTCCTCTCTAATGCATCTGGCTTTCAGGAGACATGTTGTGAGGGTGAAGCAGCGAATGAAGTACAAATCAAATGTGAAATGAGACAGATGTGCATTTTGTTTAGTGATTATCCAAATTGCATAACCTTCCCGAAAACAGGATAGTGATGGAACATTAAGTACACATGTGTGTTGGTAAGGTGTTTTGTTAAATAGTTCTGAAAGGTACTAAATTAGGCAGCTGGAGAAATGAGTCCTAGAACATTTTGTGCTGCCAGAGTATTTCTATTTCATCTCTTTCTCTCTGCCTCTCATTTTCAACTCTCTCTCTCTCTCTCTCTCTCTCTCTCTTAATTCCTCTATATAGAGGATGAGGTGACAAAATAACCACCAATGTCCAAGTGGCTGTTTTTAAACAAATGTTGCCTCTCGTCATCTCAGCTGATGGGAGTCAGCCACTGTTTGTTCTAATAATGTCAGTCTTCTAGCCCTCAGTGAATGAGTATGAGAGCGAGCCAGTGAGTGAGTGAGAGGCAACAGTGGTAGCAGAAACACACAGCCTCTTCGGAGAGCATGTGAGCCATGATAGGTGCATCAGTGAGTCAACAATCCCTGGGGACACTGCAATCAGCTGCACAGGAGAGGCTGAGAACACGTGCGTACACACACATACACACATGCATACACACACATACACACACATAGACACACACACACACACACACACACACACACACACACACACACACACACACACACACACACACACACACATACACACACAATCATGAGACAAGATGACAACAGAGAGTGGAGAAAGCAAACAAAAGAAGATGGCAAACATGACAGAAGGAGAGAATGTGAAAGACAGAGCCAAAAAAAAATATCTCACAGAAACTTTAATACGACAATAACAAACTTCTGTAGTTGCACTGGTGAATCATAGGCTATATTGTGAAAGTGCAGATTCATGCTTCTGTTGTGGTGATGCCTACCTTCCTACCTGGTAAATAAATAAGCTAAGCACCTCCTAGCACCTCTGACAGCAACCCTGACCCAGGTCAGAGACAAAAAATAAGCAGCTCTCCAGGTCAGTATCAGTGCTAAGAAATGTTGCCTTCTGATCACCTCCCAAGTGTCTACATATTCTTCCTTTCTTTCTTTCTTTCTGCCTTTGTTTCTCTTAGTATGTATGGTGCATACTGAATTATTGTGCTCTTGTAAACTTTGCTCAACCCTAATTTCTTCTGGCGAGCCACTCCAGAGAGCTGGAGATCATATTTATGTGTTGTGTGCTTTGGTCCTCTCCCAGCAGTGCACAACCTCTTCTTCACTCTGTCCTACAGGAGCACTTGTGATTGCTCAGAAACACACAGACACAGACACTGACGCACATGCACAAACACAGCCACACATACACACACACACTCACAGAAAAAGAGAGAAAGATAGAGAAAGACAAAGAGAGAGAGAGCGCACAGGAGACAGAAGGGTTAGAACAGAGAGGGACAGGGATAGAATGAGAGGGAAAAGGGGAAATAGACATTTCTTAGCTGAACACCACCCAACCATAAATTATCCTTAGCATGATACTATTACAGGAAGTCTTGAGAGAGAATGAGACCAAGCAAATGGATCATTGGACCGTTAAACCCAAACTGTTATAAAGTGCATCTTGCTAAAGATACAGAGCATTTGTCAACTGATATGACGTGTCTGAAATGCTTTGACGGGTTGTCAAATGTGAGATATATGTCATACATAGCAGCAACTTAGCCAGCAGCCAAAGCAATGGAGACCCTGTCTACCCTACCAGCATGTGTGAGCCTTGTGTTGGTGGGTGGCACTCTTCCCTCTGGCCAAAAATCAAGCCTAATGCCCTAAAGGAGTGACAGCGACACTGTGCTGTAGGAAATGCCGTTCATGAGATGAGACGTTAAAACAAGGTCCTGATTAATTTCCGGTGGAGCCAGTTGTGTTTGAACCTGCGGCTTTTGTTACTGTAATTAATGTCTACACAGACCGGGTTGGGTGTTGCACCCAGTGAATCAGCAGGATTTATGTGAGTTAAAATGGTTATTATTGCAAACAAGATATTCAGTGTCGGAGTGAAGATGTTAGGAGCACAATATAACAGCAGATGCATTGGCTGATTCAATCTTTCCTTCACTTTCCAATTCCAGCCGGTGTGTGATCAGTGCTCTGGCGTACAATGGCTGCCGTGTGTCACCCTGCTGGGTACTACACATTGGAGGTTGTTAGTAACATTCCCCCTTCACTGTAAAGCGCTTTTACTCTGATAAAGTGTTATATATATTATATATGTTATATATGTTATATATATATTCCCCTGGGGATCAATAAAGTATCTATCTATCTATCTATCTATCTATCTATCTATCTATCTATCTATCTATCTATCTATCTATCTATATAACTATGTTATTGTAATATATATCCCCAAGGAGAAATTTGTTTTGGGAAATTGCTGCAAGAGTTACAACAGACACACAACAAGCACAGGGTTAAAACAATTAAAACACAAATGTATAGTAAACATTTGGGCTATTCAAAAAGAGCTGTGCAAATGGCAAATTACCATTCTCTATACTTGTGTAAGAAAGCCATCCTTCATGCATTCTTCTGTTGTACCATACATGCCTTGTTGTACCATACATGACTCATTCCTTCTTCATCCAACATCCATGCATTCAGTAATATACATTCATGAATTCATAGACATACTGTATGCTCACTGCTCATTAATGAGCTTGACTGAGAGAGGGACAAATGAGTGCTTATACCTATTATATTTGCACAGATGAACCCTGTACCTCCTTCCTGAGTTCAGTAGCACAAACTCAGACGACAACACGAGAGAGCTATCAGATAAAGTCTTAGCCTGCCTGATTGTTGCCTGATCAAAAAGCTCCTGTGGGTTGCAGGTCTTAACCAGATTGAGGATCTGAGTTTTGGATTTGACTGTTAAGTTCCCAAACCAGCTGGTAATACCGTGCCGAAGAATTGACTCTATTGTTGCTCTATAAAAGATTAACATGTAACTATGATTGTAACGCGCATGCGGGTTGTCAGAGGGGTTTGGGCCCTGTGCTTGGTCCTCTGCTGTTCACCATTTACATGCTACCGCTAGGTCATATTATCCGTAAACATGGACTCAACTTCCACTGCTACGCCGATGACACACAAACTCCTCTTGTCTGTATATAAATCTCTCCATGGTCTGGCCCCCACCTACCTGTCTGATCTGACAGTCAGCAGACCAACTGTGGCTGGAAGAACCCAGGGCCAGGCTGAAAACTAGGGGGGACAGAGCCTTTTCAGTGGGAGCCCCTAGACTCTGGAACTGCCTCCCCCTCCACATCCGTTCAGCTCAGTTATGCCCCAGTGTTTAGTTTTAAATGTTATTTTTTCTGCATTTCTTAATTTATTTTAACTGTAGCCCTTTTTGTTTTTGTGCCTTCCTGTTTTTCTTTATTGCACTTTATTGTGAAGCACTTTGGTTCGGCTAAGCCGTCTGTAAATGCGCTTTATAAATAAAATTGACATTGACATTGACATTATATCAGCAAAACCCCCTCCCTGTGCTCCTCCCAGCTCCCACCCACACAACTTGTCAACTGCCTGCAGGAACTCAAATCATGGATGACCACAAACCTAGTCAAACTCAACAGTAATAAGACAGAGCTCATGGTGGTGGCCCCTCAGGAAAATTGGAGACCTGGCCCTGGTTGTGGATGGCTGCTCCAATTCCCCATCTCCTGCTGTGCGCAACCTGGGTGTTATCCTGGACTCCACTCTCTCCTTCCGGTCCCACATCAATAACGTCACCAAGTCCGCCTTTTACCACCAGAAACATCTCACGACTCCGACCCTCACTTACACATTCAGTAACTTGAGTGCCAGAGACACTCATCCATGCCTTCATCACACTGCAATGGTGTCCTATCTGGACTGCCCACCTTAGCAGACTCCAGTATGTCCAGAACTCAGCTGCCAGGGTTCTAACCCACACAAAGCCCTGGCAGCATATCACTCCCATCCTCCAACAGCTCCACTGGTTGCCAGTCAAGATCCTCCTGCTCACCTACAAATCTCTCCATGGACTCTCACCACAATACCTCACAGATCTCATCCACCCCTACACTCAGTCGCGTTCCCTGCGGTCCTCTGACAAGGACCTGCTGGCCACCCCCTGCACCAGGTTGCGGACTTTTGGGGACAGGGCTTTCTCTCTCAATGCTTCCACACTCTGGAATAGTCTACCACTCCATGTCCGCTCTGCCCCGACCCTGCCCATGTTCAAAAAGCACCTCAAAACATTCCTTCTCACTAAGTTCCCTAACCCCCGCCAATTTGTAAAAAGCGACCTTGGGTACCATAAAAGGCGCTATATAAGTCCATTATTATTATTATTATTATTATTATTATTATTATTATTATTATTACTAGTGCAGTGCCTGTTCAAACATGCTATTCCTGTAGCCCAATTACATGCCTGCAGGTAGGCCTGCTTTAAAAATAGGATGATAGGGAAAAACATAATTCCAGGTAAGGATTCAATAATGGATACAGATAATATAATAATATAATAAATGTGAAGTGAGCAGAATTTAAGCATGGCTGCATGTGACATTTTTTACAAATCAAAATGACATAATCCTAACAGCTGTTTTGAGTCAAGGCTATGCTTAGCCTATTGAATAACTTGATGATAGAGAAAACAAACTATTTTGTGGAATGATGCATCATCATGAAATTTGCAACAGTGTGACTCAAAAACAGTCTCTGGTGGCCTATAAGTGACATCACACTGTCTGCCACTCGTGCTTGTCGCTGGTTATGCTTTGCATGTATGGCATTCTGAGATGTTCTTTAATTCGGGACCATTAATTCGTTTCAATTTAGGACGGTGCAGTTGGAATTGTCGTTTGCTTATTCAAAGTCTAAAGACAGTCCAAAGTAGCCTGGGCTATTAGAAGTGTCCTATTGCACATCACTTTTTACGTAATTTTGAAGAGCGACTGCATACCTGTGTGTGTTGGCATGTTGTTGCAAAATCCGTGGATCCGTCATTTTATGCAAGCAAACCGCATACAGGGGGTCTTTATTGTTGAGGTCAGACATGTTAACACATCTTGCACTCGCACTCGCAAATGTAACCTACACTGATCCAGTTCTTCCAAAGCCCTGCTTCTATCCTCACTGGTAGCTTACAGTACAGTGCTGTGTGGGAGGGGGAGTGGCTAGCAGCGAAAGCCAATGTGTGCTTCTTTTACCGATATATTTGCATTTTTAACGATATCTTTTGCATTTCTTATTCAAACAACGTCAAATTTGGCACTGCACGTATTCATGCCCGTAGCAAGACACCTGCTAAGTTTAAAATCAGTCTGACAAACGGTCAGTGAGATATGCGTGCCACAGACATTAGGACACAGACACACACAGACGCTTCTTGCTTTTATAGATATTATTATGTGCATATATGTGTTCCAAGTTAATGTTCCCAGGGTGCAGTGCGTTCGGGATATAGTGAAAATGTAACATTTTCAAAGGTGTTATGGTTAGGAAATATTAAATGTTATATGATACAGAAAATCCTACTGGGGATTTCATAGCTTTTATTGGCAATAAGAAACAAAAGGTTGCATCCAGTTTACAGTTTCTGTCCTAATTAAAAAGTCTACAGAATTGAAAGATCAGACTCCTGGGCCATGTAAGCCACTGCAACTAGCATGGAAAACTGTGCTGTATATATTGATGCTCTCCTACATGTAAGGATCATATTTCACTCTGTGTCTCACAGCGCTTCCCCCTCTATAACCCAATGTGATCTGGGCGGTTGCTAATTGGTGATAATCCGCTTGGTAATGACCCATTACTGGTTCCAGATCACACCATCCCCCGCAGCATTCATCAAGTGGCGCACTTCAGGACGATTTCCTCTCGCCTCGTGATTTATTTCTCTGGGATTTAGGTGGAAGGAAGGGCTGCCAGGGAGATTAAAAGTCAGCTGGGGAGATGCTGCCTGGTTAAAAAATGGTTTAATTAGATTTATCCAGCAACAGTTTGATGCGGGCGGGCGGAGGAGGAGAGGAGAGGAGAGGAGAGGTGAGGAGGCAGCCCGATGATTAGGCGGAGGAGTAGGGGCGAGAGCTCTTCCTAGCTTCGCTAGCTGACAGTAATGGAGCATGTGAGCCGCATGAGCACTCCTACGAGCCGTCCTCCACGTGGCCGGTAGCTCTGAACCGAGTGGCATCTGGGGTGTCCTTTTTTCTCTCTTCCTTCCTTTACTCCCGCTTTACTTCCCGGCTTCTTCTCTCCTCTGATGCTTCCATCTTTCTCGGTCCTCCGCTCATTTTCGACGTGTCTATCTGTCTCTGTCACAACTCTATCTGTCTATTCCTCCACATCCAGCCTATCAATCTTTCCCTGTCGTCCACAATCCCTCACTTTCTCTCTTTCACTCCGACTTACCCAATCACTCTCTCTCTCCCTCTCTCTCTGCTTTGTCATCCCATAGCCCTCTATTTCTCCTCTCGTTTATTCACCGACTCTTTCCTTCCCGTCCTCTGACTGTCTCCCAGCAAACACTCCTCTGTGACACCCCCTCATTCACCCCCACACACACACACACTTTCTTTTTCTCTCCATCATGTGCCTTCTCTCCATCCTCTCGCTCTCTCTTCCCTCCTCATTAAGAGTGAGTGGAGTTTTATCTTCTTTTATCGTTTTATCGTTTCTATCTCTCACCCCTGACATTTGAACAGGGGCTTTTTTGTGTTGCGTCTCACCTGTGCTATTTCATCTGCCGAGCAGCTGCGCACGGTGAGCCGTCGAGGGGCTCGAGGGGCTTCGTCGCGATGGCTTTATCTCCGGCTGTCTTTTAAGAGCTGTTTTGTCTGATCGGCTGCTATCTCGGCTAAAATACACCCCCCACCCCCCCCTCCTCCTCTCCATCCTCTCTGCTCTCAGCCTCCCTTCTCATTTAAGCATGTCCTCCCCTCCATGCTTCATAATAAGCCACGTCTGGTGAAAAGAATAACCCACCGACATCCCAGAGGATCAGCATTTTGACATGTTTGCTACGAACAACAGTCGGCCTCGCTTCTTTTGACGGAGTGCAAGAATCAGGCGGCGTATCTGTGTGTCGGAGCTTTCGTCGGCGGTGTTAAATATCCTGACCTCTGGCTGACGCGGGGCAGATCAGATCCGTACCCTGAGCCAACGATGATGAAGAGCGAGACACTTTTTTAATGAGTGCGCATCTGACGTCTTAACATGGCTGGCTGCGGAGATAACGCCGCTTCAATCTGTGCTGTCAACAAACAAAGCACATCATTATTACTGCACTGCAACTTTCCAGTTCACTTCATGTTCCCCTCTCTCATACTCTCTCTATCCCTCTCTCTCTTCTCTTTTCCTCCCATACTATATCATTATCATCATCTCTCTGTCTCCCTCCATCTTCCTTTCCTCTTCCTGATCTCACACTGGGGGTCGGGTCCTTCAGCATCTGTCTGCCGAGAGGGAAATTGCATAATTGTCAATTAATTAGCCACAGTAGCTTAATCACAGGAGGACGCAGAGGAGATCTGACAGAGCCAAAAAAGAGGCACAGAGCAGTGGGGACAGCACTATCTGAGATGAGACAACACTGTTTTCATGCACTCCAT
This sequence comes from Alosa alosa, assembly GCF_017589495.1. NCBI lineage: Eukaryota > Metazoa > Chordata > Actinopteri > Clupeiformes > Clupeidae > Alosa > Alosa alosa. Next base: position 30,029,567 of record NC_063200.1, on the reverse strand, counting down.
GAGACGAGAGAATCCTCCCTGAGATTCTGGAGGATTCTGCAGCAATTTCGCACGTGACACATAATATCTGTGTTTTGTGTGGAACCCCCCGGTGGAGGAGACACTGAGAGAGAGAGATGGCATATGAGAGAATGGTGGGGCTTTAGACCTCCTCACCAGGGCCTATTACTGTGAGAGCCGTGAGGCAGGAGGATCCTTGAATTGCTGTGACTGGCGGGGAGCTGGAATGAGATGGCGAGGAGATGGAGCCGCTCCCAGCAGGACGTCCATTTAGTCTGCTCCTCAGCGTGTGTGCATCAGGCAGCCAACTCCTGTGTTTGTGTGTCTTCTTTGTGTGTGTGTGTGTGTGTGTGTGTGTGTGAGAGTGTGTAGGTGTATAATGCAAATGTACAAGCAAGTGCAAGGCTCATGTAGATGTGGACATGTGATTGAGTATTTCTGTATGGCTTATGTACGTATTCGACTTGTGTGCACATATGCATGTGTGTGCATGTATCTCTATGTGCCTTGGTGTGTTTGTGTGTGTGTGTGTGTGTGTGTGTGTGTGTGTGTGTGTGTGTGTGTGTGTGTGTGTGTGTGTGTTTGCGCGCACACCCCATCGTCACAGGGCCTTAATGATGGGGACTCGCTGCCTGACTGCGCATCACTAGCCGTGATTAGTGCCACATAATTCCCTGTCAGTGCTCTGGCACCCTGCCACACAGTTACTCACCTCAACTGCGGGAACATGACACCAGCGTAGGTCCCCGCGCCGATGATACATCTCACCGCTAATGATCTCTGCCACGAAGGCTGATTTCTCCTCTGACCACCTGTTCTGTCCGCTATACATGAAAGTGAGAATAAGTGAGAGGCGAGAGAGAGAGAGAGAGAGAGAGAGAGAGAGAGAGAGAGAGTCTGTCTGAGTACATGCGAGAACTCCCATTAGACATGGCAAATGGATAGAGATGACCAATGGTGGTCACGCCCTTGTCTCCCTCTCCTCTGTCTGCGACAAGCCCATTTATTTGTGCCGACATCTAGATTACACTCATCTGTCTGACACGATGTCACCGCACTGTGTTTGAGCTCCATTACCGAGATGTTGAGGGAGGGGAGAGGTGTGACGTCTCTGTCGTGTCTGACACGTCTATGGACCTTGTGAGAGCGATGTGGACACACAATGATGTCAAGGTCTGGCCATAGTTAATGCGCTTTGACCCCCCATTTTTGAGACATTTCTGATTTCATGGCTATTGGCAGTGGAATAGCAGTACAAAGTGGCAGTTCGAATATATACGGAAAGATTAGAGGTTTATCAGCTGACAGCAAACAAGACAACCAGATGTTTGTGTCAGTTAACCGTAATGAACACAATAAAACATGACCATGTGTGTGTTGATTCCCTCATATTTCCAAAAAGACTGAAATTATTGTGCATAATGAAAGCTTTGTTGGTTGTTGTTAAAGTTGAAAACATTGAAATGTCATTACGGAGCATTAAAACTTTGGCACAAGGAATATGTAGGTGAGATAAGCATAAAGGCAGGTGAGGTGCTAACTGCAAAAAATATAATGCAGCTCTGAGTCTATTTTCTCTATTCAAGGGGAAAAAGGGAGAAAGAGAGCACGAAAAAGAGACAAGGAAAAAAAAATATGATGATAACTTCAATAATGAAGTCCCTGCCCATGCAATTACTTTAGCCTCCTGAATTCTCTCTGTCCTGGTCCCAGAAGGATGGCAGCCAATTATTGGTACTAATTTAATGGGATTCTACTACAACGGCTTTTCAATTTAGCACCAAGGCTTGGGCTGAGCTGCACTATGTCTAAAAAGCATAATTGGGTCTTGTCATTGTCAGAGGTAAACACTTCAGCCAGAATGATGAAGCCTCCATCCTTTCTCGATTTAGTCAGTGAATATTTCGGGGAGGACGTTTGGATTGGCAATGCAGGGCAGAGTTAGCTAGAGTCTGCGGAGACCGCGGACCGATGTAGCATTTTAAGTTGCCGTCTTCCGGAGTTCAGTTTCACTACGCTCCTGTTGTGGTGCAATTTGTTGCGGGTACCAAAACATGATTAGTTCATAGATTTCACATGTAAAATACATTTTATACAACCCCAACTAGATGTACTGCAGAGGGGTACAAAATATTACCCCCCATCTTGCCTGTTCAAAAATAATTCTGAGAAATTCATTGAATTGCATTATGCATGTGTATCTGCTAGACAACAAGTACCAAAACATGATTAGTTCATACATGTTTGCCTGTTTTCTGAGAAATTCTTGAATTGTGTGCATGTGTACATGTGTGTGTGTGTGTGTGTGTGTGTGTGTGTGTGTGTGTGCGTGCATGTGCTTGTGTGTGTGCCTGCGTATGTGCCTGTGCATGCATGTGTACATATGTCTACTGTGTGAGTATGTGTCATACGTATGATTACTGTGAATGTATATGTGTGCGTGTGTATCTGTTTATGCACATGTGTGCATATGGAATGGGTTAACATGACCCATGGAGGCAAACATATGCAAAAAATTCCTCATCCTAGGCCCTACGGTTCTCAAGATATTCACAGAAAACTCTGTTGGTGTACAGTCACTAAATGTACCCATAAATTATTTTATTGTATGGCCCCCCATGAACGAAAGTTCATGAAACTTGGCATGCATTCGGAGGGTGTCATAATGATCCTACACTTTCAATTTCGTGCAGTTTTGACCTTGTCAGCCAGAGATATTGTGATTAAAACACCTAATTTTTGCTTTTTAATTTTTAACTAGGTGGCGCTATACATGAAATAAGTGGTAATGGGATGGGTTGACATGGCCCCTTAAGACCAACATACAAAAAAAGGTGTTCCTCCTAGGCCCTACGGTTCTCGAGATATTCACAGAAAACTGTCTCCGGCCACCTACAGGCCAGTTGGTGTACAGTAACATAAATTAATTTATTGTGTGGCCCCCCATGAATGGAATTCCACAAAACTTGGCGTGCATTTGGAGGGTGTCATAATGATCCTACACTTCCACTTTCGTGCAGTTTTGACTATGTTAGGTCACAGATACCTGTGATTACAACACCTCATTTTTACTTTTTTGCTTTTAACTAGGTGGCGCTATACATGAAATGAGTGGTTATGGAATGGGTTGACATGGCCCCTTAAGATCAACATACAAAAAAGGTGGTCTTCCTAAACCCTACGGTTCTCGAGATATTCACAGAAAACTGTGTCTGCCCTACCCTCTTTTTAGGGGGGTCCAGTCCAGCGGGGGAGCTACAGATCAAAACGAAAAACGATGGTTCCATGCTATCTATGTGGGGTTACATGCCCACCAAGTTTCATGTATACCCCGGTCTTTCAGTGTCCCGGGAATCCTTGACGGAAATTTGGACATGCAAATAAGAAAAAATAAATAAAATAAATCTGATTAAACATATATGACCGCCGCTTCGCTGCGTGGCGGTCATAATAAACTGAACACTGATGTAGATGTATGCAACCATGAACAGGACATAGACTCTCTCTCTCACACAAACGCACGCACGCACACCCACACACACGACACCCACACACACGCAAGAAGATCAAGATCACAGAGAAGGATAGGATATTAGGTGTGATATTTTGCCAGATTGGTGGCTTAAACTATCCTAGAAATCTAGACCCAACCTATAGCGCCAGGGTAGTCTAGCAACTCTCCGTTGGCTTGCGAGCTGGAAAAATTATCCTATTGCGTGCAGAGGAATTTGACAGACAACTGATTATCCCGCCCCTCGGACTGAGCACTGCGAATGGTGAGTCCCCAGACCCTACATCTTGATGTGGTTCTGGCTCGTCAGGTTAGGCTTAAACAAGCCAATTCTTAAAAAGTATATTTCAGGAAACTAACTGGTTAAATCAATACCTGTCCTCACCTTTGAGGTTCATAAGTGCTGCACGCCTTTGGAAGAGCAGCAGCCTGATTTTCCTTTTAGTCTGGTGCTGGCACTGTTCAGAAGTCGTGTCTAGAAGGCAGTGAGAGCCACAAAGAAAGAGCATGCCTGGCTGATTTAATGGAAATTTAACACAGCAATATCATCACTTCCAAAACTGTAGCTACCTGGCTAGCTGTTAGCTGGAGCAACTTGAACTAGGTACCGTTTTTATTTTTTGATCTGAGAAACGGAGATCTAAGTGAAAAATTGCCTGGATATTCCTTTAAGACCAATTTCTAGGTTACACTTCTGACAAGGACGTTGTTGGATAACATGAATAGAGCTATTTCCAGTGACACATCTGGACTATTGTGCCCTTTAGAGTTTCACATTGTTAGATTCTTATGATGTCTGATAAAGTCAGTGGTGGAACTTGTGACCTGATGCTTGAGGTGTTTAATGTTTTCTCACACATTGCTTGTTTGATTGCTGTGTGAACCCACATGGTAGACTTTGACATGTTCTCCCTAACTGTTGTCATCCAGTGTTGTTTAAAAACAATTTTATGAACTGAAACAGTTTTTACAAAGTTCTCCACACACACATTCACACTCTCTTAAACTAAAGTGTAAAAATTTATGTAAATTGAGTTCCAACTCAATGGCATTTTGAAAAATCAAACAGAAGTTTGAGCAGATGGAGTTTTTGAAATTTGACTTATTTTATCAGTGCTTTAAGATTACCATCTTGGCTATTTCTGAGATATTTATCTGTGACTTCAAAATAAGAGGCTCAATTGGAGCCCTAGGGTCAACTTGACCTAACTAGGCAAAATATTTCTTCCAAACAAGCCAAGCATGTCCATACCAACACTTTTGCCTCTTGTGCATTTACTTGCCCTTTAGTGGACTGCTAACTGCAACTCACTATAAAACAGCCGTGTCAAGTCTTGTCAAGAAAAAGAGAAAGACTGAAAAAGAGAAAGAGAGAATGGAAAACATATTAAATGAGTTGGAGTGAAATACCTGACCGCACTAGGAATAAAAGTCTCCAAAACAAAGCCGGTGGGCAGAACTTATACAACCTCATCAGTAGTATGCACATGCATATCAACAAATAGCCTCATGATAAAACTGTACTGAGACAATTAACTGAATCTGTTTGTGTGCTTACAGTATGGGCCTTCTGTCAATGTTGCCTAATGTTTTCCCTCTTTGGCAAGTAATCAATACATTACTATAAGCATACTGTATATTAAAGTTTTCCATCAAGGTAAATCACCACATCATAGCACTGATAGCCATAGCCTTTGTCAGTGTTACTGTTTTTATTGTTTCTACTGTTAGTGTTACGTTGTTCCTGTGTGTTCCTGCATGTATAATTCTTCATGTGTGTACTCAGAAGAATTAGAAATGAGGCTAAGGTATTTTAAGGTTGGGGCAAGATTTACGGAGAGAGTTGCTGAATAATTGATGAACAAACACATTAATGTGAGGAGGCTTCTGGCACCGGTTTCAGCTCTCTTTAATATTCTATATTGGATCAGTGCACAAATTGTTCTGTGTTATTGCAGAATTCATTTAATACGCCTGAAACTCATCTTGTCTAAATGAGATGGTGCCGATTGCTGTGTATTCAGTCACAACAACAACACACACACACACACACAAATAGAGATTGTAATTCAAGGAAAAAAGCAAATAATTTTCGACATGATATCGACATGATGATAATGCCTGTCTTTCTTATATTTTCTTAAATGTTAATGGGTTTAACACATACAGATGGAACTCAGCTTTTATCAATTCCCCTCCATTTCAAGGCACTTCCAATGCAACAAACTTCAACCTTAAAATAAACATAAACACACAGTTCTGAACTACTGTACTATTTATCCGGTTTTATGAATTATGTATGATCTAGCAGCAATTCCATTCTGTATCTGCTTAGTTGTATTGTTGTGTTTTGCTTTTGGCGTTGTGGTGTCAAATCCACATTAAATAATACAAACTCAAAAGAAGACCGCACACCGTGGATGTATACTGCAGATGATGGCTTTAATGCACTCCGGAGCATTAGTGAAGCAAGTAAGTAAGTGAAAGCAAAGTAAGATAAGTGAGCAGTGAGCAAAGTGAGCTAACATCCTCTGGCTGTTGTCCAGCCTTTATACCCCTTCAAGTCATCCCAGACAAGTCACTCTATGTTTACAGATAACTGACCAAGTAATATATGGTACTCCACCTTTGCCCTCTCATCCTGTTATTCATACATTCTTTAGGTTGTGCCATTCTTTAGGTTTTGCTTACATTTCCTGGCACCAAACCTTGTCTATGCCATTTTCTGCCAGGCCTGCTCTTTCACTTAAACCAGTCTTCCTTTCCCACACTGAACATACTACAGACTTCAGTTTCACAAAACAATGATATTACACAGAATAAATATACTACATAAAAGATATATAAACTAAAGGATATATTTCAATAAAGGCCACGACAGCGCCCTACTCTGGCATCAAACCTCATCGTTACATGGTGCAGGGCAGTAGAACAGAGTTTCTGTCCAGGAGAAACAGGCCATTATTCCAACTCAGTCTTATTGTCAGTGAGGGGGGTAGAGATAGAGAGACAGAGAAAGAGAGAGAGAGAGAAAGAACAAAAGGGTCAAGATTGTAGGGAGAGAAAAGAAGGAAAGTGAAGGTCAATCAGGTCAGCGGGGCTTGATCGACCTTTTCTGGCAAAAGCAAAAAGTTTCCAAACTTCCTGTTGGCTATAAATGTGTATCTAGCTATTCTGACTATTCTGTGGTGTATTATGTAAATCTCAGTCTTGAAGCCCTGATCAGCGTAGGTCAGATGGTCCTCCTATTTTGGATATAAATATTGAACTAAACACATGAACCTGAATCATAAGTAGCAGCTTCTGGGACCTGCTCTCAGTTAGTATTGATGCCTTTTAATTTGATACCCTTCACTGAATCTCAGGATAACACAATAGTCTTACAAAAGTTGTACTTATATGAATGCTGTAGTAACTTGGACAATATCTCAGAGAGGGCCTCCATATTACACAATATACAGTACATCTAGTAGTGCTGTCACACATACTGTACACAGTGCTAAGATTGTGCATTTCATCACAGGACCAGACCTAGATTTTGTCAATCACTTCTCAGTAACTCACATTTCAACAGGTAATCAGTTATTTTATTTAGACCAGACGTTTCATTAAATGTACATAATGGTTGGGTTGCATTTGTAAACTCAATCTGCTGGGTTCAATGCATAACCCATTTTCCTGGGTTAAGATAAACCATTGTTTTGTCAGTCGAATATCTAATCAATGATTAATTAAAGTTAAGTATTTATTCAACACCTCAGTTAAAGTGGTCTAATATGGATGATCTAGATTGAAAAATGGGTAACAATAGTGATGCAATGAAAACAGAATTGACTTTTATTTTTCAACAGATCTTGGCCTGGAAAGAAAGTGTACCTTCTTTCTTTCTTTCCATCATGAAGACCAATTCCACTGTTTTTGGGGTCAGGTTAAGACCTAAATCAAAGAAAACCGGTGTGCAATAGTCATTGACATTTACATTGGCCAAGAATAATGAGAGAAGTTTTTTTTGTTACTTAACTTAATCATAGCGAGGCTTTCATGAGCATGCAACAAATGATTTGGACAAACATTATGACATTTAGAAAATTATGCTTTCCATCAGGATACATAACGCAACACTCTCCGAAACCATGCCCACCTAGGGAGATGGCATCTTAATTGTGTTTGACGCATGAGGATGTCTGTTACTTTCCTCTGCTCTGAAATATTATTAAACTGAAACATGATTAAAAACTACTGTGTTTATAATGAGATACACTACCAGCAAATTTAAGAAGCCAGAGCAATGTTTTTTTTTTTTTTTTTCGGTTTTAAATATGAGCTGCCAAGCCGTACGTTAATGGAGATGAGCTGGATATTTATGAACTTTGGCATGGTTATGGGCTGATTCATGACAAGTGCACCACGTTGCAGAATTACAATGTAGACAAAAGTTTAAAAAGATTAATTTGATGACCTTTTTTTACCACTGTAACCAGATGTCTATATTCTAATGAACATACATAAGATATTTCATGCATTTAAGGCCCGTTTTAATATCTATGAATCTGGTGATAAGGCTGGCAAACTTTTAGCGCGACAGGCTGCAGCGTCAAGACTTATCCCTAAGGTCCAGGATCAAACTGGTGAGGTAGTAATAAATCATGCGGAGATCAATCATACCTTTAAACAATACTACTTCGACTTATATCACTCTGAGCACACTATGAATACTCCAAACTTTGAAACATTCTTTGACAAACTCTCATTCCCTTCTGTCCCCCCTGAACTTAATGCATCTCTGGGTAATGAAATCTCAATCATAGAAATTATGCAAGCCATTAAATCGTTAAAAAACAATAAAACTCCAGGGCCGGACGGCTTTATCTCAGAATTTTACAAAAAGTTTGCCCATGACCTAGCTCCATACCTAAAAAACATGCTCAATGAATCTTTGTCCCATGAACATCTCCCCCCCACTCTGAGACAAGCCGCAATCACGCTTATTCTTAAAAAAGGCAAGGACCCACTTCAATGCGGTTCATACTGCTCCATTTCTCTACTGAATGTAGACTATAAAATTCTTTCCAAAATACTCTCTGCTAGAATGGAAAAACTACTGCCACACATAATATCAAGAGATCAGACAGGCTTTATTTTAGATAGGCACCCTAGTTCCAACTTAAGGCGGCTATTAAATATTATCCACTCCCCTTCAACATCTACACCTGAGACAGTAATCTCACTTGACGCAGAGAAAGCATACGACCGCGTGGAATGGTGTTACCTTTTTTCTGCGCTCAAGCAATTTGGATTTAACGAAGGTTTCATATCCTGGGTGAAACTGCTATATGCGAATCCCCGGGCCGCCGTCATCACTAATGGCCTCCAGTCAGAATACTTCCCACTGAGCAGAGGCACCCGTCAGGGCTGTCCACTGTCCCATCTCCTTTTTACTGTAGCCATAGAACCATTAGCTATTGCCCTAAGGCAATCTGAAGGCTTTTCAGGAATAGTACGCGGAGAGCTGACTCACAAGCTTTCTCTGTATGCTGACGATTTACTCTTATATACATCTGACCCTATAACTTCTGTCCCTTCCATTGTCCATACATTGGATCAATTTGGTAAAATATCTAATAAATACTCAGAAAAGCGAGATGTTCCCCCTTAATGAAGCAGCCTCTCAAACACTGCACTCTCACTTTCCTTTCAAAGTAGTTAAGAAAGGAAAGAACTTTGGTGTACTCTTTGAAAAATGCAAACAGGATATGGTGAGATGGTCTACCCTCTTTGAAAAATGCAAACAGGATATGGTGAGATGGTCTACCCTGCCTCTCTCCATAACTGGCCGTATCAATCTTATCAAAATGATTGTATTACCCAAATTTCTTTACCTTCAAAACATCCCCATCCTAATAAGAAAAAAAATCTTTAAAACTCTGGACCAATGCATATCCTCCTTTATTTGGAATGGCAAGTCACATAGGATACAGTAAATAGACGGTCACTTGAAAGACCAAAGGGATTAGCTGGCCTAGCCTTACCTAATTTTATCTATTATTACTGGGCGTGCAACATTCAAAAAATGCTATTCTGGAAAGAAGACTATCACCCGGAGCGCAGGGCATAAAAAAAAAAGTTTTGGTTCCTGTTGGTTGTCAGTTGAGGCCATGGGTCGGTAGGGAATTTTTTTTTTTTTTTCCCAGTGGCAGTAAGGGATAGGTAGAAAATCAGTCCCTCCAGGATTTCGCGAGGTTTTTTGAGACTGTTACGACCTAAAATGCCTGGATGGAAGTTGCGGTGTTTTTAGCTGTTTCTTGAGGAGAAATTGCGGGAGGAAGTGAAAATTGACTGAGGTAATTCACAAAGCAGTATAACCTTTCGTAGAACTGTCCAAAAAAGACAGTCACCTAAAGAGATGGCATCATGTCATATGTTTCAATACATTCATATATTTTGTAATTCATATTAAGTTCATATCTTTTTAATAATTCATAGTCTGTGGCCTGCATAATTACTAATAGCCAAGTAAGTATCTAGTAATTTCATATTGATTTAAACTATTTGACTACACTTCTGTTTAATGTCATTACATTGGTGGTGTACGTCTAATTGACTGCCTGCCCCTTTAAGGACGTGAGAGTAGCCTACTTACATTTCTGAGTGGATTGGAAGGCTTGCATCTCACTGTGTTAAATTTCGAAAGTGTAAATCACTTTTTTGCATAGTGCATTACGATATGTGGATGCAATTGGGAATGTCTTCTATGTCATTAGTTAAAATAAATGTTAAAAAAACAACTCGAATGAAATCATTCTTGGATCATAGAAGAGGTAAATGTCTTGCAATTTTATTAATTTCTATGATTTTGGTAGCACTATTCAAACTAAGCCCACAAGCTAGCAAACAGGACATAAGCTAAAAGGACATATCCAGGTAACGTTTGACAATGGGTTGCATAGCCTACTCAAATGTCAGTAAACCAAGTAGGCCTTAATTACCTTACTTTCATAGCCTAGGTAGGTTAGCAACACCAGGTTGAGAGATGCAAGTAAGCAGATCATTAACGTTAGCCTTCTATTTATTGTCATCAAAACTGTAGAGGAACGAACACGTTAGGGCAGTCTTTGGTGTCATATGCAGAAGGTGCAGAAGTAAGTGTGCCATATCTGGCTCAATATTCTGCGTGAGGGACTGTTGTGGTAGGTGAAATTTCACGGTGAAACTACAATGATTGGTCAAATTTGCGAAAAAGTTGCGGTGTTTGGACAAAATTGCGAGTGCCTTGGTAAGTGACGAAAACAATCGTCTTCGTGAACAGCTGTGCATAGGCTACTTTGTAAAAGAGAGAATACGCTCATCCCTATACATAAGCAAGGGGTAATTAATGTAATTATAGTTAAGCCTTTTATTTGTGGATTTATTTAATGTATTTAGTGTTATTTCTTCCCCAAGCTCATAAAATAAATTTGGGTCGCACATAAATTGACAGGGTCGGTCGGAAAACGGAACCCAAGATTTTTTTTTTTATGCCCAGTGAGGCCTGGTTACATCTTAAATCTTTAAACTGCTCAATCCATCTTGGCTCTGTGATCTCCGCACCAGCCCCTCCAACACCACTCACTCATTTCTTTTCCAACCCAGTGGTCCTCAATTCAATTAAAATCTGGTCACAATTCATAAAACATTTCAAGTTAAAGACAATGTCAATTAATTCACCAATTACTAACAACTATAGCTTCCCACCCTCTATCCTGGACTCATCTTTTAAAATCTGGAGGACAAAAGGCATAGTCTCTCTTTCAAATCTCTTTTCTCAAGGTACATTTTGTTCATTCTCTCAATTATCTGAAAAGTTTGACCTGCCAAATTCTCATTTTTTTAGATATCTCCAAGTACGACACTTTGTGCAGAAGAATATTCCTTTCTTTCCACACCTTCCACCCATCAACACCATTGATAATCTTCTCTCCCTGTCCCCACAGCGAAAAGGTCTGATCTCAGGGCTTTATAGTATCATCAACAATATCTCTCCCCATTCATTGCAAGAAGTTAGACAACTATGGGAAAAGGACCTTGGAGAAGAAATGCGAGATAATCAATGGGACACAGCTCTAGACTTAGTGCATACCTCTTCCCCCTGTGCCAGACATAGTTTAATTCAACTCAAAATCATCCTAAGAGTGCATTGGACCAAAGCCAAGCTGGCAAAGATATTTCCCAATATGGACCCCTCCTGTCCCCGTTGTCAAAATCAACCTGCTGACCTCTTACATATGTTCTGGTCCTGTCCACTCCTGCAAGCCTTCTGGACAGACATTTTTAATGCATACTCGGTTATGAGTGGCATTAGAATCCCCCCAAACCCATTATGTGCAATTTTTGGTTTCACTGACGAAACGTGCTCACTTAAGAATGACTTTTATGTTGTCATAGCCTTTACATCTCTCCTGGCAAGGTGTCAGATACTCCTACAATGGAAGGAGCAAAGGCCCCCGACATTTAGGAAGTGGATTAATGACACAATGTCTTTTTAAAACTGTGTGTGCGTGCACATGAGTGTGCGCCTGTTCATGTTCACATTACTTATATTTCCGTTACTTTTTATAGGCTAGCTGAGGGTGGGTAAATGGGTGGGCTTTTGGGAAGGGTTGTTCACTGAGTGCATTCCATTATTGTAATTGTATGATACAATTGTATTATAACTCTTTTTTTTCTGAAGAAAATCAATAAAAACTGTTAAAAGAAGATATTTCATGCATTTCACCTCCTTAAATGATATTTCCAGTCCAATAAAACAAACAGATGGGTCTCAATAAAGTTTTGCATCATGACCCAATGGCTGGACTTACATATACATTCTCTCAAAAAGTATTTCAAGGTTATACAGTACAACAGGACTCACTCACAATGTAAATGCATCTACACAGTACGACTGAATGGGCCTTAGGGAGCTACGTTCAGACAGGAATATCAGAAGAATTATGTTTTTTTTAACTCCCTTAAATAATGATGCAGCTGGGTAAAGGTGACCAAGCTGTTGGATAGAATACTTCACATCTGTTGGAGGACAGGGGTGGGCACTGTCTGGGTTACAGAAACATTCCAAGCCTCAACCCAGAATTTGGGTTTAAAAAACAACCAACAAGCAACTTTTTTTTTTTAGACTAGTGTATAGTTTGGGCCACTATGTGATTGATCAAGGAGGCATACAAGTTTCTCAGGAGAATAAAATACAAATTGGCCTTTTATGTCCAAGTTGGAGTGGAGAGACGGAAGGGGAGTCTTTCACAAAGTGTATTAATCAGATAGATGTGACAGACAGAAGGGCACAATCTCTTCAGAGCTACTAAGACTGGGAATGGAGCGAGAGACAACATGCCACTTCTCAATGTTTCTTCTCTTCCTCTTTCATTCTCCTCCCTCCTCTCTCTTACAGTATTGAGGCTATCAGATTGCCCTTTCTTACACACAGGAAATGGAAGAAAATCTATAATGAGTCACTTCATAAATTCTAAAAGAGGAGAGAGGCAGAATCAATTACTTGCTGTAGGAGTTTTTTGTGCCCTGAATGAACTCCATTTGAGAAATCTTTTTTCACCTATTCCATGACTCTCACTCTCTTTCTCTTTCTCTCTCTCTCTCTCTCTCTCTCTCACACACACACACACACACACACACACACACACACACAAACAAACAAACAAACAAACTAGTAGAAATAACAATAAAAAAAGCGAGCATCTACAAGGACCAAAAGCAATTCACTGTCACTACACTGATTCTCTGCTGGCCTTCTTGTTTGTTTGATTATGCTGATGGCTTGGTATGATCTAATGGGCCCCAACATCCTTATTTGTTGCTACTGCCAAATCATTTAACACCTAACCAAGAGCAACACTTGCTGAAGCAACTGCAACAAATCTCTTAGAAACTGATTATGTCTTCTTTACCTTTCTTAGACAGCCACTAAAGTCTACTATCCCATCCCAGAGAAGTGCATTTTAGTTTTGATTTGTATTTTCACTTTTCAGCTGTATCAGGAAGATTAATAATTAATTAGTTCCTGATGGTGGACTTTAATTATTGTATTTTGTTCTGATCAGCTGACAGGTGTCTAAACTTCTTTTCAAAAGAAAAAACACATACCGGTATATCTAGTTAGAAAACACTTTCATTACTGTTCTATATTAATACCCTTATGTCAGTGGCATACAGAAAAACAACACTAAATTATGGTAATCTACCATTTATCTATACTTTGCTGAGGTCTGACAACATATGAATGTTGAAATCAAAGAAGTGGCAAGTGCTTTCAAGGACAAACAAGAAATAATGTCTTTTGGGAGTCTGAGGAGCCTTTTGACGACTCCTGACATCTAAATAAGAATTGCATCATTTTGAACATCTAACAGAACAGGGGCGATGTTCACCTTGAAGTTTCCAATTCCACTGACTTGGTTTTTACTGCAGGTCGCGTTATCTTGTAATATCAATAAGGACCTAGGTAATCTTACCGTTGGCGTTGTTGAGTGGTAGAGGCCCATTTGATTGATTGCATTTGTAGAAAACTATTCGGTTATACAACCAAATTGATAGCAGCACTGTTTTGTATCTTTTCATGCTACAAAATCATTCTGTGCAATGGAAGATTTTCCATTAACCGTCTGGTAGTTTTGCCTATTTTGAGACTGAGGCGCCTGTTTATTTAAATGTCTTGTGTAGTATCCAAAACAATGACTTCCTTCATTTCATTATGGCTGCTTTAGCAACACACCTTAAGCTAAAATACTTCATTCCGGGCTTTCCTTGACTCATGGGCTGCGTGAATGAATTACAACTTTTCGGCCACGATATGGCAGTTTAAGTCCCGGGCTTGATACTGTAAAATTAAAGCCATTGTTTTCATCAATTTATGTTGTAAATCCACCTTATAATCTTAGTATCTCTGAAAAGCCATCCTTTCCACATCAGACCGGTATGATAGGACAAGGCTGCTAATATAAGTCATTCAGCTCAGAACCCAAAGCAGCGGGCAGTTTGCCCTTCCTGAGTCTTCACCTTTGTTATTCATTCTGAAGAGTACTCTTTTCATTTTTTCTGCATAATCATTTGTAATTCTCTTCTGAGTGTGAGTTGTGGGGTCAACTCTTGAGAGAGCTTTTTTACAACAAAAGTTAATATTGAAAAACCTTAAGGATCCACAGCATTTGATTTATGGGGACTTTGTTTAATCGCCCACAGACTCCCAAGCCCTCTGCTGTGCTGAGCTCACTTAAATATTCTCAAGGGGGGCTCTACGCATCTGTGTTTCACATTCCATTTAACAATGCCACTTAAACTTTACATAGAAGGGTTGTGTTTTTGGAGAAGCACTAGCTGTTCATTAATGACTACTCATTTGAGGTAATGTTCTTTGAAATGTAACTCTTTACCCACAACAAGAATTCCACCACTTCCCTTGGTGGAAAATAAATGTGCCATATGTATCAGATTACAGTTCTCATGACCTTTGCTTCCTTCCATCTTTGTTAAATAAGTCAACATTCCATCTTTGCTTGTCACTATAATGGATAACAAACAGTTTCAGTGGGCAAAAACAACAGACACACAACAACTCTTAGCAAAACTCTTTACACAGCCTGCCTGCAACCAGTGCCGCTATCTGATCTGCGCTCTTTAAAGAGGCGTCTCTTTCGGACTGGCCCCTTAACATCACAAGGTTCTCATTGAAGCGACAAGAATGCACCACTGGGAAAAGAGATCAAGGATCAAAAAGAAGCTGGGGAAAAAATGAGATGGGTTTTTTTTTTTCATGCCACAGTTTGAAGCTGAAGGTAAGAAAAGAATTGTGTGTCTGCATGCGTCTCTGTCGCACTGATTGAAGGGGAAGTGGTGGCTTTGAAGAATAGAGTGGGTATGCCGTGTGTGTCTGAAGTGGCACAGGAAGAGGATATCATCACAGATGGGAAATGCATGTTTGATGAGTACTGTATATGTAACAGAGGTACATAGAGTGTGGAAAACACCACGGGAAAGACCAGAATGTCATCAGTCCAATCCAACTGACTTCAGACTGGGACATTCAGAGTTTTCACGTGATATGAGGTCCAGAACAGCAGTGTATTAAACATGTATAACATATCTTATTACATGTAAAAAGGATGTTATTAACATTGAATATGCGCATTGAGTTCTGGAATTAAGCACAACGTCTATGGGACCTTGTTTGAGAGCATATATGATGGAAACAGCATTGTACACTGTTGATGAGGTACAGTGGGCAGTGCTTCGACTTGGCCAGCTTCACTCGCGGTCCGCGCATGGGATCACGCGGTATCACGCGACTTTAATTTGTATTTTTCCAGTGAGACGCTGCAACAACCCAAACAACCGGTAGATTGCGGGAGAAGCGGGGTCTGTGTTGTGTTGCGTTGCGTTCATTTATTTTCATTGGGCATACCTTGCCGTGCCGTCCACAGCTCTTCAGTTCTGATGAAGCCAAAATTACTCCTTTTGAAACAATGAGTGCAGGAAGCGCGTTTGTATGGTTATATTGCTTGACAGGGGGGATCCCAAGCAGCTTTCAGCCGTAAGGCTACTTTGAGAACATTTCAATTCACCCGACACTAATATTCAAAATGTTGAAAACTATTTCGGCATTGCCTATAAAGCAGTTTAATTAAATGGAATGTTAGTTGTTAACAAACGAGCTACTTGGTGAGGCTTGGCCTCACAGATGCGCTCGTGCCTTAGGGCCTGTCCACACAGAGACGCTTTTTAGGTTAAACGCAGAGGTTTTGCTTCGTCTTGGCCGAGCGTCCAAACGAATCCTGTAAAGCGCACTGCCGAAACCGCACTTTTCTGAAACCTGGTCCCAGAGTGGAGAAATCTGAAACCGTAGCCCGTTTGAGTTCGTTTAGACAGCGAAACCGCACATCCTGCTTGCGTATCGAGATGTCATCGCCACACCTCAGCTGCCCTGGACTTGCACTTATAGTATTGCCTAGCAATACTAGTTTTCATACATTTCATACATTACCTACGATTACACTCCGTTAAGATAAATATCACAACTGATGCTGCGCAGCGCCGATAGCCATTTCGCCGTAGCCTATTCTGTCTGTTTTTAAAGCGCAAGTTTTGCAAGTTTTGGTGAATTTCTGTAAAGACACAGTGCCACCTATAGGCCTGGGGTATGAAGTAACGTGTTGAGTCGTGTTGAGATGGATCCGTTTGGACGCAAATATTCTTGATACGGTTCCAGGGAAGACGGAGGAAAAAAAGATCGGTTTGGTACGTGTGGACTAGGCCGTAGATGGCAGGAAAAATCTTCACGATAGGCCTATTAACTAACCACCCGATTCAAATTGGCTGGGGGGAAGGGGGGCCATCAGACATTTGTGCCCAGTTAATCCGGCCCTGCCCCCCAACAAATCACACCTTCCCACCTCTGACAGCTTAAAAGAAGTCAAGAGGACTCCTTACTCACAGACCTATTCACAAACCTGCAGCATTTTGCCGTGTTTTGAAATCCTATGCAGCTACAGGAGCTTCCAATCGTGAGGAAGCAATTTTGCATTGTAGGCATAACTAACATGTAATAACGCCGCCAACAACAACCAAAACTAGGCTAATCATTGTCAACATGTAAATTAAATGTAACATTATTGTGAATCAAATTAAAATGTTCTCTTTTTTGCAAGCGTAGGCATAGTAACAGAATAATTTAATAATGTTACAAAGATACTACATCAATCCGTATGTTTCATTAGGCTACTAGGCTGTTTTGCCTTGATTCATTTAGGCTAGGCCTTTTTATTCAGGGCGTATTCACAAGAATTTTAAGGCTAAAAGTAGCTCTAACTGGCGAATTTAGGAGCAACTCCTAAAAATAATGGCGTTTCCTCCTAACTTTAGGACTCTAATTTTTCACAAAAGTAATTCACAAAGCATTTTAGACCTAAAAGTAGCACCTAAGTCTTAAGTCGAGAGGACTCCTAACTCACTAAGACCTATTCATAAACAGCTTTTTTGTGGCATTTTACGTTGCGATGTTTTGAAATGCATAGCCTATGCGCAACAGGAGCTTCCAATCGCGAGGGAACAACTTTGCATTCATAAAAGGGATGCAATAACGCCACCAAAAACAACCAAAACTACTCATTGTTAACATGTAAATGAAATGTAACGTTTCATTGTGAATCAAATTAAAATGTTCTCCTCTTTGCAAACGTAGCCTAGGCATATGGTGACAGATTAATTTAATAATGTTGCAAAGGTAGGCTACTGCATCAATCCATAGGCCTATGTTTCATTAGGCTACTAGGCTATTTGTTTGGCCTTACTCTTTATTCATTTAGGCTAGGCCTTTTTATTCAGTTATTAATCATCTTCCGTCCTTCGCACGACTTGTGTAGCTCACGCATTTCCGACCTGTCACCTGTCACTCATCATCGGAAGAGAGGTGTTTGGAATTCCCGCGTTACAATCGTCAGCCAATCAAGGTGGTCACTTCAGTCAAGCTCGTGCATGAGTAATGACATCATCCATAGCCACGAAGACTCACTCCTAGTTTAGGAGTTGTCTGAAAGGCTTTGTGAATAACTTTTAAGAGAAAACTCCAAGCTAAAATCTTTAAGTGTGATTTAGGAGTAGCCTACTCCTAGTAGTAAGATAAAAGCCTTTGTGAATAGCCTACGGACCCAGTTATTCATCATCTTCCGTCCTTGGGTGGCGCACGCATTCTGAGACCTGTCACTCATCATCGTAAGGGAGGTGTTTGGAATCATCAGCCAATCAGCCAATCAAGGTGGTCACGCTTGCCCATTTACCCAAATGAATGGTCGAATATTACTGATGATCATTGTTATTTAAGAACATGCAGTGTGCGTAGGGTACCAAAAACATCTTGCTCGTAAAAAAGCATCATAACGCACATTCTGTCGGGTCTGTTATTTACTGTAGGCTGTGCAAACCACAGGCCTTTATTTTGGGCATTCATTCATTCATTCATTCAACCTTTATTTATTCTCGGAGGGTCATTGAGGGAAGCCCTCATTTTCAATGAAGCCAAGATTACAGAAGCGAAGCAAAGCGTTCCACAAACAAGAAAACATTCGAGGCCTTCTGTTGAAGAATTTTATATAAAGCCTGCGCTAACAGTAATCCTCCTGCCCCTGATAGGCCTACCACAGCTGTGGATAGTGTGGAATGTTCAAGTAATAACACAATCCAATGTGTGTCTCAATTGTCCCCCGCTGACCACCTCACATATTTCTCTAGATTTTGCAACAAACTTACATGACACAATGTCATAAAATATGCCAGTTTTAGGACACAGAATAATGTTTATAATGATACCAGGTAGGCCTACGTTTAACAGTAACAAGTGTAATGAGCTATTCATTGTCGAAGGTGCATGGTGAAGTGAAATTCTTGTTTGATGATGGTAAACGCACACCTTGTGAGGTGCTCACAATGGTAAATAAGACTTGAATTAGAAGAAATGTCGTGGCACACTCAGAACTTCAATATGCAGTAATTTTATTTAACCAACGTTTCGGCTTGCGCCTTCATCAGGGTCACATACAACACAAGTCATTCAGGATTACTTTATGTTACACATGAGTCTCTTGATTGGACAGGTGTTAAGGTGTTAATTGGGGGTGTGTCAGGAGTCCATTCACAAATCCACATGACAAAACGCAGGCTCTTGCTGCTGCAACACAGTGTGGTTTTGATCAGTGGTGCAGACATACAAGACATACACTTATGAACACACTATGTATGAAACTATTATAAATATGTTTACATTACATACATCAAAGCTTAAAAATTACTTCAAATACATCATCTCCATACATTTAAACATACATTCATTGATACATCTCATCATAGAAAACATTTTAAATCAAATTCAGTGTTAAGACCATGAGGGGCTAAAGAGCCCAATCTATATATCCATTCAGCCTCTCTTTGTAGAAGGATTCTGTCCAAATTACCACCCCGATGAGGTTTCTCGACTTTTTCAATACCAATGTAGCGCAATGAGGCAACAGTATGTTCCATTTCAATAAAGTGACATGCTGACGGGTATGTGTCGTTTCTACATCTAATTATGCTCCTATGCTCCACTATGCGTTGTTTAAGCTGGCGTGTCGTTTTCCCTATATAAACTTTCCCACATGGACATGTGATTAGATAAATCACTCCAGTGGTTGAACATGTTATGATGCCCTTTATTGGGATCTTTTTCCCTGACCTTGGATGTTTAAAGTCATGGCATTTATCTAAGTGCCGTTACATTGCGCACATGAATTACATTTATAGTTTCCAGGCCGTATTGGAGCCAGTCGGCCTGTTTGAATATTTTTGATTGGGATTAAATCTGAATGGACCAACTGGTCCTTCAGATTTCTTCCTCTTGAATAGACTACCTGTGGGGGGTCTGTAAATACACTACTTAGTTGTTCGTCAGTTTGGAGGATATGCCAATGTTTCCGTAGTACAGGTTTAATCTCCTCTGCACATTTTGAGTACTGAGTAATCAGTGCCTGCGCACGTCTTCCCTTTTGTCGATTTCTGTTTTTTAGCATCTCAGTTCTATTTTTTCTTTCGAGTTTTGAGGACGAGTTTTTAATTTGTGCATTTTTGTAGCCTCTCTCTTTGAATTTCTTAATCATGATTTGCATATTTCGCTCAAAATCATCAGATTTATTACATATACGTTTCACCCGGCAGAACTGACTGTATGGCAAGCTATTCTTCAAAGGGTAGGGGTGGCAACTGTTTGCATGTAGAAGGCTATTACGGTCGGTATTTTTCCTGTATAGATTAGTGTGTAGACGGCAGTTTTCCCGCACAATAAGGAGATCCAGGAAATTAATCTCTTGTTTAAGGTCATGGTAAATTTCAAATGGTCTGAGCTAGAAATCGAAAGTAGTTTAGAGACAACACTTTTTTAGCCAATGTTAAAATACATGATTTTGAGGGCCGTGCATCTGACCCTCGCTGTTCAAGAAATTGCGCTATTGCGTCAAGACCCCCTTCGTGCGGGACATTAGTGTAAAGCGATTCCACATCGAAAGTGGCTAAGAGAACGTCGTTTTCAATTGGTCCTAGATGTTCAATCAGTAAAATCATATCTGTTGTATCTTTTACAAAGGAAGGTAAGTTTTCAGCATAAGGTCTAATAAAATGATCCACAAACTTGGATAAGGGAGCAGTCAGTGAGTCTATGCCCGAGACGATTGGTCGTCCGGGTGGGTTCAATGGGTCTTTATGCACCTTTGGTAATGTATAGAAAGTCGGGATTCTTGGATGTTGTATATTCAAAAATTCGTATTCTTTTTTCGTTATTTCTCCTGTGTCTAAAAACATCTTTAACAATTCTGTAATCTCTTTTTTGAACTTGGGGTTGGGTCTACCTTCAATTTTTTATAAAAACAGTGATTACTAAGTTGTTTTTGACATTCACTTATGTAGTTATCTCTATCTAGGATAACTATTGCCCCTCCTTTGTCCGTGGCCTTAATCACAATTTCATTATCTCTTTTCAGATCATCTAAAGCGGTCTTATCTTCCTTTGTAATGTTACGCCAATGTTTAAAGTCATGTTTCTTCTGTAACAATTTATCCACATCTTGTTGAACAAGTCTGCAATATGTCTCTATCGATGCATTTCGATTCATGGGAGGGACAAAGTAACTCTTTCCTCGGAATTGAGGTCTAGGGTCATTTAAACGTCCATCTAACCCATCCTGTCTCAGTTTATCTTCACTTTTTGATGTTAAGTGAAAGAGTTCTCTCAGTCTGAGGTCTCTAAAAAAGCGGAATAAGTCCACAGTCACTTTGAAATCATTTGATTGAGTTGTGGGTACAAAGCTTAACCCTTTGTCAAGTAGTGACGTGTGTGTGGGGGAAAGTATCTTACTTGACAGGTTCATCAAATTCAATCCAGGTTCCTGTGGCGAGCTCGAGTCCTCGGTGGTGTCTGGTCCACTTGCCATACTCTTCTTCTTCCCCCTCCGCGTTCGTTTTTTCGACCTCGTTGCAGTCTGGCCATTTCTCCCATGGATAAAAAATCCCCAGAAGCACAGGAGGACATGCTGGTGGAAGACAAGCCCGATAATCCAGGTTGATTTGTTGGCCTATTGTATCGGGACCGCCGGGGTTGTTGTTTGAGCTGTTCTTCCGGAATTCGCCAGTTGTAGATTCTTCCAGCTTCGGTATCCCTTTTATCCAAATTGAACTTCTTGATCTTCCTCTCTTTTATTTCCATGGCCAGTTTTTCTTGGAGCTCTTGATTCGTTTTTAAGATTGTATTAAATTTTGTATCGTCTAGAAGTGTATCTTTTAATTCCAATTTCTTTTGTGTTGTTTGTTTGTCAAGATTGGTTATATCTTTTTGTAGCTGATCCACCAATAGGGTCATCAAGTCTATGGAACATTTATTTAGGATGGCACACAACTCATCCGTACGTTGTCCAAGGGATGGTTCCTTCTGCCATCTAAGCCCTTTAGGGATGATTCCTTGGCGGATGTAGTCGCTTAAGGTTATCATATGGAGGTGCAGTCTTGTTTTACGCTTGGACAGGTCCATAAACTCTCTGGCCATATCCGTGTTTGGCGTTGCTGCATCAAAGAGTGACTCTGTAGATATAATCCGATCTCGATCTTCTGCGCTGTATTCAAAGCAGTGGAGTATTTTCGGTTGATCACTTGATCCCATATTATCTCCATCTTGCGGCATCTTAGTTCTTAGTTCATCCTAGTTCTTCAGGGTGCTGTTTACTTAGTAGGCCTCACCTGTTACGTATTTGTTTGATGATGGTAAACGCACACCTTGTGAGGTGCTCACGATGGTAAATAAGACTTTAATTAGAAGAAATGTCGTGGCACACTCAGAACTTCAATATGCAGTAATTTTATTTAACCAACGTTTCGGCTTGCGCCTTCATCAGGGTCACATACAACACAAGTCATTCAGGATTCTTACTTTGGAAAACAAACATTTGCCGATATCATGGCCGATCATCAGAATATTGCAACAGATTCTGTGTTCTGGACTGCAGGTAACTTGTTAAGCCAGTGGTTCTCAAACTTTTATTTCATTCCCCACTTTGATCAAGGGGCATGACTGATGATAGTGGAGAAAACGTGTTATCCCGAGGCTTTTGCAAGTCAGCATCTTCAACGGTAGTCTATTAAAAATATAAGTTTTCGATGTCCCAAACGGAGAGCCATAATTTTATTGTTTTTAACCATCTCTATGCTACTCACAAAAAAAAGGCATGGGGACATGATGAAGTAGGCTATCCAACTGTCTGTGTTAAATTATTGTGATTACGAGCCAGTGGTTTTCAAACATTATGCGTGACTCGGACATCTACCTAATTGCAACAGGCTCATATCGTCCTCGCTTCCGCAAAATGAGCACCAGTGTTTTGTCAAATTGCAAATAGCTATTTGTTTTAACGATTTTTTTTATGATAGTATGAAGTGCTTTTTGTATAGGCTACTATCTTAATCTTGGAATATGGGGAGGGAAGTGGCGTGTCTGCAGTCAGCCAAATAGGCCTATGAATGTAATTCTGCGGCATAAAGCAGATGTATTTGTTTATTGTACAGAAAAATAAAAATTGTCAAGCAGTCAATTGACTACATTGCAGTCAAGAAGTAGGACAAATTAAGACACTGTTTTGATTTTATGAAGTAAGCGTTACCCCAACACTGACAATAACATAGACAGCAAATTAAGATATTTTTTCGTTTTGTGGAGCGGCACCGGTAGGCTATCAAAAGCAGATTTCGATTTTCGCTACCACCGTGTAGTCAAGCCTTAAGCCATACCCAAGTAGCCTTAATCGAGGTAATGTTTAATTACAATGTATTTTGTTATTGAATCTCAGAGGCTGGGATTCCTCCTCCGGTAACAATTACGTTTTAAAGGTAGCCTAGCCTCCTTTTTTACAGAAGGGGTGGCAGTCAGGCTACTGACAGAGCGATGTACAGTGGCAGAGCGACGCACGGTGGCTGAAAGTGGTACTAAAGCTTCACGCAGCTTCACGCCTCGTAATGCGCGACTGAAGTGGCCATTTGAAAGCGATGCCCACTGTAAAGGTGTGGTCAATGATACTAAGTTCTGCCATTGATTGTATTCTGATTGTGTGTGTGTGTGTGTTTTAGCTAGTCTACACATTGCATATTTTGTAGTATTCATTGGTGTTTCTTTGTCTTATTATTTTATCCCTCTCAGCTTTACTTTTCTAACTGTCAGTTTAGCTGGATAACATGTCTAAAACGTTACTGGTACAGAAGCTGGTACACAGGGGGCAGGGGCTCAAATTTTAAAAAAGGGCACATGGAGCAAAATGTTCTTGTCTACACAGAGATCATAGGCTATAAGGCTACATCGTATTGATTATATTCAAAGCTAATTTTAATAGCCTAGAAATCTAGACGCACCCTATAGCGGCAGCAAATATGTTATTGCCTAGTCTGGCTTGTCAGGCTATAATTTTAATGTTTATCACAGTGAACTACCACCATTAGCAAGCTGGTGTCTTGCAGATTCACATGCTGTAACGGTGGCCACTGAGTGAAATGACGCTGTAATGTAGCCTACTGTAAACAGAGAACCACGCGGTGGAGTTGGGTTAGATAAACAACTACAGTAGCCTATGTCGTCGGCTTATGACGATTTAGAAAAGGTTTGCCTACTCTGTTTTATGAACTAGGTCTACTAACCTAAGCCACTATAGCAAAGTCCTTTTAGGCACATTAGAAAGTCTCTGACTATAGTAACCTAAACAGAATATGTTATGAACGTTCAGCCTTAGATTTTCGAAGTTGCCAGGTTATTGAAATGGATGGACCATGACATGGTTAAAACGGGTTTGATAGCCTACTTCATTAAACATGAAACAACTTGAAACATTTTATTCTCTATCTCTAAGCTGAATACTATTGTATGTTCAGATAGGCTAACTGCCAAGTGACCTTACCGTGCTCCCAAACGTCTCCTCTCTCCTGCAGCACTGTGCCTGCGTGCACCTCCTGAGAGTTCACTGAATGACGTCACGGATTGGTGGCCGCAATGCATTTCAATTAACACAGAAAATTGTTATTTTTGTAAATTTCTAATTTCACAAACTATTAATGAGACATTTTAGCGAATATTCACGTTGGAACTAGCGGAAGTATTACAAATTTTAAAAAGTAAAAAACGGGTCTTGTCAAAAGGGCACTTGGACATCAAAGGAGCAAAAGGGCAGGTGCTAGAGCCCCTGTAGCCCCCCTTCTCTGCACGTGCCTGCCAGAGACAATGAGTCACATCTGTGGATTCTGAGAGTTCTGTCAATTTTCTCATTCTGTAGTCAAAGTTTTGCTTTTAGATAGTTTATCTCTAGTTTTGGACCAAAACTCTAAAACTCACAGCTGCTGCAACTCTTGTTTTATTAATATTCCTCACTGTCAACAGTGCAATCCAAATATATGTTTTTTATTGTTTTTTGGTGTCCCTCCCAGTGATATGGGACCAAAACTGTTAAGAAAGGAGAGTAAATGATTTGTTTACCTACAGAGGGACACACAGTTTTCACGCTTGAATATAAACTTAGCCCCAGGGACAATCAATCATTCCGTCAGCAGCACTGCTACAACTTTATCCACTTAATAGTTGTTTACCATGGAAATGCCACTCCAATCAAATCTGTGTAAATTCAAGAGTAAACGTAGACTCTTCACACTCAAGTTGGCACATAAACAATAACATTAATACCTGGCCTGATCATCCATCATCCACCCAAGAGTTTATCTCTGTTACGTAGCATGGGGCTTCTGATGCTAATAATGGGACAGCATTCACATAATCAGCTGAACCACATTCAAGCATCATTCCTGCCAGTCTCAATCTACTGTCTGAGCCAAAGATGGAATGATATCACACGGAGCATTCAAACAAATCAGGAGTGCTCTGGAACCAGCACAATTTTAACTGATGCTAATTTTGATGAATTATGAGTGTTGGGTCTTTAGCCAGCTGGGTGGCTTGTTCCGACACTTGACACACACACAAAATGCACAAGCTTGATGCTAACTGGATAACGTAATACGCTAAAATCACCTTCATCTTTGTGTGTGAGTGTGTGTGTGTGTGTGTGTCTGTGGCTTAAAACTGTGTATTCAACCGAACAGAAGGTATGGTGCTTGAGAGAAAGAATTCGGAGTCATTTTCTGCCAGGTGTACAATCACAGCAACCCTGAACGATTAACTTGAAATTATAAAGTTTTACTCAGTTATTATGACCATCATATATGAATGGTGAATTTCCTTTGGACACACACCCACAGATGGAAAGACAAAGCACAAACAGTGCTGTCACACACACACACACACACACACACACATAAATATGACACACACACACACATGTCATTCAGACAGTTTTAGAAGTATGACTCGCAGGTCCCCCAAAGGCTTTTGCTGATACCCTGGGTTTGTTTAAGTGTGACTGGCAAACTGTATTCATATAGACTTGTACTGTACTAGATCCCAGCATTCATGATGGGAACAACAAGCTAATCCAGCCACTTCTGATATAATTTGGATTGACATTCATTAGTTGGGCCCTTAGCCCAATTTGAATCCTGCAGCTCAGTTGCACAGAATAGCAAGCACAGTGTGCATGGGCTTGGCAGTCGTGCAACTGTCCCATCACATCTGATTAAACCTTCATCTGATCATCAAACCTTAAATCAGCCAAAGCAGTTGTGACACGGCAAGGAGGCAACAGGTGAAAACAGTCTGCGTAATCCCACAGGAAAAGGTTGTGGGAAACGCTGTCATTGAATAATCACCCAATGCACAGCGGTCCCTCTCCTGAAGGACAAGTTGAAATTGGCTTGTTGTGTTTAGTGGTCGGCTGGCACCTCATTTAGAGTGCCGCTGATTTTATTAGGGATCAATGGTGGCTCCGTTAGGGGTCCACCGGAGCGTGTTTACAGTATCCAAAGATTGGTGACTGTGGGCAAGCCAAGTCTATTTATCTGCTTCAAGGGTACCATGGCAGCTTGGTTTTCTGTGTTTCCAACCCAATTTTCACCCCTGCTGCCTTGCTTTCCAAAGTAGCTCAAACAAAAGGAGAGGGACACGAAAGGGCATTTTTTCCCCTTCCTCCACAGCTTCTGTCCTCACATGCCCCATTTTCATATCGCCTTGCGTGCTTGAGAAGACAGGCGTCCCACAAAATAAGGGAATATCTGCACACCTATGGTTCATGCAGTTTCCTGATTGGTTTTCTCCCTGTTCTTCCGGGCCATTACAGCCTGTGAGCCGCTTAAGGAAGGGGTTTAGGTAGCAGAGTCCAGGTACAGGAGCCAAACTTTTGTCTTTGCCTTTGTATTTTGCTTTGCTGCATAAAATCAGCAGAGGTGACTGCTTTCATTTTTACATATGCAGCAAAACTTAGGTTCCTTATTATTTGGCACACATAAGACTTTTGTCTATAACTGAGAGGGAGACACAAGATGAAGGTTTGATTGTTGCGTGCTGATGTCATCACACATGTTATATGGCTTGTAGAAAACCTTTATGCTATACTGTCTGCTCAAATGTCTCAAAATACAAATATTCTTCAGATTCATATAATATCATTCATATCTCTTGCTGTCACATGTCTATAATGTGTAAAACTACATTTCCAGAATGGGTGAAAGAAGGCACTGTTGAAATAACTATTAAATCAACAATATTTTACAACAGCATTCACACAATACAAAGTAATTTCCAATTACAGTTTATTTGCCCATTAGAACTACTACTAGAAGTACTTTTCTTGTCCTTCATTTGATTTGTAGTCTAATATAATGTTCTGTTTTAGCCACGGTGAAATACAGCCAATACCACTTCACCGTGGCTAAAACAGAACATTATATTAAATAAACTTTTAACTTCTCAAAAACAAACATTTTCTTTACAAAATTTGATGTGGTTTTATTTAATGCAATACAAAATGAATTCAGTGGGATAATAAGCCAACACATGCATTTGAAAATCCACATACTGTAACGGAGAACAGAGAATAACAATTTAGGTGCTGTTGTGAACTGTCATGAATTATAGATAAACAGAGGCACATAATTATGAGCAAAATTGAGGTGTAAAGGTGGTTTTGTCAGCGTACGCATTTTTTCTGCATAAATATTAATGGTACATGAATATGGATCATTGTGCAAAAACTTTCATTTGAAACGATGTTCAGGCAGCGCTTCAATATTAGGGATCGTGAAGAGGCCCTGATGCAGAGGAAAATACATAGTCATTAGGTTGGCAACATGTGGGAGACCAAATGTAGCCATTCATTTCATTTACAGGTGTTGCACACTTTTTGTCAAGGGTAACCTTTATGGAATGTAGGCCTATATCTTTCTTTATAGTGGCATCCAATGCACATGTGCTAAGAACAGTACAGTCACAATGTTAGCACACAGCAGTGCATTACAACAAAGAGTCCTATTTCATGAGAAACTGAGGATAATTATCTCGTGCCAATTTCCTGCTTAGTAAAGTACTGAGGGTTGAATGGTATTAGCATAAGCTTCTTTCCCCTTCATTTAGACACCTTCCCCATCATGCAGCGAGTTTGGTCCGATCCACAGTCTTTGACTAGTGGCTTCACAAGAGACTGTGGCCAGCCTTTTGATGTCTCTCACAAGTGAAAGGGAAGGGTTTTGAAACGGGTAAACAACTGAAAAGTAAGTCCACAAAGTCTTTGAATTAGATTCTGTCCTTTGTCAGGTGAAAATATTTAGAAAATGAAAAAAGAAAGCTCAATTATTTTTCTTTTAGCTTTTTGCTAGAGCTGACATTCCTGATAATGATTTCATTATATGGCTTACTGGCCAAAATCAGAACTCATTTGTAATTCATATTAGTTGAATGCTTGCACTGGAAGGGAAATAAAAGTAGCTCTAAGAATGTTCCCTTTCTCCATACAGACTTATGAAAATGGTCATTAACAGTGCTGCAAAGCCACATTTGAATATGACAGCTCATATGTCACTGTGAGTCTATTTCAACCAAAACAAAAACATGCAACATATTTCAAATGGCTTGTTTCAAACCAAGAGAGAGTTTGGGAAATGGCCCTGTGCAAAAAAAAGGCAATGCAATAAACATCACACATCTCTATGATCAAAAAGTAACTTTTAATTTGTGGAATGAGTGGATTCATCTGTGTGTAGCATGCTGTGGAGAAAACTTAAAAGGAACACTTTGTCCTTCAGTTCATTGGCAGAAAACATCAATAAATAGTATAAAATACTGAATAAAATATATCATTGCCTATGTATTGCTCCATTTAATAAAAATAACCTGAGTAAAAATTGCCTAACAGAAGTAAAAAAATAAAAGAACTATGACATTGTGCTAACAATATTAACACAGACTGCAATTTGTTTGATAGAATATGAATGTCTTCAGTTTTCTCCACCACTATAGTGATATTAAACGAAACATTTCTAGCTGAAAAGGGTTTTAATGTAAATTTAAATAGCATTAAAGATGTAATGTTTTGGTGGAGCACATTTGAAAGTCTTCCTCGAAGGAGGTGAGAAAAAAAACTTGCTGTCAGATTCTGGTACTGTGCTTTTCTTTTTTTTTTTTGTACGCCATCTCACAGGGGATAGCAGTCAAAATCTTTCAAGCTTGTGTCTGGCAGTCCATGAGAGTGTAACATGCCGCCTCATCCACAAAGCAATGCGCAACACAGGTGCCCGTCAATTCAAGAGACCATCTCAACAAGGCAAATTTGTCTGGAACTCTCAGTGTGCAACAGTCAAACGTACTTCTCACAGAATTCTTATGCACCTAATGGATGGCAAAGAGGTGTGCTGGGTCATGCAAATGGATTTCAGATGCTATCAGCAGTCACCAAAGAGAACACTTATGATAATCAGACACCTGGAAAGTAGTGCCTTGAGGTGGTGTGTGGCTTTCCAAAAGTAAGGGGCCCTTTAGCAGTTTGATAGATGAGTTGAAATAACATCTAAGGGAGTGAGTGATTTGGTTGAAGAGCTCTCATGAAAAGATCATTACAATATTTGCACTGCATGGAGGGGAAATATAAACTAGTCTGCTTAGGATGTGAAATTGCTGTTATTAATGAGGAACATGTATAAGCACTTTCACTCTGATTCATAAAATATTCCACATAGAAATTCAGTTCCACATCAACATACATTGAGACAAATTACACATTCTTTGCATACTAAACCTGCATTATGCATGCATGCAAATTACATAATGGCAAATATCAGAATGGTGATTACAATATATTTTTCTATGCATTCATACTCCCATGTGCAAGCATAAATGTTCTCCATCTGCAGTCCAATCACAAACACCCTTTAAACTCTGACATTTGCCCCCTGTCTCCTCTAACGTTGAAAGAAGGGGTTTAAACTAAAGAAATGAAGTGACTGTTCATGAACAAGGGCATCCTCAGAAGTAATGAGGGATCACCCATGGAATGAAAGTTAAGGTCAGACGCAGCTTGTCCGCTGCTCTTTCCTCCAACTGCCTGAGCTGTTTCACAGCTGAACTCTCCCTGTCATTGATTTTCCCGCAGTCTGAGCTTTTAACCACCAGCAGACAGAAAAAAAAGGCCTGTATCTGTATTAATGAGCATGCCCCTGGAAGGTATTCACATTCAAATGGGCTTGAGCAGGCTCCGGTGAAGTGGCGACAGCAGAATACTGAGTCATTTTGTAAGCATCGGGATCTCAGAAATGCTGGGAAATGTGTCATCATCAAACCTGACACCCAAGTGCAAGCAGGGACTACATTTACAGGGTCATCCAAATTTACTGTAAAAAGGTCTGTCTGTGTGTCACAAAATGTATCTTCAGAAAAAGAAATAATGTTGTTACTAAACATTTCATTTTATAATTATTTTGCTGTTGAATGACAAAGCTTATTTTGATGACTAAATCTTTATACCTATGCAGACATAGGTCCCTACATCATGCCTAAAACAACATTACTTGTTAGTAACATTTCCAAATCCTAAGCTAGGCTAAGTGGATATCATTATCCTAATAAAGATGTACCGCAGAGCGGTACAAAATATGAACGCCGCCCAGTCCAGCACATTATTTTCACAAAAATAAGTCACGCTTGTCAAATTGTGTTCATTTCCTACTTTGTTCCTGCTTAGCTTCAGTAATTCAGCAAAGTCAGGGTATCTGCTGGTCTGGCTGCTGGCTAAAAACAAAAGATGAAAGGCATATATGATTCTAACTGTCTCACTGAATTGCATTATGCACACTCAATTCCCACTGGTATCTGCTAGACAACAAGTACCAAAACATGATTAGTTCATAGATTTCACATGTAAAATACATTTTATACAACCCCACAATTCTTGAATTGTGTGCATGTGTGCGTGTACGTGTTTATGTGTGTGTGTGTGTGTGTGTGACTGTGTGTGGGGTTGTTTGTGTCATACATATGATTACTGTGAATGTATGTTTGTGTGTGAATATCTGTTTATGCACATGTGTGCATATGGAATGGGTTAACATGACCCCTGGAGGCAAACATACGCAAAAAATTGGTCATCCTAGGCCCTACGGTTCTCAAGATATTCACAGAAAACTCTGTTGGTGTACGGTCACTAAATGTACACATAAATTAATTTATTGTGTGGCCTCCCATGAACGAAGTCCACAAAACTTGGCATGCATTCAGAGGGTGTCATAATGATCCTACACTTTCAATTTCGTGGAGTTTTGACCAAGTCAGCCAGAGATATTGTGATTACAACACCTAATTTTTTGCTTTTTAATTTTTATCTAGGTGGCGCTATACATGGTAATGGGATCCATGGTTAAGACCAACATACAAAAAAAGGTGGTCCTTCCAGTAGCAGAAAACTGTGTCCGGCCACCTACAGGCCAGTAGGTGTACAGTAACAAAAATTAATTTATTGTATGGCCCCCATGAGCGAATTCTGATCCCGAATCTTGGCTTGTGCATTCAGAGGGTGTCATAATGATCCTACACTTCCAATTTTGTGCAGTTTGACCATGTTAGGTCACAGATATAAATCACGATTACAACACCTCATTTTTACTTTTTTGTTTTTAACTAGGTTATACATGAAATGAGTGCTTTATGGAATGGTTGACATGGCCCCTTAAGATCAACATACAAAAAAAGGTGGTCCTCCTAAACCCTACGGTTCTCGAGATATTCACAGAAAACTGTGGTTCCATGCTACCCTTGTGGGGCTACATGCCCACCAAGTTTCGTGCACCCCTGTCTTTCAGTGTCCCGGGAATCCTTGATGAAAAATTGGCCATGTGAAAAAAAAAAAAAAATCTGACTAAACCTATATGACTGCCGCGCAGCGATAATTACTGTATCATCATTTAATATGATAACCTACAAAAAGTCAGTCAAGTAAAAGGTAAATCTGTTGGATATGCATTATTCTCTAACAGGGCTCTCAAGTGTCACGCATTGAGCGTGACAGTCACTCATTTTAGTCTTTTGTTGCAGCTCTCCGCCACACATTGTATTTTGAGAAAAAAAATATATTTAATATGTTGGTAGCTTTAAAATGTCTCTGGCGGCGCTCTCACTATGGAACCGGCAGGAATAGTCTCCCCTGGAGTTGAGCCTGTTGAGCCTTCATGGTTTCAGCACAGAGTAAGTCATCTTTTAATGTTACAACAAATCCACAACTTGTTTCACACAAACAATGACAAGCGTGACTGCTGCTAGAGAATGTTTCCCAGATAATTAGCATCAGTTGTTCATGACTGTCTGTAATAGCCAACAGTTTCACAGCCTGTTCATTGACAACACTTGAGACAGTAGCCTATGCCTAGTCATAGCCTACTTTCGTTCACGATGACTGACATATGTTTCCAATCATTTTTATTAGCACTAAACAAATTAAAGTGGTCAATAGGTCACTTTTATAATTATATCCTGGCCATGGATGCATTAATCATTGCATCTGTATTCAAAAATGTCGGGTAAAAAGCAATTAAGCATCCTCTCATTCACCCTGAGAGGAAAGCCCCCTAAAAGGTCCAGGTTAGTGGATGCTCAGAGGTGGTGAAAAGGCCCATTATTGAATTGTCAGTGCCATGTGTCAAATCTTTTCTTTTGCAAATCTAAGCAATTATAAATTATACTTTTGCCCCATTTTGACTAAGGAGGGAATTTCTCCTACATACTGTAGCCAATAATCAAATGCCTGCTCTCTTTTGGAAAGCTGAGGCACTGTTGGAAAACAATTAGAATAACTGTGTGATGTACTGACACAAAGTTACAAAGGCTAGATTATTCTTTTCTTTTTCTACCAGATAACAAGCATCTTTGAACTGACCACATTTCAGCCCTCTAGGTCTTGACTAGATATGACTTGAGTCCTAGCATTAGGTCTTGTCATGCTGTGTGCAAAAGTAGATCAATATAGAATGACAACATGAGTACTTTAGACCATTATTTGCCAAGATATGCTCATGCATTTTGTAAAATGCCCTATGAAAACTCCCCATAGGACTGGGTTATCCAAATGCATACTGGCAATCAAATGCTTACTCATGAACCCCTTATAAGCATAATCTTGGCCTCAAATGAAAGGTAATACTCTGAAGTTTCATGCTTGCATTTGGATTGTAGGCTACTTCAGGTTCTGATATGACTACACTAAATATGGAATAATTACAAAAAATACAAATCTTTACAATTTCTATTTCAATTAAATTGGTGTGTATAAGATGGAAAGACCGGGGTACACAAAACTTGGTGGGCATATACCCCCACATGGATAGCATGGAACCGTCATTTTTCATTTTGATCTGTAGCCCCCCCGCTGGACTGGACCCCCCGAAAGGAGGGTAGGGCAGACACAGTTCTCTGTGAATATCTTGAGAACTGTAGGGCCTAGGATGACCATTTTTTCCGTGATGTTTGCCTCCAGGGGTCATGTTAACCCATTTTCATGTGCACACATGTGCACAAACAGATACACACACACACACACATACATTCACAGTAATCATACGTATGACACATACTCACACAGTAGACATATGTACGCTTGCATGCACAGGCACATGCACAGGCACACACACACACAAACCCACACACATAACATAAACTTAACACAAACAATCAAGAATTTCTCAGAATTATGAACAGGCAAGATGGAGGTGGGGTTGTATAAAATGAATTTTACATGTGAAATCTATGAACTAATCATGTTTTGGTACAGATACCAGCAGATACCAGTGAGAATTGAGTGGATAATGTAATTTAGTGAGACAGAATCATTTAGGCCTTTCAGCGTGATTTCTTTTTGTGGAAAAAATGTGCTGGACTGGGCGGCGGTCATATTTTGTACCGCTCTGCGGTACATCTAGTTTGTATATGCACCGTAGCCTTCGCATAGGCCTAATGTAGTGGTGGTAAGTGAGTATGCAGTTGTGTGGAGGATGTACAGTAGGCAATGTGTGTGTGTGAGGGATGGAGGGAGACAAGAGAGACAGCGTGCGTGTTGCTGTCTCAAGCACCCCTCGTCCAGTTTTCTACATGACCTGTAGGTAGGTCTACAGTAGCCTATGTTGTGCTGCACAAAAATCTATGTTGTACATTGCACGGAATAAAATAAACACATACATAAATAAACATATTTTTCCCCGTCACTTTGGCTTCTCAACATTTTCCCACGTTTCGCCACTGCTTTGCAACAGATAGATTCCAGTGTCCATGCTCCGGCAGCGCCCACACAGTCATTTTACCCAAATAATCCTACTGAAGGTTGAGCTGGAGCCTGAAACCGATCGTCCCCCATCTAGTGGTAGTCAAGACACTACAGGCCTGTCCCTCACAGGCTCAAATGTGTAACCCATGCCATTAAAATGACTAATTTTCGCGGTATACATAATATGCTGCAGCTGTTCAAAGTCAAAGTCAAGTCAAAGTCAGCTTTATTGTCAATTTCTTCACATGTTCCAGACATACAAAGAGATCGAAATTACGTTTCTCACTATCCCACGGTGAAGACAAGACATATTTTACCAATTTAGGTCCACAGACAAACATAACATTCAAGTAAACAAAAGTAAGTAAATAAGTAAATAAGAGGGCACATATAATAATGAAAAAATAAGAGCAGCAAAATGTGGTTGAAATTGTGCATAGACAGTCAATAAAAATACTAGTGCAAATTAAGGCCAATAAAAAGGCTTGGGTAGTTCTGTTTGACCTAAGTAAGAAGAAAGTGGCATAGTGGTGCAAGTTATGTAAGAGCAGCAGAAGTGTTGTGTTTCAGGACAACAACACCAGTTGTAAAGTGTACAAGTGTGCAAGTGTGCAAGTGGAGTAGTTTGGCTGGCCATTTTGGGTCCAATGTCCAGGATGTTATGTAGCTGAGGGGTGGAGGGGGGAGAGGAGGGGAGAGTTCAGCATCCTTACAGCTTGGTGTATGAAGCTGTTGGTGAGTCTGGTAGTGCGGAGCCTTGAGGCTTCTGTACCTCTTCCCAGAGGGCAGTAGATCAAACAGATTGTGAGGGGTGACTTGCATCACTCACAATTTTGGTAATGCCTATACTTGGGTGTGGGTGGTGTAAATGTCCTTCAGGGAGGGTGAAGCACCAATGATCCTTCCAGCTGTGTTCACTATGCGCTGCAGGGCTTTCCTGTTGTATTCAGTGCAGCTTCCCCACACAGCGATACAGCTGGAGAGGATGCTCTCAATGGTGCCTCGGTAGAATGTGGTCATGATGGCTGGTGGAGCACTTGCTGCGCCTGAGTTTCCGCAGGAAGTACAGGCGGGCTGAGCTCTCTTAGCCAGTGATGCAGTGTTGGTGGTCCAGGAGAGGTCTTCACTGATGTGCACCCCCAGGAATTTGGTGCTGCTCTCTCTCCCACCACAGCACCCGTCGATGGTCAGTGGCAGGTGTTGGGTGTGACCTCTCCGAAGTCAACAACAATCTCTTTGGTCTTGCTGGCGTTCAGCAGGAGGTTGTTGTCCCTGCACCATGGTCAGATGGTCGACCTCCAACCTGTGTGAGTTGAGTCCGCCCTTGGTGATGAGACCCACCAGAGTTGTGTAATCGTCAGCAAATTTCACTATGTGATTGTTGCTGTAGGTTGCAGTGCAGTCATGCGTCAGCAGTTGTTGCCTATAGAACTTCTCAGGTCCTACCATGCCAGTGACGTCATTGAAATTGGCAGCATTCTAATACTAACAAACGCAATTTTGGTGTTGCTTAAAAAAGGCTACGTATTGATTTTTTTAATTAAATTTTTTAGTGTCATTTACTTTTAATTGTCATAATCAACACATTATCAATGTTGATTATTTCAGTTCAGTTCATCTTTAAGAATGGCTCTAACCGCTGAGTTGGAAGCTTGGGCTTTTAGCTCAGTGGTTAGAGCGCTCGACTCCCATGCCGGTGTGTTGAGGTGGCGGGTTCGAGGGCCATGAGCGGCGGACAAATTGACCTCTGTTACACTGGAACATCTGAAGGCATATTAATAACAGCAACAAAAGGTTGTAGTATTATTAATGAAACACCCCCATTTTCGCAACCCGTCTGACCAGCCATCCCTTTAACCCTCGGACGGGGGGGGGATTGTCGACGGGGAATGTCACTCTTGCCTGTCCTCAAAACTTGAGAGCCCTGCTCTAATGACACTGCATACAGATGGCTGCTAGGGCCTGATTCACATCATACTGCACAGGGACGTGCACAGGAATTTTGAGGGGCAGTTGCTCTGACCTGAAAAAAGAAGTAAAACACTGAAATACAGCACTCAATCACCTTAACTTATCATTATTATTTTCATGCCCACTAGTGGTATTTATGTTCTGCTCAGGCAAGATCTTTGAAATGACCTTTTAAATAGCCTATGTTTTTTTAGATTACAATTATTTAGCAATTATTTGCAGCTCTTTCTATCCTGTACTTTCTTGCATGGTCCTCTCATCTCATCTCGTGATCATCACTTAGGCCTTACTGTCCTCTGTGCCTCCTCCTGGTCCACATTTTCCTCACATACAGTAGTCTGGAGGCTTATGACTGCTCCTCATCTTAAATGTATAATGTAATTATGAAACATTGCCATTAGTAGGCTAGGCTAAAATATGAGTCTGATTAATTAATCAACTCGTCTACCCAGTGTCATGTCATCTTTATCACAGTGCAAAGTCTCTGTCTCACCTGCTGGTTGGCTTTTTCGCAGCCAACCCTGCAGTGATTGCTGCCTCCCTGAATTGTCTCTCCCGCTCCTGAATCTGACTCTTTTCAGTGGGCATCTTGGCTTCAAACAATACCCAAAATACTAGTGATAGGATTTAGGCATTTAACCATTTTGAATAAAATAATTAATGTGATGCATTACTTCCATCATTCATTCTTCTTGCTAAAACGAAATGTGAGAAACTAACTATCAGCAGACATGTTTCCGCGAAAATAAATCACACTTCAATTTGTCTCCATATTTTACTCCATCCCCCACTCTTGAAACTTTTGTGTATGCTTATTTGGCATGCCTGAGTGTGTGTGTGCGGCTGCACAGAAAGTACCCTACTGGTGCTGAAAAGGTGAATAGATTGTAGAATAGCCAAAGAAGATGTAGAATTGTTATAAAACCTTTAAAATCTCTAAACAATCACAAGTAGGGCAGTTCATCACAGTTCATCCATTGCAACTGGATTGATGAAAGGTCACTTACACCTGTAGGCTACATTGTATTTGGGAAAAGCAAAAGGTATCAGCATAATGTTATTTATTTATTTTTTATGTATTTATAAACAAAAACCATCTCTGTCAGTTCCATGCCGTTTTCAACAGCTATCAAAAACAAAGGTCATTTTTGGATGGATGGATTTTTTGTGAATGTTTCTTCTTCTACATAAGATTTTAGTCATCTTTAGTTCATGTAATACTTTATTGTCAATGCACAAATTAAGTAACAGTAGTCTGAAACGTTATTGTTAATGCACAAATTAAGTAACAGTAGCCTAGTCTGAAACGAAATGCTGTTTTTACATCTAACCAGTGGTGCAAATAACTGACATGTCCAAATGGGCCTTGATGAAATGCATTAAGCTAGACTGTTCATACACATTTTAGCGGGCCAAAGTTGAAGAGCTTTTGTCCGTTATTGTTAGTGCAAAATAGGCTGATTCATGTTCCCTTGCATTGTTTAACTGAGGTCCATGGCTAGTCTGGCTTTCATCAGACCAAGCTCAATCTTTTAAGAAATCAAAAAATAAATAGCGGGCAGATCAGGCTGGGTTCACCCAGCCTAGTCCATAGGCACCCGATATTGTTTAATTTTCCGATTGAGATATAGCCTTCACGCTCTGGCTATTCTAAATGCAAAAATGCATCAGGGAGTTATGACAAAACGGTAACTAACAAACTAGATCCTAATAGAAAGTTGTTAGCTTCCCTAAGCTACAGGTAGGATTATAAGGTAGGCCTAATGACAACATAAATTGTCAATAGGCTATGCTGGCGACACAAAATAAAATCTCCTTTGAAACCAATGGCTTCGCCCTTACAGTATCAAGCGGACTTAAACTGTCATATCGTGGCGAAAAGTTGTAATAACATTCACGCAGCTCCATGAGTCAAGGAAAGCGCGAATGAAGTAGCCACTTCTAAATGGGACCCACTACACAGTAGCTTAAGGTGTTTTGCTAAAGCAGCCATAATGAAATGAAGGTGTCATTGTTTGGATACTTCACACACGTGCTTTTTAATTTCACAGACTACAACTACCAAGCTGTAATCAAAGCACATCGATTCCCCTCTCACCCTGCGCACTTAAAACAAAATAAACAGGCGTCTCAGTCTCCGCGATGTATAGGCAAAACTGTATCAGACCCGGTGTAACGTTGGTAAATCTTCCATTGCACAGAATGATTTTTGTAGCACGTGCAATAAATGACAGTCGAAAGATACAAACAGTGCTGCTATACATTTGCTTGGTATAACCGCATTTATAGTTTTCTACAAATGCAATA
Source organism: Alosa alosa (assembly GCF_017589495.1). Lineage (NCBI taxonomy): Eukaryota > Metazoa > Chordata > Actinopteri > Clupeiformes > Clupeidae > Alosa > Alosa alosa. Next base: position 29,991,008 of record NC_063200.1, on the reverse strand, counting down.
AATCAAATGCCTCCATCACTCAACCAACGCTAACGGTAACATTACCTAGGTCCTTATTGATATTACAAGATTAACGATACCTGCAGTAAAACCAAGCATGTCCGATAAACATCCTCAGATTTATTTCGCTTCAAGAAGAAATGGGAATTACACTTCATGTGAACATCGTCCTATCCTTATTAGATGTTCGGCTGCGGTAAATTACAGTCCTTGTATGAAGCGTCCATTGTTTTTTCCAACCCACTTTTTAACTTCCAACAAAATTACGTCTCACTGCAACGATGCGCCATCTAGTGGACAAACGATAAGCGACCAATACTGAAAATGCAGCCATGATGATGATGATGAATATTTATTTTGGCTTTCTTTTAATCCTACTGATTTTCATTTTTACCGGGGATCACAAATGAGTGATTATGAGCCAGGTTGATGTGGGCCCTTGAGACCAACATACCATAAAAGATTCACAGAGAACTGTTTCTGCCCTACCCTCCTTCGGGGTCCAGTCCAGCGGGGGCTGCAGATGAAAACGAAAAATGACGGTTCCATGCTATCCATGTGGGGTACATGCCCACCAAGTTTGTGTACCCGGTCTTTCAGTGTCGGGGAATCCTTGTTGGTGTACGTCACTAAATGTACACATAAATTATTTTATTGTAAGGCCCCCATGAACGAAAGTACACAAAACTTGGCATGTATTCAGAGGGTGTCATAATGATCCTACACTTTTAATTTCGTGCAGTTTTGACCTTGTCAGCCAGAGATATTGAGATGAAAACACTTAATTTTTTGCTTTTTAATTTTTAACTAGGTGGCTATACATGAAATAAGTGGTAATGGGATGGGTTGACATGCCCCTTAAGACCAACATACAAAAAAGGTGGACCCCTAGGCCCTACGGTTCTCGAGATATTCACAGAAAACTGTCTCCGGCCACCTACAGGCCAGTTGGTGTATAGTAATATAAATTAATTTATTGTGTGGCCCCCATGAACAAAATTCCACGAAACTTGGCGTGCATTCAGAAGGTGTCAAAATGATCCTACACTTCCAATTTCGTGCAGTTTTGACTATGTTAGGTCACAGATACCTACAATTACAACACCTCATTTTTACTTTTTTTGTGTTTAACTAGGTGGCGCTATACATGAAATTAGTGGTTATGGAATGGGTTGACATGGCCCCTTGAGATCAACATACAAAAAAAGGTGGTCCTCCTAAACCTTACGGTTCTCGAGATATTCACAGAAAACTGTGTCTGCCCCTACCCTCCTTTCGGGGGTGCAGTCCAGCGATGGGGGCTACAGATCAAAACGAAAACGATGGTTCCATGCTATCCATATGGGGTTACATGCCCACCAAGTTTGTCTACCCCGGTCTTTCAGTGTCCCAGGAATCATTGACGGAAATTTGGACATGCGAAAAAAAAAAAAAAAATCTGACTAAACCTATATGACCGCCGCTTAGGCTGCGCGGCGGTCATAATAAATAGTAGCCTATAGGCTATGTGATAACGGGCTGCTTCTCTGCAAGCTATCTGTCTGATTATTTAGGGTAAACGTGGCAAACTCAGCCTGGATTTATGAAGATTTTCATTAATTTCATAAAACTTTATGACGATGATTGTTCGTTTGTTATACATCACAAACTCACCTTTTCCGACAACGTTGAGTCGTCTCATACGACAACCGCGACAATCTCCTTCTAGGGCCGCTTATGCAGGCTCAGCTCAGGTGCCGGTCGCGTGCAGCGCTGCAGCCTCAGAGTTTGCCCTTCCCCTACTGACTTTCACTTTCGGTGCCCGAATGGAATTGAATGAGGCTTTGCGTTTTTTTTTTTTTTATCTAGGCCTACGCGAAATTCTGCATCCATTGTACGATTTATTTATTTTCCCTATTGGAAGGGCAACATGAGTCAAGAAGGGCATGTGGGCAGTTTCCCGGGCAACCTGAGCAACCCCCCTGTGCACGTCCCTGATACTGCATGAAAGAGGATGAATAACAGAGAGACAATGAATTTGAGAGTTGTAAGAGTGGAAGACATACAATAGCTTTCAATTGATTTGTAACACCCTCAACCTCAATGAGTGCTAGAGTGCACTGTAAATGTACTAATGGAATCCTACCAATAGGTTGTACGCTAACTAAAAAAATACTCAAAAACAACCACTTATCCTGTGAGTGGGCACCTACAAAATGAAAGGCAGGGGATAAATGGCCTTGAGAGAATTGCATACCCTGTTATGATTAGCTGTGCATGTCCCTATTTCAACCACACCTTTTATATAATAACAAAACAATACTTTTACAAACTACCCAACAAGCAAACCTTCATTGTTATGCTGTTGGTCAAGCAGTTGTCAAAAACCCATATGATAATTGCACTCATTTTTGATAGTGGGACAACAATAAGCTGCGACCTGTAAGAAAATTGCACACCAAAGCATTCAAACCGCCATGCCATGAAAGAAAAGTGCCATCTTGTGTTCAGGTGACTGGCACTGAGATAAAACAAGACATCCCACGATTGTGATTATATGCTGCATGACAGACAACTCAGAGGATGGAGGCTGGACCTCAGTTCCGACTTTAAAGTCAGGGTAGATCTACCCAGATCTACCCTGATCTACCCAGAGTTTAGGAACTCTGACTTTGAGTGGCGTTCCATTGAACTTTTCCAGTAGGTCAGAACTCTTGGCTTCCAAATTTGACTGAAATGATATTAGGATATTCCAACTGGGAAATATCTGACTTCTAAGTTGTCTGGAGCACATCAATAGACTAGAGTAGAGAGAGAAATTAAGTTTAAAAACTGCATTCAGTATTTGCCACAAGTGAATGAAGACTGAAATATTGCACTGCAAAGTTTGTAATAACCTTCCTTTCCAACAGTTAGCCACAACTCAGTTGTCTTTGTGCCCGCTTTCAGAGCTTCCGAACTGCCATCATTTTTTATTTAATCCATTCTTCCAGGAGAGGACATAAAGTCAGAAAATAAAAGGAAAAGGGAAAAAAATATATGAGTAAAGAAATGAAAACCATGAGATACAGCCTCTTTTTCTGCTGCTCCCTATGAGATAAGATTACCCTGGATGAGCGTGATTTCTTTCTTTCTTTCAGGCTGTCCTCTGAAGATGAAAAAGGTCTAACCCAGCCTCAGCTGTAAATAGAGCTCATATGTGCATTTCTGATATGAGAAGGGGCTGGCATCTAAGATCCACAGGCATTTACATACAGACTTTATTGAAGGCCTGGCAACCATTAAAGATCATACTACACAATAAAGCATAACATGAGACTATTACACTATTGCCAGAGAGGGGCAGATGAGCGGACTGATTTGAGAGCCATTCATATGCTAACGCCACAGCTAGCTCCTCAAAGCCGCATGGACGTGCTGGAGCTAGTAATCAACGGTCTTTGCTATTGCACTGCTAGACTATGGGCACTATTGTGTCAGTCTAAAACGCATGGTCACTGGCGAAAAGCTTATTTAAATTTAGTGGGACGTACAGTCCACATTGGGAGTGTTTTTGTTATCAAACATTGGGCTGATGGCGCAACAAGTCGTTCCTAGGTTTTCCGTGGAAATGCATGGATTCCAGTTGCTGCTACTGGAAGAAACTGGAATCCATGCATTTCCACAGAATTATTTTTGGAATCTGATCCCTTATCATACCTGTTCATTCTTACTCATCGCTCGACTTATCGTGACTAAATTCAAGATGGCTGCAAACGCTAAACTTCGTGAAGATACTGGGTGTGTTCCAAACGGGAGACAGCTGCCTACTGCCTCCCTCCCTACATAGAGAGCTGTCTCACTAGACATGACTTTGGATTAAATGCATCTTTTTAAAAATGAGCGTAGCACTATAGAATCTTTGGTTAACACTCACGGTATGGCGTTAGCAAAGGCCTGACGTTAAACTAAATTAGCTTATGTAAGCTAGCAGGCTAACGGTATAAATTAGTTTTACGGCCGGCAGATATATCAGACCTGACGCTATTAATGGTTACAACAATGGCATAATCAGATAGTAAATTGTTTATTTCTAATCTGTAATCTGCAAATCTAAGCAAAATAAGATCACACAAATGACATTTTAAACAGATTCAGCAGCCATTACCGATGTCATCCGCCATGTTTGTTTACCTTTCACAGCTGTTTCAGACGCTGCGGGATTATGGGTAGGAGGCAGCATGAAGTGTGCATCGATGCTGCCTTCAAAATGACCGTTATTTGGGAATTCTAAGATATCTTAAAAGGCAGCAGAATTTGTTTTTTCGGTTTCGAACCGCACTTGCTGCCTTGCTCCCCAGTTAGATATCTTAAAAGGCAGCAACTTTACCCGTTTCGAACACACCCACTGTCTGTATAAATCGTCTTGTAAGTAAACTACCAGTGCTTTTTTAAAGTTCTCAATGTCTCGTTTTAAATGTCAGGGCCCTCGGAAGTCTACCAATGAAGTGTGGAGATACATTGAGCCTCGTAAATGGTGTAAAACAGTGATATATTTGCATGGCTAGCCCGATGCCGAAGCACCACCATTGAAAAAGCTGTTGGTAGCATCGGCTAACTAGCGCCAGATTTTGGAGTGCAGGGGACAAGCCGAGATGGGCTATGAGACATACGTTCACACTCGGTATCATGTTTCAACACACTTAAGGTCAATATCACACCGGAATTCTCCTTTAAACGTTGTGCCAAGAAAATAACCCGTTTTCTGCCATGCGCCAGGGCGAAAATAGGACCCTATATCATCAACTGACTGAGCAGCAGAGGTACAGCATCTTTATTATCTGCAGGTGTGTGAATTCACCTTGTTTCTTGTTTCTACATGCGGGCCATTTAGTCATGTATTTCTTGGTGGAGTAAAGGTTTGCACATGACTGCCAAATAATTTGCAACGTTGAATTGCCATCACAAAAGTCTGATAATGATTTGGTCTGATTGTGACCAAAACAAAGTATTATCCAAGTAAAGTAAAGTATTATCTAAGAAGAAGAAGAATATTTCATTCCCCATTTTTATTTCACATTTTTGAGAGGAGAGTTTACAGTTTTGCAAAATGTAGTACAAAAGTTATGATGGTCCTTTTTATCCCCTCAACTCAGACATGTGGATCTACAATGAGGTTCATTTTAAAAAGCTTATAAGACATGTTGCCTGAGGAACAGACTGTGCTCTGAGCTGCAATTGCACACTGAGCCTACATGGGTAATGTAGTAAACTAAAACCGACCATGGTATCACTTCATATTTTATTGAGGAGATATATTTCAGAACCTCAATTTAAAAGTCTAAGTAAGTGTATTTCATTATGAAACATTGTTCTAGACATCTAAATCATGGGAACGATCAAAACAGTGAACTCAATCGACTGTTTCTTGAGGAAAAATTTGAACATACAGTATTGAGGAGGTCCACTTTGCAGGGAGGGAAAGCAATGGAAAAGTGAGACCAGGCATATGACAGGAGGACCCTATGTGTCAAAATTTATTAAGTTTGTTTGTTTTTGTTTTTGTTTAAAAGGAAACTTAAACGTAACCATAAATGTTTTCATTTCTGAAGACATAGGCCTATACTGCCTTTCGTGCTACAGTATATTCATGATATTATGACAAATGAGGAGATGACACACTTTCATGACTTCCATTATCCATAGTCTGTAAATGTTATGAAAATGTTAATGTGCCAAAACCATAACAGCCTGTAACTAAGGTACAGCCTGTCCTGAACTGGCCTGCTCTTTGGTATGTTTATACAGCAGTGTTCTGCCACTCTCCATCTTAAAAGTTGGGGTACATGAATACTGTCTGGACCGGTAATGGACACTGTTTGTCTGTTACGACTGCAGCAACACTCTTGGAGAATCGGTGGGTATATTTGATATTCCTTACACCCACACCTCCTGAAGCCATTAGTTTAATTCTACACGAATACAATGAATACTAAGTGAGACAGCTGTGGATAGGGGGTTGTTTAGCCAGCCATTTGTTGCCTTATTTCTAGTTTCTAAAGTTTACCCCCGCCTTATTTCCATGGACTAATTGGCTACAGAATAATGGCTCCTAAATCATAATTAGGCAGAGGTACAAGGCCTGAAACTTTTCCTTTGAACAGATTAAAGACCTTGGGAGTGTGATGGTCAGAGTAAAATTAAGTAAAGCAGAAGTGAAAGAAGATTAAACCAATATCGTCCGTGTCCCTCATATTTCCTCATATAGTGTTTCCGTTCCAGCATGACCAGTTGTGTAACGTATCAGTTGCAAGCCGTGCCACCACTCTCAGCTTTCCATATTGATCCTTGGCTTAATTATCCTCTAGGACTTGAGGAGATTGTGCAGTGCTGGCCAATGGCCGCCTTTTTTCACAGACATGCCATATGCGCGGAATAAGCAACCGAGCCTAGTCAAGGACATGTCCGCACAAATGCTTCATCTCCTCCGTGGCACAGCAGCTCTTGTGGTACTCTGCCAGCTAAACAGATGGCGTGCAAGTGAGCCGCAGTGGCCATTCTGTTAATCTGTGACACACTCTCCCCATGATGAAAAGACGGTTACTTATTTCATTGTTTATATCCTGAACAAGACACACACATAGTGGGGGAAATCTAAAGGACTTTCACAGAGAACAAAATAAACAGGTGGAAATGAATGAAGAAAGCCAATTAGAAATGTGTCCTTTTATACTCTTCAAGCTGTTTTGACAGGGCAGGTTTGAATAACTCCGAAGGGCACAGCCAAAGAAAACTGAAAAATTAGTTCTGAAAAAAAGAAGCAAATAAACTTTTAAATGCCTTCAGAAAAGGTAACTTTTAAAACAGGGAAAAAAGGACTATGAAAGATGGATGAAACTCTCTGGCTTCCCAGGAGACCTTTTCATCTCTGATTGCTCGCCTCTCCAAGACCCTCTGCTCAGCGTGGCTGTATGTTAATTTTGAGCGCGCCGACTGACAGTTTAAGCCGAAGGTTCTTCATTCACCACAGCCCAAGGCCAGATCCAATATGACTGCAGGAGCTCCGTGCCATTGACAGGCTTCAGATTCACTCCCCCTTCAAATCCTCATGCCCGCCTAAGAGACGTCTAGATGAGAGCACCAGACGTGTCCACTTCAAAGGATCAGGGACGGGGAAAATGACATGCAGTGATCAAAACCCCCAAAGAACCATTCAGTCATGGTGTTACAGATGAAGGCTTCTCTTCCTGTTGCCTTTGTTCAAAGAGAAGAAGATAGGGGGGGCTATTCCATCTTAAAGATATCTTGAGACATGGACCTACTGGTCACACACACTGCAGTGGAAGACCGAGTGAGTCCAGGTAAAAAATATATTCTTGGCAACCAAACAGATTAGATTTCTTCCCCTTTTTGAATTGCATGCTGAAAGGGGTTGATCACAGTAGGAAGACAAGACCTATTCAAATGAGCAGCCATGCCAAAAGAGCTTGGGGAGTGATGGATAGCCGGAGATTGACTGTAGACAACTCACAGTATGCGAAGTGATCCAATTAAGGCCTTCCCTCTCAGAGGCTAGGCTCTCTGTTTAAAGCCCAGCCAGATTACATCCTTTCACAACATGGTAAGAGAGGTAGGTAGGCTTATGATCAACCTCTCATCAGAGAAACATCATAGCTGACAAGGACGTATTCACTTTACCATGTCATTTGTATCGCAGTTTCAATCTTACCCCCATTCATGCAGCCCAACTCAGTCTTGAAGTGTGATACAGTACCTACACTACCCTACCCTACACTACTATTCAGGTTGCACAAGGACAGATAGGTTTTTCAGTTAATCTCATACAAATGGATTTGTCTAAACCAAAATGAGCACATATGAGAATTATATCCAATTTTTGAACTCTTGTTCAAAAAGGCTTTTATATAACTGAGGACTATGGCTGCAACAACTAATTATGACCGCCCGGCCTTGGCCGGGCGGTCATATAGGTTTAGTCAGATTTTTTTTTTTTTTTTTCTTTTTCGCATGTCCAAATTTCCGTCAATGATTCCCGGGACACTGAAAGACCGGGGTAGACAAACTTGGTGGGCATGTAACCCCACATGGATAGCATGGAACCATCGTTTTTCGTTTTGATCTGTAGCCCCCCCGCTGGACTGCACCCCCCGAAAGGAGGGTAGGGCAGACACAGTTTTCTGTGAATATCTCGAAAACCGTAGGGTTTAGGAGGACCATTTTTTTTGTATGTTGATCTCAAGGGGCCATGTCAACCCATTCCATAACCACTCATTTCATGTATAGCGCCACCTAGTTAAACACAAAAAAGTAAAAATGAGGTGGTGTAATTGAAGGTATCTGTGACCTAACATAGTCAAAACTGCACGAAATTGGAAGTGTAGGATCATGATGACACCCTCTGTATGCACGCCAAGTTTTGTGGAATTCCGTTCATGGGGGGGCCACACAATAAATTAATTTATGTTACTATACACCAACTGGCCTGTAGGTGGCCGGAGACAGTTTTCTGTGAATATCTCGAGAACCGTAGGGCCTAGGAGGTCCACCTTTTTTTTGTATGTTGGTCTTAAGGGGGCATGTCAACCCATCCCATTACCACTTATTTCATGTATAGTGCCACCTAGTTAAAAAAAAAAAAAAAAAAAATTAGGTGTTTTCATCTCAATATCTCTGGCTGACAAGGTCAAAACTCCACGAAATTAAAAGTGTAGGATCATTATGACACCCTCTGAATGCATGCCAAGTTTTGTGTACTTTCGTTCATGGGGGGCCTTACAATAAAATAATTTATGTGTACATTTAGTGACATACACCAACAAGGATTCCCGGGACACTGAAAGACCGGGGTACACGAAACTTGGTGGACATGTAACCCCACATGGATAGCATGGAACCATCGTTTTTCGTTTTTGATCTGTAGCCCCTCCGCTGAATTGGACCCCGAAAGAGGGTAGGGCAGACACAGTTTTCTGTGAATATCTCGAAAACCGTAGGGTTTAGGAGGACCATTTTTTTTTGTATGTTGATCTCAAAGGGGCCATGTCAACCCATTCCATAACCACTCATTTCATGTATAGCGCCACCTAGTTAAAACAAAAAAAGTAAAAATGAGGTGGTGTAATTGAAGGTATCTGTGACCTAACATAGTCAAAACTGCACAAAATTGGAAGTGTAGGATCATTATGACACCCTATGTATGCACGCCAAGTTTTGTGGAATTCCGTTCATGGGGGGCCACACAATAAATTAATTTATGTTACTATACACCAACTGGCCTGTAGGTGGCGGAGACAGTTTTCTGTGAATATCTCGAGAACCGTAGGGCCTAGGAGGTCCACCTTTTTTTGTATGTTGGTCTTAAGGGGCATGTCAACCCATCCCATTACCACTTATTTCATGTATAGCGCCACCTAGTTAAAAATTAAAAGCAAAAATGAGGTGTTTTCATCTCAATATCTCTGGCTGACAAGGTCAAAACTGCACGAAAATAAAAGAGTAGGATTATTATGACACCCTCTGAATGCATGCCAAGTTTTGTGTACTTTCGTTCATGGGGGGCCTTACAATAAAATAATTTATGTGTACATTTAGTGGCGTACACCAACAAGGATTCTGGGGACACTGAAAGACCGGGTACACAAAACTTGGTGAGCATGTACCCCCACATGGATAGCATGGAACCGTCATTTTTTCGTTTTCATCTGCAGCCCCCGCTGGACTGGACCCCGAAAGGAGGGTGGGGGGAGACACAGTTCTCTGTGAATCTTTATGGTATGTTGGTCTCAAGGGCCCACATCAACCTGGCTCATAATCACTCATTTGTGATTCCCCGGTAAAAAAAATGAAAATCAGTAGGATTAAAAGAAAGCCAAAATAAATATTCATCATCATCATCATGGCTGCATTTTCAGTATTTGAGAAGTAGTCGTTTGTCCACTAGATGGCGATCGTTGCAGTGAGGCGTAATTTTGTTGGAAGTTAAAAGTGGGTTGGAAAAACAATGGGCCTTCATACAAGGACTGTAATTTACCGAGCGAACATCTAATAAGGATAGGACGATGTTCACATGAAGTGTAATTCCATTTCTTCTTGAAGCGAAATAAATCTAAGGATGTTTCTCGGACATGCTTGGTTTTACTGCAGAATGCGTTAATCTTGTAATATCAATAAGGACCTAGGTAATGTTACCGTTAAGCGTTGGTTGAGTGATGGAGGCATTTGATTGATTGCATTTGTAGAAAACTATAAATGCGGTTATACCAAGCAAATTGATAGCAGCACTGTTTGTATCTTCGACTGTCATTTTTTGCACGTGCTACAAAATCATTCTGTGCAATGGAAGATTTACCAACGTTATTAACCGGTCTGATACAGTTTTGCCTATACATCGTGAGACTGAGGCGCCTGTTTATTTTGTTTTAAGTGCGTGCAGGGTGTGAGAGGAATCGATGTGCTTTGATTACAGCTTGGTAGTTGTAGTCTGTGAAATTAAAAAGCATGTGTGTGTGAAGTATCCAAACAATGACACCTTCATTTCATTATGGCTGCTTTAGCAAAACACCTTAAGCTACTGTGTAGTGGGTCCCATTTAGAAGTGGCTACTTCATTCGTGCTTTCCTTGACTCATGGAGCTGCGTGAATGTTATTACAACTTTTCGCCACGATATGACAGTTTAAGTCCGCTTGATACTGTAGGCGTAAGCCATTGGTTTCAAAGGAGATTTTATTTATTGTAGCCAGCATAGCCTATTGACAATTTATGTTGTCAATAGGCCTACCTTATAATCCTACCTGTAGCTTAGGGAAGCTAACAACTTTCTATTAGGATCTAGTTTGTTAGTTACCGTTTGTCATAACTCCCTGATGCATTTTGCATTTAGAATAGCCAGAGCGTGTATATCTCAATGGGAAAATTAAACAATATCGGGTGCCTATGGACTAGGCTGGGTGACCCAGCCTGATCTGCCCGCTATTTATTTTTGATTTCTTAAAAGATTGAGCTTGGTCTGATGAAAGCCAGACTAGCCATGGACCTCAGTTAAACAATGCAAGGGAACATGAATCAGCCTATATTTGCACTAACAATAACGGACAAAAGCTTTTTCAACTTTGGCCCGTTAAAAATGTATGAACAGTCTAGCGACGCATTTCATCAAGGCCCATTTGGACATGTCAGTTATTTGCACCACTGGTTAGATGTAAAACAGCATTTCGTTTCAGACTAGGCTACTGTTACTTAATTTGTGCATTAACAATAACGTTTCAGACTACTGTTACTTAATTTGTGCATTGACAATAAAGTATTACATGAACTAAAGATGACTAAAATCTTATGTAGAAGAAGAAACATTCACAAAAAATCCATCCATCCAAAAAAAAAATGACCTTGTTTTTGATAGCTGTTGAAAACGGCATGGAACTGACAGAGATGTTTTTGTTTAAAAATACATAAAAAATAAATAAATAAATAAATAAATAACATTATGCTGATACCTTTTGCTTTTCCCAAATACAATGTAGCCTACAGGTGTAAGTGACCTTTCATCAATCCAGTTGCAATGGATGAACTGTGATGAACTGCCCTACTTGTGATTGTTTAGAGATTTTAAAGGTTTTATAACAATTCTACATCTTTGGCTATTCTACAATCTATTCACCTTTTCAGCACCAGTAGGGTACTTTCTGTGCAGCCACACACACACTCAGGCATGCCAAACAAGCATACACAAAAAGTTTCAAGAGTGGGGGATGGAGTAAAATATGGAGACAAATTGAAGTGTGATTTATTTTCGCGGAACGGATGTACAGGACTGAGCGGCGGTCATATTTTGTACCGCTATGCGGTACATCTAGTTCAGTGTTATAGTCAGTGTTATCCCCACTCTTTCATTCATGTCCATCTTTTTTGTCAGATCAGTCAAGCCAACACATCTGTTCGGAAACATTTTTCTCTTAGACCATCCTGCCAGCCATTCTGTTCATCTTTAACTTCCACCATAAGGTCTATTTATTTTATGTGAATGTGAATGTGTGTCTTTTGTGCAGTTCAAATGCCTGATGGTGTTCATCCAAAGCCTCATTGACAATTCTGTTATTGTCACACCTGTCTGGCTGGATGACCGCCACAACTCATCGCACCGCCTGCACCTCATCTTTCTCCCCTGACCTTCACAATGGAGCACAGACTGATCATCTCACATAGGTCTGTCACACAATGGTTATTGCCTCTGTCATTCTGTTTTGTTTTTTTTGGGAGTAGGGAAGTAGCTGATGTTGATTACATCCATTTCACATCCATGTGAGGGAGAGGAATGGGGGAGGACCAATCAGTGTGTGATCAGAAGTCTGGAATAGCGTCTGGCACGTCTCGGCGAGCAGTTCATTATCTCGCTGACTTACCTCATTTGGTCCCCCTGACCCTGCGGTGCGTTTCAATCCATCTCATTTTCCCTCGTGCACTTCTCATTGCGTCAGTTCTCCATCCCAGGTGCAATTAATAATGCATGAAATACAAAAATTACCAACATGTAATTGTTTCTTCTTGGGGCTTGGTTTTTGTGACAAAACCTACTTTTTCGTAAAGTTATAAACCATGAAAGATGGTGTTATGTGATGACAGTTGAAATGAAGTTTGATGAATTATAGATTGCATGCGATGTGTTATTTTAGAGAGAGTGCAGAGATCAAGAGGGTGAAATAGGACTACATATTGCCCACTTAAGAAATAAATCTTCTCCAATTTAGGCATTTTCTCATCACTCTCGGTTGAAAGGTCTGGTAAATTTGGGACAGCTGTGAGTGTGATGTAATAGTAAAACAAAAAAAAAAAAAAAAACTTAATGCTGCTTGTCCATGACCAAAACACTTTAAAAAACCTTTGAAGTTCCATTGAATTGAAATGTATTGGGTATCCTGTGATATTTATGAATAACGACCACTCAGAGTTTTTGTTTTGAAATGCCTAATTTGAGAAACCAAGATTGGTGCTTCGTCTGAAGTTACTCAAACACCGGTGCCAGCACTTATTTTGAGCTACAATGTAACAAGCTTGGCATTACTCACTGTTTTTGTTGTCTATTTCTGTATCAGTATGCTTTGAAAGTCTGTATTGATTCTGCAGTGAATGCGACATGTATGAGGTAAGTTTTTCAGGTGTATTCACTTCAAAATGTCACATGGAAAGCATGTGTAGTACATTTAACAAGATTGTATTTGATTGATGACAAAGGCAATTGTCCGCTTGGCAATAAGTCAAGTCAAGTCAAGTCGGCTTTATTGTCAATTTCTTTACATGCACTGGTCATACAAAGAATTGAAATTTCGTTTCTTACTTTCCCATGCAGACATAGACATACTTTAAATACAGACATAGACATACTTTCGACATAGACATAGCCATAGACAATGAAAAATAAAAATATACAGACATACCACATACAGACATTAAAGTGCGAGACTGAAATATAGAACATATATTAGAATATAGAAATATAGAATATATATCAAAAGAATAGAGGTAGTTGTGTTGTATATTTACATAGCAGCATTGTGGCCGAGTGGCAGAGTGATAAATAACATTGATAGCATTTACATGAAGTTTAAACTTGTGCTTGTGTGTACTGTATATTTACATTGATATGCAGTCATTTCAAGTATATCAGGCTTGATATGAAGCAGCAACACGTTAGGCTGCACAGTCACAGTGCAGTTCCACAGGGCGGTCCTGGGGAGGTGTTGGGGGGTTAGGGTAGACAGGATCCTAGGTTCCTGTCTGGCTGGTGGGTGGGGGGGCTGTCAGTGATGGGAGAGTGGGTAGAGTTTTCAGCATCCTGATTGCTTGGTGGATGAAGCTACTTGCAAGTCTGGTGGTGCGGGAGCGGAGGCTCCTGTACCTCTTTCCAGAGGGCAGGAGGCTGAACAGTTCGTGTGCAGGGTGGGTTGTATCCTTGACAATCATTAGTGCTTTTTATGGATGAGGTGGTGGTGTAAATGTCCTGCAGGAGGGGAGTGGTGCTCCAATGATCCTCTTAGCTGTGCGCTGGAGGGTCTTCCTGTTCTGATCTGTGCAGCTTCCGCCCCACACTGTGATGCAGCTGGACACAATGCTCTCGATGGTCCCTCTGTAGAATGTGGTCATGACGGGAGGCGTGGCACATAAGAGTATGTGTATCCATCGAGGCTGCTGTATTTCTGAGCTGTAATAATGTAGATTAGCGTGGCTTTACCTGATATAAGAGAGTTTTGTAAAATCAATACATGTACAGATATGAGTGCAGTCAGTTACAGATGTTACAGATTCATTTTATTTCTACAAGATTTTGATATACACTCCAATAATCTGCACCTAGCCCTGTGTGAAATCCACATTTGAAACATTTTACAAAATAATTATGTTATGAGTTCACATTCATTGCATCGATTCTCCAGTCTGTGCCTTTGCTGATACACAAGATACCATAAACGGGATAGCGTGTGTCGGACTTGCAGCAGAAGGAACGTGGAGCGTGTGTTTCTCACGGTATCTAACATGATCATTAGCACACGGTTCATTACACCCCGCAGTGAAATCTTAGCAGTTCTTCCTCCGCTGCTTAGTTAATCCTTCCCACTCTGTGTGTCTGGGTCATCATCAGTGCAGCTTTAATGAGGAGGTACAGATGATATCTGTTCACTTCAGGCCCATGGGGAAGGATCTGGCTAATGGACCATTTGAGGTCATACATGCTTAATGGGCCACGGTACCTCCTTGGTCTAAGTTCACACCAGATGTTACAGACAGACATGTATTAGCAAATGGTGGAATTTATTGTATGTTAAAAATATTGTGGAATATGGTGTAATTTCATGGATACGAACAACCTTGTTGTTAGAACAGATGCAAGTGTTCTCTCCATATATAGTGGGAAATGGTTGTCATTAAATGACATGGAAAGTGGTTGCTTTTTAATGACAGGGAATGCACTAAGCATATGAATGCTTATAGAGGTTAAGTATTTCTTCTCAGTTAGAATATTCAGACGATTTGGATTTAACAAGGTAGTTTTGCATTGACCTAATGGAAATTGAGTGTCTATACACAGCTGAGACCTACAGAGATATCAGAACCACCCCCGGCGCTCATGCAATGCCCCAGACGCTCATTTACCCCAATGTCATGTTTGACTTTTAATTGCAGTCTTGCAAATGAGGAAGTAAATTTTCTCTCATGGGCTAGCCGGCTTCACATGCATGCCCATGCTCGTTTAACCTTATCAAGCTTCTGTTCCTGCAGCTCCAGCCTGCCGCTGACATTTCAGAAGCCACTTGAGTTTGCTCGGAAGTGACACTTATCAGAACAACGGGTCAGTGCATTAATGTTACATTATCTTAGAATCAATAATGTATTGAATTTCAAACATCAGTTTAGGTGGCCAAATAGGTTGTGCTGCTATGAGTATTACCTCAAGGAATATTCCTCTTCTGATGGGTGGACAATATCTTTTGGATTTGATTACTCAAAGTACTCATATTCCAGCAAATTCAATTGCTTCTATCTTTGTAAAAAAAAGTTGTTTCCGGCACCCACAACCTTTTAAGAACAAACAAACAAACTTATCTCAATATCTGACTGACAGATTTGGCTTTCTTTGCTAACACAAACTACCCTCTGGGAGTCAGGCATGTGCCATCTAAGTGTATGTCAATAATTCAAATTGAATATGAAGGATGAGCCACATTCGCTGGCCTGCTTGAATTCCTGTCTGTGAGTCAGACAGCAGCATTATGCAGCCGAGACACAAAAGCAAAGTTTGGGGTGGAAAGTTTCCAAACCTTTTGAAGTGCTGTGGGCTTTATGTGTGGTCCTCACGGGACAGTCTTTTGACCACTGCAACTGTGGATATTCACCAGCAGCTGGTGCCTAGCCACCACACCATCAGCAGCTCTACAAATTAAAAGTATTCTTTTCCTCCCCAAAGGAGGCAGGGGAATCAAGGAAACAAACAGGCTAAGAAAGACAAAAGGGGTGGATGGGCTTAGTTTCTGAGCTGATCAAATTCACCTCAGTTTGTAGTCAGAGGCATCAAGAGAATAAATTAGCACTTTTGTTTTTCCATGAAATAGGAATGTTAACTCAAGCGAGGAATGTTCACATGCTTTATCCTTGTATATTAGCCCCCAATATATTCCCTGTGACTGTGTATGGTCAGTGAATATCAATACTTTTTAGTGAAACTATTTATTTGACAGTATTTGATTTATATTACATGATAATATGATCATATATATATAAGTTACATTAGTTGTATACTGTATATTTGAAATATGTCATAACTCTAATAAGATATAGCCTACTCATTAGTGAGTTCTCTACAAAGTTTCTTTGTGATGTTGCCTTAAGTCCTTAGATGAATTTTAGATTAGGGAAAACAGTTTCACTCCTACCCAAAAAAAGTATATGAGGTCAACCTAGGTGAAGTTTGTGCATTATATCGCAACCTTTCCTGGGCTGTCCAGATTTTTTTATTCTTCTGTGAATGCAATTAAATAACCCAACATCTCGACAAACTCTCTACCTCTTTGGTTCGACCTTTCTCCCACTTTTCAACATTTCAATATTCATGAGTCGGAAAAGGGCAAGTTGTCCTGTCCGCCACCCCCTTGTGAGATATTGTGTCTGAGGACTGGACTACTCTTGGCACCACAGCACTTGTTCTGAACTGATCTGATTAATTGGAGAGGAAACTATATTAACAATATAATCAACAACAACTTTGTTAACAATTATCTAATGGTCTCAGGACCAGGCCTACTCTTCTCAAAGTACACTCTGTGCTTGTCAGCATCAAAGTGAACCACTCCGTGCCTTTGAATTGAATGTGCTCGTCAAATCCACTGTATTCCTAACCTCAGCGCAACTTCCTGAAAGCGCTCTGTGTTCTTAGGCTGCAGTGGGGGGGAAGAGAGGGGGACAGAAAAAAGTTCAGGAATAAAAATGAGTGTACATAAATGTGCAACGACATCTAGGCAGACCACTTGAGGAAGTGAATTTGAAGTTCACTCCAGGTTGTTTTCTGCAGCTGGCATTGTTTCACCCAAATTCTACCCCACTGCTGGCCTATAGCCACTTGACCGGGAATCGACTGAATACATGTTTTAACTTAGTGGAAAATGTGGAAAAAGTGTTTACAACATTATGGAAGGTGGGGAGCTGGACACCAGGTGCGTTGAGGGGTGGGGGATAATATATTGCTGCAGGTGTTGCCTTTGGTCCTGATGAGGGTGTTCTCGGCGCTTACCAGAGCCTGGAAGCTGTTAAACTTCCTCCGGGGTGTGTGCAGCGGCGGTAGTTAATCCCGCTGTGGCTCTGCTGATGGAGATTTATGCTTGTGTCACCGTAAACAGCCCCACTCTCTTACAGCACACCATTAAAGTTGGAAAGGCTACAGCAACTGGCTGTGTCAGGGAATCCCAAAGGCTTCTGTCGCCTGCCCCCCCCTTCTCCCCCAGCACAGGTGCCCCAGATATAAGAGCCAAGGTCACTGAGGTCAGAGGGGAAGCAATTACTGACAGGCCCAACCCAACTCCACTGGGGCCTTTGACTTTGACCAATCATTTCAACTTGGCATTTAAATAAAAGGAAGTAATGATTACCTGGTGTACCATATGCCCTATCTTTTATCCTAGACTCTTTGAGCAGAACCACTAAAAGGAGCTAGAGCTTACAGTAAATGTATTCCCCTTTGAGTTCAATGTTGGGTAGGGTGATTTGCTCTGTGAAGAGTGCATTCTTTGATGGTTAAAGTGAAGTGAAATCCAAGAGCTGTCTTTCAAGTCAAGAAAATCTCCATTGACTGATTCAGCTGAGGGTGGAGAACACTCCCACCTGTCTGTGAAAGAAGTGATTAGATGCAGTGGCTTAAATTCAGCAATGCATCTTTGGGCTGCTGTATTGATTTCTTCAAATCCCAAAAGGAGGTGAGAGTCAGTTGGACAGAGAAAGAAAGAAAGAAAAGAGAAAGTAAGAGTGATGAGAGATGTGCCATTCTGCCAGTTGAAATGAGTCTTTGCACCACAACAGTAATACAAAGTTCATGTTCGTCTTTCATTTTCAGTGACACAACAGGGATGAATGTGGGGGTGGTGTGGATACGGTGTCCATTGTGTCCGGTGTGTTATGGCAGAAAAATAATGGAGAAATTCGGGGCGAATAAGGTGTTTCAACCAACCAGAAAATAAAAATTGAAATTTACACTCTTCTTTTGAATATTGTGTTTATTTTACACTTTTGATGATTATAGATATAAATGACAAAGTAAAGTCATTCAACACAAAGATTAATTATTAAGGGAAAAAATATGGAAGAAACCATATGAGTCTCGCACAACTCTACCACAAGATACAAGACCATCAGAAAAAATACCGTAGTTATTTTATTTAAATTCTCTATGCCTTTGGGGCCTCTTGGGCTTCCCAAACAAACACACACACACACACAGTGGCATGTACACACATGTACACAGACACACTAGCAGTGGACACAAGTTTGTACAGATACATACACATACACTTTCATCCCACACACACACACACACACACACATACACACACACTTGAATAGTTAGAGATATTCAGATATATACATATTATTCATGCAGATGCGAACACACACACATAAATACATACAATTAATACTTTTGACTGCTTTCAGTGACTGGTTAACATTATTATGTGGCTGTAAGATAGGGAATGACTATAGTATAACTAGTCTTAATTTAGTTTTATTGGACAACTTTATGGGCGGATTAAACTATCCATATTCATGGTAAAATATTCATGGTAAAATGAAATGGACTTGGTAACTCTGAGAACTTTTCAAGTGTTAAGAATTTGTATGGGACAATGGACATTGGATTAAATATGGTCAGCAAAGTCTACTAACCCGATACTACAAAAGAGGTCAGAAAAGTCATTTTGTAAAGTGATGAGTGAGTGCACATGTAGGAAGAATTAATATATTGTGTGTGTGAGGACACACTTTTCAGAGCACTCTCTATAAATGGCTACTGAAACCAGCTAATTGCTTTGGGCTAGTGGTGTGCGCTTTGTGAACTCGCAAAATTGCACACCCACGGGACTCCCACACAGGCATAGCATGCTGTTAAGTGATGAAGTGCTGACCTATTGACCTTGTGTGGCAGTAGCTTCTCTACTGGATGGTTGTTTTCTATGAGGCTGTTCAGGAAGACAAGTGGGTTCGTGCATTATCGTGTGTGGGATGTGGGGGGGGGGTCCAAAAGTGTGTGCATGTATGTGTGTGTGTGTGTGTGTGTGTGTGTGCAGGTTTACAAATAAACCTATAAGAAAAGAGCTGAGGAGTTTCTCAGATACCATGCTGAGCCTGTCAGCATACAACTCCCCTAAAGCCATTGACTTTGGCCGCCCTGCAATGAGTCTGCAACATTTGAATTACTGTCTTTCTCCTGGCTCTGCTGTCATGAAGCGGTACAACTACTCTGACACATCGCCTGGTGGCAAGCCTGTTGAAATATGCCCACGGCAAGAGAGTGATTTACCGACCGGCGTCATTAAATCATACATGCTAATATGCAGCGGTGCAGCTGGCCACCGTGGCAGAGTTACTTGAGGACTTGAGCCATGTGATTTTGTCCTAACCGCGGGATCTCATCCTCATGAGGGTAAATGGACACTTCAGTGCGGTTGGCGCACTGGGGGAGGGCACATGTCAAGACTCTGGAGGGTCCATAATTGCACTGGACTGGAGAGCTACGTGAAGGAGCTTAGTACATGCAGGCGTGAGGCTGAAGACTGGCGGCAAAGTCTATGCAGAGGAAGGGAAAACAAATAAGATAAAAGCCATCTTTGATTATTTGTTCCACTCTCAGGTGATGGGAACAGAGAGAAAATGAATTGGCTCGCTGGCGACGGAAGAGATGTTAGACATTTAATGTTTGCACAGAGATGTCAGAAGAAGAAAGCCTGTGTGAACCTATTCCGAAGCAAGCATTGTCATTTAAATGTGGACCACGTTCAAGGGAAGGCTCAGTGTTAAACACACTGAAGCAAGCTTGCAAATGCCAAAGTTTGTGCCGTTGACACGTTAGGTGATAAATCAACGGAGTAGGAAGAAGCGATGGTGACGACAGGGCTAACAGAATGATCCTGAGGAGGTTAATGAACAAAACATAACCATGACATCTTAATGACTGTGTTGTAGAGCATGTTTGGCTCAGTCACCCACATCCTGTTTTCAGACGCCCCCTCCTCTTCATGTGCCCTGCAGCTTCTCTGGTGTCCCTACCTGCTCCTGAAAGTGATAAAGGCCTTTACTACCATATACTGAAGAAAAACATTGTCTGAGGTTAATTTAAGTTTAAGCTAAAATTTATGAAAAAAATGTAAATGAAAAGGAAATTTGAATGTAAATGATTATATTTGTTTTCTAGACTGGAGATTGTGCATTCACAACAATGAAAAAACAATGAAAAAAACAATCTCATAGATTGTGTATTTTTCAGTGTCGATGAAATAATCAGATCATCTGAATGACTGGTAATTGATTTTCACGTGTACGTATCAGTTTGGCTCATCTCTTCTCCAACAGTTGGCCTGCTAAACCACTTAAAGCAAACGGTGAGTGTGCATGCTCTTGCTCTTGAGTGTGCACTCTTAAAACTAATGTTTTGAAAACAACACATCTTGCGTTGTTTTAACACATCTCTGTCCAGATAGAGACAACACAGTTTTAGTTGCTTCAAACACATTCAGAGTGAAGGGGAGATCAGCTGTGATTATTTTTAAAGCCCCATGATTAGAGCCGAAGTCTTCTGGAGAACTGTCCACCCCGTGTCCTAAATGAAGAGAAGCCTACTCCTAGGGATGGAGTCATTTAATATGGGGAGGACAAAGTCTGCCCTATGTTTTAATCATCAGTTGCCTCCTCTAACTGTGGGGATTTACCGAGGCAAACAGAGACATTCCCAATTTTTTAAGACATTTGAGTGCCAGTGATCTGGGAGATTGATTGGACCTAAAGACAGCAGCATTTAGAAGTAGCGCATTTGTAGAGAAAATGAAGTAGATTGTTGATAATCTTGTATCGCCATCATGCTGCCCATCAGGGAAGACGAGGAAGAGTATGAAGTACAGCCAGAGACTTTCTAATGAGGAGACACAGCACTCAAAAAATCCTCAGATGAAATGCATGGGGTTAGTTTGTAACGGCAATATGGCAGTTGTCTACACATGTCCCACCCCTTCCACGGCAAAACGTCGACATGTGAATACATTGTGCCAATCATGTGTTGTGATCTCGCCGCTGGAGCAAGGTTGGTGTTTTGAAGCCTTGCGCATGCGCATTTCTGCCGAAATAGATGCCCGATAAGTGCCCAAAAAGCGTTGCAATATGGCCACCGGGTGGAGGGACTTTGCAAAAAAGACTTTGGTACAGCCCAGTGAGAGAGTGTGGGGAGTCTATGTGTTTGTGTAATCAATATTATCAGTATGTTTGCAAGTAGTATTTTTCTTTCTTCCTAAAAGGTGTTCAGGTGATATTGCTCCATAGGCTGGGCCTGATCTGCCGGCGATTTCTTTTTTGCCCTGCAGCTCAGGCTGGAAAAATGTGCATCTTTTTCATCTGCTTCCGTTGCAATTTTGCCGGGATCAATCACAAGCTGGCTTATCCACCCTTCCCTAATCCTAACCTCTCGACGTTGCTCAATGTCTTTTTTAGGTTAGCAAACAAATCGGTCGAGTGGGTGTGAATACCATTCACTTTCATGGTTTTTTTTGGCACAACCTGCAAAAATCACCACCTATTTTGTGTATTTGTCACTTAATATTCATTTATACAAACCAAGATGGCCTCCATTGTACATAATTGTATCTAAATTAGCTATGTACCAAAAATTACATTTTACCGTGACTCGAAGAGCTGTAAACAGTGTTGTAAGGGTGCGTAGATCTACCCGCTTGGAGCTCCAGTGGAATTTAGATTTTGCGACGAGAGTTCTCTTTCGCTGAGTGTGGTGGAAATAAGGCATCCACCAGCCCAGCACCAAACTCCGAGCACGGTAAACAAAATTGGGTTTTTAAGGCAGTAAATGCTCCCATTAAGAACCAAACCAGATTTTGTTCAAATATACTGTACACACGCATAGTGAAAAATGTAAGGTTCATTTATCAAAAGTTATTTTGAAGTATTAAAAATCATCTTTGTTTTAGAATTTTTGAACTAAAGGGGCAGAAATTGGTGCTTTTACGATACGTTTGTTGACAAGTTTCCAGGAAGTTTCCTGCCTGGAGTTTTCGTGTTGCTCTGCAAATGGAACGTCACCCGGTTTCGTTGGTCAGGTTGGTGGATAGTCATATTCACATTTTCCAACCTGAAAATGCACACACACACACACAATCTATCCATGATCACGCCTCTTATGCAGTAGAAAATACATAGCAGACTCCCCAGACCAATGTTCAATCTTAAAAGATTGAGCTTGGTCTGGTGAAAGCCAGACTAATTGCTCCTGCTTTTGCACCAAAACTTTGAATATCTAAATGTTCCTTTTTTGGGGGGGGGAAACTTGTGTTAGTTTCTAATGGTTGGATTCAATTAAACAAAGGTGTAGCTTGTGTGACTACATCTAAACCTATATGATCCATCTCTCTGTCATCCTTAAGGTTGGGATTCACTATAAATTCTCATTCAGTCGATACTTTGAACAAGAAAGTTTTTACATAAGGCTTCCAAGACTTCTACTTTTCTGTTAACCTTTGAACTAAAATGTCAAGTGTTGAAGGAGTCTTTTTTTCAACTCCCCTTTCATTTGTTCATCTCAGCTTTTGGAAATCTCAACTAATCCCAGAGACGGTTATGTCAGAGCAACGGAAACAAAGTGTCAATTGTAAAATGACGCAAAGCAAAAGGGCTCTTTTAATTTCAACCACCACTCTGATGCGGGACTTTTCTACCTACAGTAAGATAGATTATTTTCTTCTCACAGCTCTCATTCCTTCAGTTTTTAATTTCTTAAAAGTGCTTCACCTCAGGGAATGCGATCAACCCTGCACAGGGTAGTGATTCTTCATTAACGGTTCCATGTTAATGCAATCTTGTAAATCAGTTCGTCCTGACCTTCATCTCTCACAGTGCAGCCATGTGTTATTCTCTCATTTCTTTAAGAGGTGGACTGCAATGCTTTTGCAGAAAATGTTGGCCAGTTATTTACCCCAAGTAGTATTTACCCCCTATGTTTCACCACTGTAACATCTATATATATTTTGACATTTTGACTGAGCACAAATTAGGGTAGAAATGAGTAGAGATACATGGCAAACAAACTTTTTTATAAGTTACATTACTATTTCACACTTTTTAGACTTTCTTGTTCTCTGTAAAGTTCGAACTCATTTTCCAAATTGACCTGATGTCTACAGTACATCTTTCCCATCAACGATTATCCAAAAAAATGCTCTTTCTTAATCATGAACCATTGGTTCATGATCATGAACCCTTTTGCATTGACCGTTTGGACGACTGACAACAGTGGGAGTCGGGAGGAGTATGGCGCTTGTGCAGGCACCAGCCAGCCGCCTCCATAAAGGTGTGCCCTGCACAATTTTATAAATCAGAATATAGAACGGAACCAGCACTGAATTTTATAAATGAGGCCCTAGTACAGTAAAGGTCCCGTACCCATGAACCCTACAGCTTAAATAACAGCACCAAGGATATTAGATATCTGGAGCTGCAGTTCAAATCGCACATAATTGAAGTTTAGGTGAAAGAGGTTTTAGAGAAATTATTTGAGCATAAAATTAATTGTAGACCCAGATAAAAGGGGTTTAGTGTTACAGAGATAAATGACTTAGATAGTTTTTACAATAGATAGGTATGCATTCCTCTGTTAAATATGAATAAAGGGGGATTTCAGTCTGTAAGCTTTCAAAATAGCTTTGTGTAATATTAATAATATATTAACTCCCTCAGGGACTAACTGGAAATCGAGAAAGAAAAGGCCAAAGATCTCTTTTTCACTTGGAATTGTCTGTAATTAAAAGGATGTGTCTTTTATTTTATTCCTTAGCTGAGAATGAATATCACCAGTACCACAATGGTGCATGGCAGCAAATAAAAAGAGAAGGCCTGATTTGTTTTGTACAGGTTATGTTAAAGCAGGCATAATTACTGATTCTTTTTCTTCCTAATCCTTTTATGAGGAATTCCTCTGAAATTGATTTTTTTTTCTCTTTAAACCCAAAGAATTATAATGATTTGAGTTTAGTGGTGTCCCAGCGTCCTTCTTGTCACCTCACGTATTTTGAACTAATACTCATTTTCCACGCCTCTGCAATGTGCCATCCCCAAAATGGACTGTGGGAAAGCTGTGTTCAGACCGCTCAGCCAAAAGAAATTAAATTATTGTAATCTCATTTGGAATAATTGGTTCTCCACAATACGGAAGTGGCATGGAGGGAAAAAAATGAGCTCATATGCTGCTGGTCTCTCCCAGCATTTTACAACGCTCCTGAGAAGAATTTACGTCGAATTAATGAACAGATTGCATTCACATTTTTTTTTACTTTCTTTTTTCCATTAGGGACCAATTCCCCAGCGCTGCTGTTGTCATTTTGGCAAATGGAGATCCTTCGAGGAGAAGGAGTGAAATTAAGAGGAAACTCAATTTTTGGACACTTAGAACCCAGCAGGCACACCACCTGAGTCTTCCATTTGGTCACATGAGCAAAGCCTTGATCTGTGGTGTTGAGGCGTACCACAGCAGTTTGCTAACTTATAGCTCTGTTCTCTGCTGCTCACTTTTGTGAAGGACGATGCATATTTCTCAGGTTGTTTTATTTTAGTCTCCAATGCCTTCTCACAAAAGGCTCTGGCATGCTCAGGTTGGAAAATGTGAAAATGTTTTCTGTCTCACCTTGCTCTGCCTGCACCAGACTCCATGAGGGCTATTGATTTTGATGTCAAAATGGTGCATGGCAGAGAGTAGTCATGTTTTCTGTGCTTGACTTTTGCAGTCCAGTGTCCAGACCCCTTATTGTTACGAAGGTTTTGGAATCAAGATTTTTCAGCAGGAGTTTTGAAATGAGACTGTAAAATATGGTCCCTTTCCCCCCGAGGAACTAATTCTGTAATAATAAAAACAAATGAACCAGTCTGAGAATATCTGCACTTCTGAAAGTTTACATAGACAATTTAATATTTTATAGCACTTTCTATGTGACATTTACTAAATGTATACCTAGGAGGTTTGGAGTCATTGGAAAAGTGGCATGTAACCCCCATTATTCAAATATAATCTGTTTTAACCCTCAAGCAGTAACAAACTGTTTTCTGTGTGTTATTTGAAAATCGTAGCATGTGTCGGCAACATCTATTTGTTTGCCAAATCAATGGAAGTACTCTGAGGTAGTTAAACAGCTCTTTTAAAGTGCCACATCCTTCCTCTACTCAACAATATGACTCAGGCCAAATAGTTAAGGGGACAGTGGACAGGACACAAGGTCCTGACAGACCTTGGGGTCTGCTGGGAATCATGGGTCATCTGTTTCCCTGCTATGGGAAACCAAACAATTCATCACATGCAGGCCAGCCTTGTGCGAGCGCTGATGAGGGCAGGCCATTAATCAGCTAGGCCAGTCCCAAGTTAATACTGAAGAAAGCAGGTGATTAGTCAGACTGGACAGGGCATAGTTTATGGCGAGAGTTTGGAGAACAATTTATCAGCCTGATCAAACCAATTCTGCGTGCATGCTAAAATCAATCAGGGTGATTGAAAGGAGTCATTTGAAATAAAAAAAGAAACACTGCATCTCAAAGAGTGATGGAATGAGTTTGATACAGATAAGTCAGGGGACCTTTAAAAAAAAAAAAAAAAAAAAAATAGGGAGCAAATGTTTAATAGGTGTCAGATGAAACATCACATAATCTAAGCAGTGCTCATGTCAGTCTTATGGTTCTTCCAAGTTGTAATTTTGGCTGCAAATTACTATCATTAGAGTGCTGCTCATCAGAATTAAGACAGATAACATAAACATTGGAATCAAGAGACACACTCTTCCCCACATGTTTGAGTCTTTTGGTGCAGTTATTGAATGGATGTAACTCTAAACCATGTTAATTACCAATTGGAAACCTGCAGATTCCCTTTAAGCAGTGCTGCTGCTGCCACCAAACACATTATGCACCGTGTATAGGGCACCAAGTGCTGGAAGGGACACCCTTTTCCCCAATTCTATTCATAAGAGTAGTTTTAATGCAGGCATGCTTTTTACACTCAAGAACATTTACAATTTAAAAAAGTACTTATACTTACAAGTTACATTAGGCTACACACCTCTTTCTACGTTTATTACTAAATTATTTTATTCACACAAGCTCTAGTGCTTTGCAATCCCCCAAAACTAACATCAGCCAGGATTTAAAGTAGTGTGCATGGGCGGATTATGAACTTTCGGGCCCCTGGGCCCAGATGTATTAAGGGCCCCCCAGTTATTGTCATATATGTGGGAGGGGGGGGTTTGGGGGTCCTCCCCCAGAATTTTTTAAATTTGTTTGATTTGATTTCCTGTATTCTGGTGCATTTTGGGGATGGCCGATACTAAATTCAATCAGATTCATAGCCTACATCCTGATTTGTTAATAATGAGGCAATGATTCCATGCAAAGGCTTGGGCTTCAGGGCCCCCTGACCCCTTGGGCCTGGGCCCGGTAGGCCCGTGCAGTAATCCATCCCTGGTAGTGTGTGATATATTCTAAAACATATTAATTTAACAAATACCATGACAGGTTAGCTCACACATCGATCTTTCCTGCTGTAACCAAGCATTTCAAGCAACAAAATGTAAGAAACTGCTCCATTTCGTTTTTTTGCAATATTCAATGGACATACTTACGTAGCCTGACAGGTCACATCACTTCAACATTATCTTAACCATACAAAGCAAAAAAGGTCCACTGTATTTTAATTGTTTTGGTAAAATGCTGAGGGCCAGATGTACGTACATTTGCGAACGTAGTGTTATCAGCGCCATGGACAAACCGCAGATAGCGAACGCTGTAATACGTAGTATTTATCAAACTTTCACTTCATCTGGTAATCTGCGCCTTTCTCCGCCCCCTACCACAATTTACGAACATCCACAACTGAAGGCATAGCCTAAGCAGTGCCAACACAATCCAAGCCAAAATCTACAACTAAAAAAATTAGGACACCATAGCAGGGACCTCACTCCATACCAGTTGGTAGAGCACAAGGTGTTGTGGTTTTCAGTTTACAGGGGTGCTGAGCACACATATAGCACACTTGTAACAGTGCTGTATTAGATCATATGTAAAAATGTAAAACAGACTAATGGTTGACAAATATCACAAACAAATGAACACAGTGAAGCTGTACGCATCCATGAACCGTATCCATGTTTCATGATAGAAGTAGTTCACACAGCAAAGATCAACTCAAAAGTCTGTAGCACAAATGGCAGTCTTTGAGAACAAGAGAAAATGTCAGTAAAGTCTTCTCGGTTCGGATTGGAGGGTACACATTGTTTGTTTGTGGGAAGTCTGTTTTGGCCAGTGTGTGTCCAGACCGGAATTAATCGTTAGCCATTGATTGCTGCATAGTGCTGACTGGATTTACTCGTTCGCAATTTCACAGACTTCTCATGTCTGCTCAGGGGGTAATCCACAACAAAATCCAGATGTATCGATTTAAATTATGTTTTATTCAGTCTCCCCAAACACATGCTCAATCACTGCAGAGCCAATCTGAGCCTTGATTTCATAGCTTCTGTAATTTTCAGTATATGGGCCACTGTTGTGATTCGGTTTGCTCAGCTCTGTAGCCCCTTAGTGTATACTGTAGATGAAGAGCCAATAACACAGTTTATCTGGTGTTGGCTGTCAGTTTTTGATGGACAGAAAATAAACTTCTCATTTAATGAATTCCACCTGGCCTTCTTGCAATACTGTGTCTGGACATCATGAATTCTGAGAAGAATGTCAAGTGTCTCTCCAGTACCCTTTCATAAAATACAGAGAGGTTTGAATAAATCTACAAGAAATACATTGGCCACGTTGTGCTCCAGTTGTAAATCCAACTGTTTGTTTTGGTCAAGCAATTTCATTTGGTAAGAGGATAGACTACCCAGCACATATGGCCTTTATCACTTCACATTACAGACGTTGTCAGTTTATGTGATCTCTCATATTATGGTTGACTGGAAATATGGATTGTATTTCTTATTAGGTCTATATCAGCCGTGGCTCACTGGTTAGCACTCTGGACTTGCAACCCGAGAGTTGCCGGTTCGAGCCCCGACCAGTGGGCCGCGGCTGAAGTGCCCTTGAGCAAGGCACCTAACCCCTCACTGCTCCCCGAGCGCTGCCATTGTAGCAGGAAGCTCACTGCGCTGGGATTAGTGTGTGCTTCACCTCACTGTGTGTTCACTGTGTGCTGTTTGTGTTTCACTAATTCACCAATTGGGTTAAAATGCAGAGACCAAATTTCATTCACGGGATCAAAAAAGTATATATACTTATACTTATACTATCATTGTCTCAGGTGATTGGGCTATTTCCCCTATGTTATTTCATAGTTTTGCCAATTAAACAACAAAGATAAAGACACTGAGACAATGATATAGACCTAATAAGAAATACAATCCATATTTCCAGTCAACCATAATATGAGAGATAGGTTTTATTTAGCAGTCATATCCATCCATGATTGAAATTGTTCAGAAATTGTTGTCAGAATTGTGAGACCAGTGGCTCATGGTGCTATGGCCACTAATTTATTGATGCTATACCATGCAACAGCAAATGATCTGTTGTCTCTCATGGCCACATTTAACAAAGAGTGCCTTGATCATATCAGTTTTTATTAGACTGCTAACTGTTAAACTCTCTATGTTCTTCCTAGCCAGCTCCTGAAGAGCAGTGAGTTTGATTATCTCAATAACCTCTCTACTACTGCTCTCTCTCTCTCTTTTTTTTATTTATGACAGGTGGGCTGTTTGCACTTTGTTCATCAATTCATAAACAGGCAGCATGACAGAACGCAATGGAGTAAATATGTACCTACACTTCCTTCTTCTGCCATAAATAAAACCAACACCGCCCCTGTGGATAGCTGAAGGGGGCCTACGACAGAGGCAGGAGGAATGAAATATGGATGCCAACACACACCGAAGGCCTCGGCAGACTGATTAGGATGAGTGGTTGGCCAGTAAAAAATTCAGTGGGTAATCGCATGGTTCCGTATTATTACAGTTATCGGGTCTGGTGTAGTGTAATATTCATGAATGCTTGAGTTGGCGGATGGGAGGAGGGAAACAG
The DNA here is from genome assembly GCF_017589495.1 of Alosa alosa. Taxonomy (NCBI): domain Eukaryota; kingdom Metazoa; phylum Chordata; class Actinopteri; order Clupeiformes; family Clupeidae; genus Alosa; species Alosa alosa. The sequence continues at coordinate 29,961,682 of NC_063200.1, read as the reverse complement.
AGGGGTGAGAAGAGAAGAGGGAAGGCACTGTTTTCCAGGCTCATATCTTATATTGCTTCCAGCTTGGCTCTCTCTCTCTCTCCAACCTGGCAGCGGCAAGTGTGGAAATGAGTGATATGGCCTGTCGAAGAAGGGCACATATGTTTTCGGAGCGGAGCAATATCACAAATTGCTGAAGTAATAAATAAATATGAGGATAAAATAAATAAACAGATAGGTAAATAAATAAATGGTTGCCAGGTTACTGCTCTCAGGCGAGCCATTTTGTTTGCTTTGCTGCCAAGAAGAGGGAGCATCATGCTCTGACCTTCAAAAAAAAACTTGTTTAAAGGAACATGGCTTGTCATGCCATTTAGATGATCCAAAATGTAATATCTACATTTGTCCTGATGTCATCACTGATTAAAGCTAAATGTGTGTTTGCATCAGTATAACAGAATGGTAAATATATTATGAAATATATATAACACTCAGTTGCATTGTTTATGGAGATAACAACAAATCTGTGGCATCAAAGGTTAGTAGGAATAATACAGAAGTTGATAATGGCAAGAATATCTAAAAGTTAAATTCTAAATATATTAATTTAATCTCAGTCAAGTTGAGCACTTATAAGTGTTTTCATAAGGAATATCACACATAACCTTGGTGTTGAAGATCAAGCTGAAAGCTGTCAACCCAACCATCACAACATGGCTGAGGGAAAAATAATTGATTAAAATGTTTGTGTGAAACATTTATGCTAATCATACAGTCTAATCTCCGATTATTATTGTACGATGGGCAAAACACACAGATGCATGCTCAAATATGCTCACATACTGTACATACGCACACCACTGTATATAAAATCTGAGAGATAGTGATGAAATGACATGCCAAATGTACAAATGTAAAAGGCCTCCTCACCTCCCTTTCAATCACTCTCTTTTTTCCAGTGCACTCTCTAAATGCTAGCGCTCAAGGAAGTGAAAATGACTTACAGATAATCCACTCTTTCCCAGGTACTCTAAAAAGGAGAGAGAGAGAAAGAAAAAAAAGAAAGAACAGAACATTTTCCTTTGCCCTTCGAAACACCCAAAATGTGCTGCACAAAGCTAATTAAAGCCCTTCCTTATTCTGATGCTGGAACCAGACTAATAAGTCAGGATGATTAAGATTAAGTCAAGAAATGGGAGCAGCCCTTTAAGCCGCTGTGTATGTCAGAGCCTTTTAACCTTTCCTACCATCCCATATCTTTAATGAGAATGGCTGTGCAAAGTAATGGGCCACTCAAGTAATATTTATACAGGGCAGAAAAGACAGGGAGAAAAATCAAGCCAGATGCAACTCTGAATTTTAACTGATGTCCTAAGCTGCCCTGACAACCTTTTGGTATAACCAGAGGGAAGACTGCCATCTCAACTCACCACAGGTGGCTGTGGGGGGACTAAAGCTGCCTTATGAGAGTCAAGAAATGCAAAGCATGTAGATATCTGTTGTTGTTTCAGTAAATAGTGCTTTTCAAATTAAAGTTCACAGGTTACAGACAGTGTTTTAGTATTTCCATCACATTTCCCTACTGAAATGTTGTAAGATATTTCATGTTGCTGCACAATATAAAGGCATTTGAAGGATGTGCATAAAGCATTTCAAGCAATTCAAGTTGATGCTAAGATATATGATTGGATGTGTTTTATTAAACAGAGATGGCACAGCTATGATGTGTTCTATACTAACAAGTAAACAAGCAAGTAAACAATAATGTCCACATTATTCTGCATTTTTGATGTCAGGCTCCAGTAATACATTTGGTCTATTCAAATGTGTCTGTTGCTTATACATGACAATTGTTTGTTTCAGAGGTGCATTTCTGAGCCCTCTACTTGTTAATGGCATGTAGTTAAAATATAAAGATAGGCCTTTGGGTGGCATAGTACCATGCTGCCAGTAACAGTTTGAAAAGTAATTGACATATTGGGGGCTGTTGTGCCCTTCCCAGGTTCCTCTGTGGGTCATCAGATGGGGAGGAGACTATGTGTCTTGTAAATAGTTAATACTTAAGTCTTGACAGTGTCTTTTTTTTTTTTTTTTTTGCATTTATGATAATGTGTGTGTGTGTGTTGTTTTTATTACCTCATAAAATAGACCATTCAATTAGTTTACGTAGAAATTTGTGAGTCTTTATTTTCTGTCCGAAAGAACATTTTACATGCTTGTGTGAAATAACCTTCCTAAAGAAATAACCTAAGAAGCACTTGTGCTGAGTCTGAGCGTGACACTCATTCAAATTCAGCTTTGGATGGATGTGCCAATGCACGCAGCCAAAAAAAAAAAAAAAAATACCAAATTGATTTTACACCAACATCAACTTTTCATGCATGCATTTCAAATGTTAAATGAAGCAAAGCCATTTTGATTTGGACTGCCTCCTCCTTTAGATCCTATTAATTTTGAATTAATTCACATCTACAAGTAGCATCTGAGCTCACCACTGAAATGTTGTATAACCATTACTCTAATGAAGATTAACCCCTTTGAGGAAGTAGAGTGTAATGAGCTGCACCAGACTACAGTAGGAGTATAAAATATTCAAGATCCTAAGTGTAGTACATTGTGTTGGCACTGACTGAAATTACTATATTTGACATACCTAATGTAAGGTATCTTAATGTATTATAAAAAAATACTTAGCTCATAGCATTAAAAATTCACTCTGGCACAACATGCCCAGACATTCACTAAATAACTAAGAAGTTATTACCAAACAAGTGGTTGTAGCACATGATACTGAGACATATCAATATGGCAACTGTGCATAATAACCATTAAAGGATTTTCTGTAAAAAAAAATAAAAAAAACATATAATAATGTTATCCTGTTCTTGGAATTAAGCATTTTAATATTCTGAAGCTGATGTTTTTCTGATCTTGAGCCGGCTGACCAGAAATGGCCCAGTCTTTTGTCTGAGCCACAGCTGGACACATTAAGCTGCCTGAGGTGACACGTAGGCACTGGTCATATTTAGGGATTGGTGTTATCAAATAAATTCCACATGTGTCATGATGTCTACTTAACTGTTGTTTTGTTTCCTAATCAAATCAACTGAAATAAAATGGATAAAATGGAAGTAAAGTGAGTAGCACCCCACAAAATGTCACGTTTCATGAATGTAATGTCATAATGTAATGTATATCTTGCACAATCCTTAGGTATATCACTTCCTCTGCCTTGGACAGGTCTTTCATAAATGTCATGTTGTACTGTATATGCGGATATGTTTTAGATTTCCTTTTGTCTTGCTGGCATGCCTGCAAAGTCATACATTACAGTAATACATTCTGTGAAAATACTGTTGAAGGATACAGCCCCTACAGCAAATAGAATGCAAAGCTTACCCACAGTGATATCACAGATATATAGATAGTAGTAGAAGAGAAGAGAAGTCGAAGTACAGTAGAAGAAGATAAAAAAGGATTAGGATTCATAAGTAGTTAACTTTTGTTTTGTAATAATGTTGGAGAATTTTACCATCTTTCTTTTCTATGGGACTGTCCCAGTCATAAGAAATAGCCTAAGCTCCTTAGACCTAACCATGCAGTAAAATCAGCCAGCCAGTGTAATATAAAGGCCAAGATAGCACTGCATCATACATGATGGTAGGACTGGGAAAGAACACTGAAAGGCGTGGTGTTGAAAGGAAGTGTTTTTGAGGTTTAGTTATTGTCTGTGCTTTATATCAATTTGTTTTGAACACTGTACCTCAAAGTAGGCCAATTACTGAGGGAGCCCTGGCTGTTTTCATAAATAATATTTACCGTATATGAGGTTTGGAAGTAGATCCTAAGAGGGCAAGTCTTAAGAGTTTGCCTCTCTGCCTACACATTCTCTCACTCTATCTTTCTTTTTCTCACTCTATCTTTCTTTTTCTCACTCTATCTTTCTTTTTCTCACTCTATCTTTCTTTTTCTTGTTTGGTGAGCCAAACAACCTCAAATCCCTTCAGCCAAACAGAAAAGCTTTTACTTAGTATTTCCAGAATGCAAAGCAGTGAGTTCCAAACAATGACGTTCTTCATAAAAAAAATTGGTGTAATTTGTTTTCAGAATAACCTGACATACGTATATGACCTCCATCAAGGGATGGAGTACAGCTGGTTTGCATAAATATTGCACAAAATATTGATTATTCAGTGTTTTGACAGTAAATCCATATAAAGATATAAACTCATCAGGTGTCAGTTCCTATTTCAAATGATTGCTTTGATCCGAAATAATTTACACAAAAAGGAATAATAATAAAAAAAACTTATACCAATAATCAAAATGAAATGACAGCATAGGCGTACCAATTTTGCTACACCATTCCAATGATGAAACACATTTCTCAGCTGAAATATGACTTAGATATCTTGATATTTTGACTCCTCATTTGAGTTCAGTGATATCTCAAGTATATCAAGTTTCTTGCCTGGGACTAGCTTGCAGTTGTGAGATACATGTAACATATCAAGTTTCAGGTGTTTTGTCATATAGGCCTACTCAATAGCGATGCAACATCAGTACCAGCTTTGATTTACACATTTTATTTGTTTTGAAAAGTCAGTGTTAATGAAAATTAGCCTCATGAGTTCAGCTTAAACCTGGAGGGCTTAAACTCTAGAGTTTGCCATTTTAAATAATCAACTAGTAAGAAAGGAGCTGAAACATACAAATGTCTGAAAAGAAATGTGAGGTATTTTATGTTGTTTGATCTGCCTTTCCGAATACCCCTGGTATCCAGGCATCCATGGAGATGGCATGATACTCCCATTCTTAGATATTACATGTGCAGATACATAGTAGGGAAAAAAAAAGAACTTGGACTGGTGCTCTGTTGCCTATAATTAGAAAGCCACCACCACACTGCAGCAAACCGCAAAAGTAACTTAGGCTGAGATGTTCATGGATCAAATGATTATCTTTTTAATAAGCACAGTAACATGATTGACAACTAATCATCATCTAACCCAAAACAACTTCACACATGAACTCATTCCAGGATTTGTTTTCCCTAACCCCTCCCCCCACTTTTTTTTTTTAACTTTCATTTGGGTGATCATAGACATTACCAAACAAGTCAGTATATTTGATCTGCTGACTGGTTGCAGATTTATGCCATGAGTAAAAAGAAAAAAGTTATTTCTCTCAAACACTTGTCAATGTGTGATGAAGAGAGAGAGATAAAAGAGCTGATAGATGGAAGATTTGCAAAGTGATTATATGCACCACTGAAAACATACTTTGAGTATTTTCAAAATATAATAGTATTTTGTTTGATACATGACATGGATACTGTATTTTGTACTAAAAATTAAGGTAATTGCCATTTTTATTTTGAAGTGACAATTTGCACCCCTTTTTATGTCAGTAGTGAAAGTAAAGAATTTAGAAAGGCACTAATAAGATCTGAGTTGTTGATTGTTCGATTTCCATGAGAAGTGTTTGTGAGGAGTAGCTATTTGCACCCGTAAGTACTGTATAATGTAAGTGCCCTAGTCATTGAGAGTAAAAAGGGTCATTGACTTAGCACTCCCAGCAGGGGCGTAACTAGCAGTGAAAATAAACTTAAACTTAGAAGTGTATCAATCTCAACTAAGGTTTTAAATGCAGTTGTTTACTCAAAGTCCATGCCAGATTAGCAATTGTATATGTGTGCCTGTGTTTTAGGGATATTGGAAACAGGCTTACTTTGGCCAGACGGACCTGCAGAGCAAATCCCAAATTTGCCAAAGGTTCGTATGGGTATTCCCAGGCTATAAGTGTGCATGTGTTCCAACGTCTCTGCAGAGAAGGTGTTATACACTGCTGCAAATGGCATAGATTATTTGTACCAGGGTGAAAATAAAATAGCACACATTGCTATATACACCAGGGTATGAATAGCATCCACTTCTAATTATACACTGGTACAAATAGCATACATTGATATTTGTACCAGGGCTAAAATAGCCTAATTTGATATTATATTTTGATGCATTTTTTGCCCGTGCCTGGGTTACATAAGGGACATTAGGCCGAGATCAAAAAGGGAATATCAAAAGAGCAAAAATGTCAATGTGAAATAAGAGCTGACATTTGTAAATGTTTGTTTTTGTTACCCAAGCGACATATAATTATTTTAACAGATTCCTTCACCAGTTTCATCACTATCACAGGTATTTCCTCTGTCCTCAATAAGTCACATAACAGCTTAAACCTATGCATCAGCAAGCACAGAACCCCAGTCTTTGAGTTGAATGCAAAGCAGGAGCCATTCTTTGCCTCTATATGCGTGGAGAGTTTACATAGCCCTGTGCCTCATTACTGAGGCGAAGCTTCCCCATCTGTCTGGCAGTGGGGAAAAAAATGGAACCATTATTGCAATTATCGACATACAAAAACCAAGCCAAAGGCAGGGCATGGGAGTGAGGGTACGACTTGTCATCTCTAGTTCTACCAGAAAGACTCAGTAGACAGAATAGAATCAGTTAACAATTTAATTAGTAAAGGAACGGCTTGGATACAAGCATGATAGAGTCCTGAATAGGTAACAGTCTTTGGCGTGAGGGCCCGTCCCGGATCCGTCCAGCGATGGCGGATCTCGTCTCCCGCCGATGGATGAAGGCAGGGCGGGAGCCTACACCCCGACGGCAGACGGGGACCAACTGGTGGCGGTGGCTGAAGGAAGATTATGTGGTAGGCAGACCGTGCCCGATTGACGTGGACTGCTGGCAGAGGTGGCTGGAGGGGAGGTGGAGGGGACGTCAAAGTCAGCGTACTGAGAAGCAGAAGCAGTGTTAGGTGGTACATATTTAAAGAGCCCACTGAATTCCTATAGGCTAGCGCTGATTGAATGAGTGAATGATCGGATTGCGGGGCTTTCCCGAAAGTAGGCAGCTAAGATTGGCTCCGTGTAGCATGGGAGGAGTAAAGGCTACACTACGAGTCTTCCTAGTAGAACTTTCGCTGAAGCTATCATTTCCTCACAGAAGTCTTCCAAAGATGATTTTGGAGAGAGGGAAATGTGGTATTCACCTGACAGGTGTTGTGGTGGTGTGTGACATAGAGAGGTAGTGGATACTGTGAAGTGTTTTGTCTTGATCTCGGGGTAACACAATATTTATCAGAGAGAGAGAGGCTGCATTAAACCATGTTCTGAATCAAGCATTTTGCAGAGCCATTTGGGTAAGGTTGTTACTGCACTGCATGGGTCCCAAAACCAAGGCCTGTGAAATATTTCTGTTCAAATCCTACAGTATGTCATTTCAACTTGACTGCCTGAAAACACATTATTTTCATAAATGTTAAATACCTATAGGGCCCTATCTTGGCGATCTAAAATGCATGGTCACTGGCGAATAATAAATAAAATGCTGGCTTAAATAAATGGAGGGGTTTGTCCAGTCCACCTTGGGGGTGGTTTTGTTATCAAACGTCGGGCGCTTGGCGCAAAAAGGTTGGTCTTATGTTTCATAATCAGCCATGGGTGTGTTTTGGGCGTAACATCCTTTAAACCAATACAAATGACATCTGTCATTCCCTTTACCAGCAAGCAACTACAAATAGCGAATCGGTATAGTCAGCAGCGTATTTGAAGGAATCTGCTTGCACGCAAGATCGTATGGAACAGGTATTCCACTAAACATGCACATGCTTTAGAGACTTACACCTGCCCAAATGGCAGTGCTGGTGAGCATGCAGTAATGCAGGCCTTCCAACCACAAGACAGCAACCTCTTTGCAATGACCACACCTGCAGTGCTTCATTAACACAAGTCAGCAACAACAAAATATACTTTGGTGACACTCAAATACACGAGTGTATCTACATTGCAGTAGTTCACCTCTGCTATGCAGCAGTCATTTCGCACATTCCTGTGCTGTACCTTTAACTTCCTGTACTTTTAAATTCCTGTGCTATAACTTTATGTTGGTGCTACGCACCGGGTGAAACATCTGTTAGACTAAAGCCGCAGATGCCACCTCTACTTATGTGTATGTGTTTGCATACGAGTGTATACAGTATGTATGTGTGTGTTAGTGTGGTCATTTGTGTGCATACACAGTAATGTGTGTGTGTGTGTGTGTGTGTGTGTGTCTGTGTGTGTGTGCTAGTGTACTATACTGTATGTCTGTTTGTAAGCACTAATTTTGTCCATATGAAGCCTTCTGAGGAACCCTTGCCCTGGTAGGGATGTGTGTGTGTGTGTGTGTGTGTGTGTGTGTGTGTGTGTGTGTGTGTGTGTGTGTGTGTGTGTGTGTGTGTGTGTGTGTGTGTGTGTGTGTGTTTGTCTGTGTGTGTTTGTGTGTGTGTGTGTGTGTCCACTCACGTGACTTAAAGAAATACTGGTCCGAATTGCTTTCAACTTTCAGGTAGGTCGTCATATCTCAGTCGTCTTCAGACGTGATGATCTGGATGAATCACATAAAATGCATACATTTATTTTCATTTTCTTTACGGACCAATTATAGGGGCAAGGTTTTGCTGCAGTTGCCTGGCTGCTCTTGTCAGTGCTTTAGTTCCTGAATGTTCTCACACCACTCCCTCATTTACTTGATGGCAAAACAACATTGGCAGGCACACAGACAGCCTTTTTAAATTAAATAGGTGGAATGGTGTGACCCCAATGATGGACTAGGAGGCATCACCGCAGCCCAGAATGCTTTAAATCACCACATTTTGACGTGAAAACAAAATTGAATTGGAACAAAAAGCATCAGTGTAGTCTGATGAAGCCCCTGGGGGGATTTAGAGGAATGAGCCTCCTCTTTCTTCTTCACTCTTCCTTCAAAGGGATCAGTCTGTTAGCCTTTATCTGTAGAACACTTCCACACAGTCTAGATGTTCATAAATTGAATCTCACTCTGTCCAGTGGAGAAAAAAATATTCTCATATCTGGTGCCAGAAACTCAGAAATCAAAGTATTGAGATATTATTTACTATGAACATAGTGGGCCATCTTTTCCATCTGTCGGGCACAGTTAGAGATATCTCCTTCATAGTCTAGTATTCCACACTCTTAAAACTCTCAAGTTGTGTTGTTTTCAAGGCAAGTTGGTTATTTTCCAACAAATAAAAAAAGGAAACATAAAAATCTTATCAGAGATGTGTTAAAAACAACGCAAGTTGTGTTGTTTTCAACACATTCGTTTTAAGAGTGCATACAACAGCTGTAGTATTAAAAAAGCTTTTGGATCAATGGTATTTTCATCTCGTCAACTGTGGATATTGATGGATCACGATGGTATGAGTCTGAGTTCAGTTACTTGAAAAAATACATTTCAAAGATAAAACATTCCACTACAGATTTAAATGATAAATACTTGGTTACTCTGTGAATCATTAGTGAATAATTATACACTGACTCCTCTGTAAACATGCCGATCTATCAAAAATAATACCTAAAGTATTATTATACTTATACTTATATTATTATACTTAAAGTATACTTATACTTATACTTATACTTATAAAGAAAGACTTACTGCGGTGTTATGAAATATGCACACTCCAATTATAAAAGCCCCCAGAAATGTGGAGCCTGCTTTTAGGATCTTCTTGAATTTCATACCGTTATTCCCATTTTTTTATTTATCTCCCTTCTCCTTTATCCTCATAGGAAGAAATGTAAGATATTTAATTTGTTGTTAATTATTACGTGAGACTGCAGGAATACTAACAGCTTGAGGGCAGTGGAGCATGCAGGCAGGAGAGATCCCACAACCCCACAGTTGTCAGAGAATGAATCCCTGAACCAATTTCCAGGTGTTGTTCTCACTCTGATGTCACTCGATGGAAATCACACGAAAGCCCCCTGCTTTCAACTGGACTAGAAAAACAAGTGTAGATGAGTTGAAAATGAAAATGTTTCATCGCTCACTGTCTTCCACATAAATAAGGAATATGAACCAGCCAAAAACATGGCAGGTGGTTGTCATGGCTAATGTTGGTCTGAACACCTGAAATAGTATCATTGGATTATTTTAGATTGGCATGTGTGGTACCTGACATGCAAAATACCTACTCTGACTATGCCACCCCCTAAACCCAGGCGGGAGAAACCTATAAGCTCTCTAACGTGGCTGGTTCTCGGCCTTCCCCACAAAGGAACAGTTAACAAATATGCAAAATACTCAAATTTATTACAAATAGTATAAATACAATCCAGAATGTAAGAAAGACTGCATGGGATAACAGGCTGCGACTCCTCAGGCTAATAAGGTCGGGTCAGCACACACAGCTCCCGTCTTGGAGAGGGGCCCTGGTGAGAGAGGGAGAGAGAGACAGCAAACCCAGCACCACAAAAGAATGCAACACGACAAGCACTGCAAACACAAGAAGTAAATACCACTACAGGATACCACTACAAAATACCACACTGTGTTGTTTACCAGTACACACCGAGAAAATGTCTCCCTCCATGTGGCACCCAACCCGAAAGGAGCAGTACTGAGTTGCGGATCCGGCCTTCTACAAAGACAGCCTATGATAGGACAAAAGAGGAACAGCCAGCTCCCAGCACAAGCAGTTATAGAGAGACAATCCAAACAAACAAAAAGACAAACAAAATGAAAGCAAACAAACAAACCCGAAAACTAACAGTAAAACAGTGGCTGGCCTGGTCCTTTGCAAGAGCGTTCACTACTCCCCACAGCACAGTGACACAGGAAGAAAGGAACATTCCAGTGCAGAGCATCAGTGTCTGTAGCCCAGCACTCATAAATCTTAAAATCAGGCAGTCACCTCAGTGTCCTCCATGAAGAGTGAAACACATGGTTCTAGCATTCACCCTGCATGACAGGGGACCTTAACAGTCAGGGGTGAAAGTAAGCCGGTACTGGCCGGTACGGAGTACCACTAAAATATTTGGAGAGGGTACGCCGTACCGGAAAGAAAACTATACTGTCTCTGAAAAATATTGCACTTTCAGCATGACAACACAACTGCTAACGTCAAATTAATAGAAGCAACACGTTTCCCCCAAAATATATTTCAGATACATCGTTCTGAACTGTATCTAAATTGTGTCTAAACCTCCCGTGCAGCTGGACAGACAACGAGCAAGCTATAGCACGCGTACAGCAGCCTAATAGCGCCAACGTGCACTGGTATCCAAAGTGTTAGCAGACGGACATTTCTTGGAAAGTCTTCGAAATAAATAAAAAAACATACAGGCTAAAGAAAAATATGTTGATGTTTCAATAGCCTATTCTGGTTTTATGTGTGCAGTGTTTCGCTGGAGAGACAAGAGACAGACAGCGCGTGTACGGTTTAACCAGATCTTGCGCAGCAATAATGAAAGTGTTTTAGCGGACAGAAGTATTGTAGCGACCGACTGTCAATCAGGGAGTGCCCGCGCTATGCATAACCCCGGGCATGCTCATGGTTGGCAGCCTGGCGAGAGGGGGGCGGGACCCCCGAAGAATATAGGCTACTGTTCGAGAAAGTTCTGCCTCTTTCGGTTCTGGGCCTGACACGGCCCGCTGTGTTATATGCTGCATTGTGTACTTTGTGACAATAAACCAGTTCATGATAGTGAAACGCTACAGTATGTTGCAGTCTCCCAAATAAAAAGCCATGACTCAAAGGAACGTGTTTCATGATATACAGTAGCATATATAAAAAACGATTGGAAGTGGGGAGCGAGCAGAGTAACTAGGCTAAATAAATAAATAAATGTTGAAATTAAGTGTTTGCAATTTATTCATAATCAAAAACAGATACAGGTGGGTTAAAGATATCTAGTGATACTAGAGTGATAAGAAGTCCTAGTGAATGCTTGATAAGTAGACTATAATACAGTAAATAAACAAACAAATAAATAATAAATAATTAGGCTAAGTGAAATTTTCGGCGCACGCAAATAGTACCACCAAGAAATAAAAACTACTTTCACCCCTGCAAAGAGCAAGTGGTGGAAGCAGCAAGAGAATGTGAGCTCTCAACAAACCAAACTTTATAACCTCCTAGTTAGTCATGTGACCTGCCCCATGTGACCACGCTTGCAGTCACACAAGCCACACTGGTTGCCAGTGCAGGTGGGCACATAAACCATAAATCCCCACATCCCCACACATGGACATGAAGGTATGGATAGATTAAATATGTACAAGGTTGTGTAGCATGCAGTACATGATCAAAGTGGAAATAAGTGGACATTTAAAGGTAACTGGTGTCTTGCATGCTTTTGTGTCTACGACCTTCACTGATGCTATTTATGAAGATTTATTATGCATCACTGATGATGTATGGAAATTTGTTTTTAATAGTTTAAGTCAAAATGAATGGCTACCAAAATGTGATCACTAATGCCTTTGCCAATTATCAAAATAACATGTTTATTCATGGTGGCATGACTAAATAAATAAATAAGTGGCAAACACAAGAATACTCAGATATTGTGCTGAACCCCTGCAGATGAGTGAACAACTATTTATTCATGTGATAAATCCTGACCAATTAATTACATAATGAGGATGAATTCACTAAAGAGGTCTATATTAATATGCATATCTCAACCCTTTTGATTTGTCATAATTACTGTAATCAAGGCAAAGTGCTGTCTCTGTGTGTGTGTGTGTGTTTCGAGAAGGGCACACAGAGTGCTTGTATGATAAATCCCAGCAGGGATGTCCCATTCTTTTTAAACGGCTATTCAATACAAGAGACACATGTACCCACACACACACATATGGAGCCAGGGAAGTGTCAGTGCAAGATTTTCTTTTTTTCATATCGAGAGAATGTGCGCTCGTTTGACTTGAGTTGTGCACCTGTTTTACTGAATTAAAATGAGAGCATGATTTAGTAAAACAAGCCATAATTTAGTAAAATGTGCACACCATTTACTACAATGAGTGCACAATTTTGTTTAAATGAGCACATGTTTTAATGAAATGAGAGCACAATTTAGTAAAATGAGCACACAATTTGTAAAATGAGTCCACGTTTTTCTGAATAAATACACATAAATCACAAATCACAAGATCTCCCAGTGAGACGGCCTGAGCTCCGTAATATATGTATGCACTGATAAACATAAAGCACAAGTTTCATACTTGGGTCAAGGTATACTTTCAAGGTGTGTTGGAGTGGACATCTGTTTGGTTAACATCATCTAAGTCAGTGTTTTTCAACCACTGTGCCGGGGCACACTAGTGTGCCGTGAGAGATCATCAGGTGTGCCGCAGAAAATTACCCAAATGTCATTCACTGGTCCAGAAAAGCAACTGTTGCATCAAAGAATTTATAACCACATGCTCTCATTGATTGTATGATTGCACTATTTGTGGTATGCAGGCATTGTACAACGGGGACCCCATATCCAGTATTCACAGAATCATCACATATCCAGTTCATAACAACAATTAAATTAGATATAGTCACCTACAAATGAAACAGAGGGCGCTTGTTTTATTGAGCAGGTCTTGCATAGAAGCCATAATAAGGCCATATCTGTGTATTATTTGAAATTTTAGGCTATGGTATGTTTATTTTTTCTTCACACAGGATGTTAGTGTGCCGTGGGACATTTTAAGTGTCAAAAGTGTGCCGTGGCACAAAAAAGGTTGAAAAACACTGATCTAAGTTATGGTTAAGTAAATTGCGTCATCATACACACTGTAGCATATTTATGGAATTTGTGTTGGAGAGGACAAAAATGGTTGGATGGAGAGCTGTTCAAATTGTATCTGGAAATTTAGTTTGTAGGCTGTTACTTTCTTGTTAGGCTGTGTGATGCATTTATAGCTGTGAAATGTCTATTTGAGAGTGAGAATGATATTTAGTAGGTCTAGTCATTAAAGGTTGTATCAGCGATGACGGGGTAACGCAACTTCTGTTAACGTTAAAACAAAATAGAGAGCTAGCTCGCTACTCCCTCCTCCTCCCTCCCGTACAATTGAAACTCTCCCGAACGTGCATCTCATTAGTTTTTGGTTGGAACACTTTATTTTGCCTTTGAGTGGTTGGCAACACTTGTTAGCAATTGTTTTTATGTGGAGATCTCCGAGCCTAGGCTGCTTTCAGAAACACATTTTTTTTTTACGGCCTGCTTATGGGGCTGGCAGCTAGCGGATCGTTAGATTAGATGAATGTGATCATTTATATTTGGGCCTTTTTTTTGGCCTGCAATCACTGATACAACCTTTAATAATAACATGCAATCCATGTTATCCAATATAATCAAATATTTTGAGGTCCACAGACATACGGATAATGTCAAGCGCTTACACCGATCGTGAAACTGGTCATTGAAAATAAATAATAAAACTCTAAAAAAACTATAAAAAAATAATAAAATTCAGACTGGATTCAGACAGGAAGTGCCAGCCTGCCTCATCATTAAACCTTCATAATCATAAATAATATTAGCCACTCACTAATGGTATCTACCACTTTAGATCAAAAGTTATAATTCACCAAAGCATGTATACATTTCCTCAGTCATAGCCCCTTCTCTCTCAGAGATGACATTATCATTATAAATGTCCACTGTATGTGCACACCGTTACTTCAGATCAAGGGCTTCTAATTATTAAGACTGAGACAGTACTTGCATCAAAAATCCATTTAAAACAGGATTGCTTGTGTGTGCCCTAGGGTTAGGATTAGGGTCTACATTACTTTACGGTTTTCCTTTTGGATTTGTGAGATTTATAGTGCAGGTTGTTATTAGGAATTCAGCCTTATTGTGTGATTTATATGTGTTAAGAATAAGATATTATATCAGCTGTGAAAGCTGTCTGCACCATACATATGAATGCTTTGATTCAGACATTTATTCAGGCAGAGAGAGGGAATATTAGAATTTGTTTTAAATCCATGTGTAATATATCACACCTGTCACAGCTTGTCAAACCATTTTGCCTGTTGTAGGCGTGCTATAATTAACGTTTACTAGTTTAGATATTTTTTCCTCAGATCCTTCATTTTGAAACACCATGCTACATACAAAGTAGCCACTAAGAATGGGCTCAAAGTAGCCTACACCCAAGAGAAAATCTGCCCAGTGGGCACACAGGGAGATTGGGAGGTTATAAAGCCAAAGAAAAGACATGCAAAGTATTGCACCACATGTCATAATGGGAGGGATGCAAACTGTTGCATTGTATTCTTTTTTCACTATCTTTTAAAACATTCTTTAGCCATTTTTGTTACTTTTGATGATAAAGAAAAAAATTGTAAAAACTGCAATGCATTAGATATTGTGTTGATGTCAATACATGTCTTTGTATTACACCTTTTGTCACAGTAAGAGAATGTAAACATTTGCACTCAACTGCTACTGTATTCTGTTTGTCATTTACTATATTTCAGTATATGATTCCTCTCAGTTGGAAGCTTTTCCTTCCGATGTCAATTTGGCATGGTCATAGCCAATGGCAGCGTTTGGTGATGGCACACCTTTCCTCCACTCAATATAGTGCACCTGCTAACCCAGTGTGGCCACACCCGGTGGGTGCTCTTGACCTTACTGCTCACTTCCAGTTCTCTAGCTTTTATTGATTTATGCACAAAAACAAAATCAGTGTAATCACACAAATGGTGAACAATGAAATGTCCCCCTCAGTCTCAGTCATATTATGCAGGGGTAACCTGTTATCAACTTAGTTGATTGGCAATGGGAAATTGCATTGCAACCAACAAAGTCACTAACTTAGTAGCCATCCTTGTGTTTGGCCCTCATCTCACTCATCTCACCTGAAGTCCCATCCCCACGACTGCCCTATCATCATCGCCTATTACTGTCCCCCTGCCCGGATTCCTGGCCCGCGCAGCCTAGCGACCCACTACTTGCCCTATGACAACTCCTAATCCCCTTGGACAATTCATTTCCTACAATGGACTATTTGAACTTTCTGACACTAAATAAGATTCATGCATTATCATACTGGACATGTAACCATGCCACCTCATTGTAACATACACCTCAGGTGGCTTTAAACACCATGTTCTTTTCTCTACACCTAACTAACTTATTAATTTATCATGTAAACAGACCTTACTGTTCTGTACTGACCCTAGGCAGATGGGTCAGGCCCTTGAGTCGTGGATCTGCTCGAGGTTTCTTCCCACATGTATCTCTAATTCTAGGGAGTTTTTCCTCGCCCCTGTTACTCATGGGCCTTCTCTGATTGTTTAACACTCTGTAAAGCGCCATGACACATGTGCAATGTTTTGGCGCTCTATAAGTGATATTAAATTGAAAATTGAAACTGAGTTAGCAACTACAGTATGGTTTTGGGAAATGCAACCCAGTATAGTATCACTCACAAGAGATAGTGCAGTGACTTACATCAAGAGTGCTCAGGTTATATGTACAATGTATCACCAACATGTAAAAGCACAAAATAAATAAAGCCAGACTAAATAATTTGTTGCATCTTAACACACCATTCATTCAACGCTCAACATCACCTTGATTTAAACACAACTGATTATTCACTGATGAGTATAAATATCTGACTATCTCTGAATTTTTACGCTATTGTTTTTTAATAACATCACATTAACTGTCATGGTAAAAGGTTTGGGTGTGACTCATATTGAGCAAATGTCCTATCAAGCTCTCTAAAAGACTTTGGGAGAAGGGTTACCAAGAATATGATGATGAGTTTTTGTATTTTTATGTGAGTATAATAAATGTTTATTATATATTACATGAAATTAATTCAATAATTCCTGTTCAGGTTGCTAGAAAAAGAAGCTAATAGTAAATCTAGAAGTGCTTGTGGTTGAGGTAAAATTATCTCCATTGAGGGTACCATTTTAGTAGAGAGTTTTTAGAAAGTCTAGACCTCTCCAGGATTAGGTTAGACAGATATAATGACCAAATGGAAATGACGGTACACATTGATGTGTATATTTGGACTGATCAGCGAGGGCCAGCATCTGGTATGGTTTGATAACATGCACATCCAGTGTGTGTTACTGGCTCTGTACTGCAGGTGAGATTTGGGACTTGTTGGATGAGCTATCAGAAAGGGCCCCTGGGCTTTTCCAGTTGGGATATGGTTCTTTGCGTGTCTCTTTTAACACACTTGGGTCCTGTAGATGTTTTCACATCCAGACACTTAAGAGAACCATTAGTTGCATTCTCCTCACCAGTTTCCTGCCAAAGAGGCCAATGGAGGGCTGCCCCAATCTTTAGGCATGTCAGTATTCATAGGCTTATTATGATTAGAATTATTGATGGTGGGATGTCTATTTGGATAACTAACACCGTGAGGGGAACAGAAATGAAAGGATATGAATTGGTATATTGATGGGTAATTCTTAAGACTCACAACAGATGGGATCAATTTCAAGGCTGTAGACAAATATTGGTCCATGAATAATGAGATAGTGTTCTTGCTTTAAAATGATGTCTTTTACTCCCATCCACTTTTCTTTTGTTAAAAATACATAAATCGCCTCATATTTTCTCAAGAGCACTTAGCAGCCCTGTCCCTACTCAAGTATTCTAGGTCTTTTCCGCATTTGTTTTTCCAGCATCACAAGATTAGATTTTAGAATCTTATACCACTGCAAGTCTGTGAAGACTCTTAGTTGAAGAGCGATGATGGCAGTTCCTGAACCACTGCTGATGACCTTCTGTTTAAACAGATGTGTTTCCTGCATTCATGTTGTGTTAATATGACGTGCGTATTTGTCAGGGCTAAGATTAACAGGGAATCATGCCTATAACAGATGCTAGATGAAACCAACACAGTATTGGAGTAGTGTGCCGTAAAACCTAAAGAGCTTCAGAGTGAACCGCCACATGAAATTATGCATACAGATAATTATACTGAGTAATTCAAAATAGGGGTACACTTTTCATTTTAGGCATTGTTGATATGACCACATGCAAATATGCTATTTTATTTCAAGTCAGAGTGTCATAACATCAATCAAATTTGAAATCATTTGCTCATTACTTAATGTTAACGTTTGTATAAGCTTCCTCTAATTGGAATTTACCTTTGGTAGCAGTGCATTTGTGTGTTTGTGTGTGTGTGTGTGTGTGTGTGTGTCAGAGGGTTTACGTCAGGACGTGAATAATTCATGAGCAGACTAAAAAGTACTGCTTTGGAAAGGGTCCACACATTTTGTGTTTGAGGGTGTAAATAATTCATGGCATGTGTGGGCAGAGTGGCAGGTTAAACAGAGATGTAATGTTGACAGGGCCCGGGGGTATGCACCATGGATACATCCTGAGCAGCACTGCTGGGAATAGGGAGAATTTGCTTCGACTACAAAAGTAGCTCGGCCGAGACTGACATACAAAGTAATGGCACAGCTGGAGCGTGGAACATTTCAAATGCAATTTATGCCAATGGGTATGAATATCAGCGCATACACCAGTGCATAAGCTTTACATGAGCCAGTGAATAATAAACTCCATGGGTTAGACACTACATCACTATACATCTGGGGTATCTGGTGCCACGTGTCAAGTTCAAAGTGTCAAAAGTTCAGTATTTAATAATTCACAAGAAATTGTAATAAGGATTAGAAAAGTGATACATTTTGTTGTAGAGTTTGGCAAGTTTGTTTTTCTAAAATCTGTCTATTAGTAATTGACTGGCTGGATGTTGAAAATATCAATATATGAAATGATTTTGTAGATGAGAAAATATCATATTCATAACATCAAGTACACTGTATGTGTATTATAAGGCACACAGGTTATTGTCTGTTTGCTGATAGTATTGCAGCTGACTGCATTTTTGCAGGGAAGGATCTCTCTCTCTCTCTCTCTCTCTCTCTCTCTCTCTCTCACACACACACACACACACACACACACACACACACACACACACACACACACTAACTTCTGTAAACACCAGGAGCATTCTTTACTGTCCGATTGCTGATAGTATTGCAACTGACTGCATTTTTACAGGGAAGGATCTGTCATGCACACACACACACAAACTTCTGTAAACACCAGGGGCATTTGTCCAGTCTGCGTGATGTTAAAATTGAGTTAAAATAATCTGTTATAAAGCCTCATAACTCACCATGAAACTGCTCCAGATGCATGTAATCTCTGATTTTGAATTATTTATTTAGATTATTTAGTTATTTGCCTGAGATCTTAGAAGCTTTGACAGCTGTTTGTTTTGACTGAGCTCATTGAAACCTTTTGAGAAATAAAACTTTAAATCCTACTAATAAATAGGACCCATGGTCCCAAACTACTTTCATGATTGAAAGGAGAGATTTTTTATGAGATCGTGTCAATCAAAACTGGCCAACTTTAGTGTCTTTTCACATGGACCATTGATAAACAGGGGCGCGTTTCCCAAAACCATAGTTGCTAACTAAGTTAGCAACTTTGTTGGTTGCAATGCAATTTCCCATTGCCAACCAACTAAGTGGCTAACAGGTTAGCAACTGTGGTTTTGGGAAACGCACCCCAGAACATTTTCATTCAGTTTGGATACTGTCTAGTAAATTTGGTTCCCCCCTTAACTTATCTAAATGCCTACCCTAGGATGAAAGGGATTGACCCCCACCCCCCCCATGCCAATGACTAACTGACTGAATTTAGGCTACACTCTTTCACTCATCTACTCTTTCATATAGATGAATGCTTTGTACAGCATACAACTGTGTGTTCTGTTTTACAGACTAAAAAACAACACTCAAAGTTGTTTGAAAGCTTTTACAGTAATATAGCCTATGCTGTATGAGCAATTTGCTTTTCTTTCTTATTTGATATCACAAATAAATACTGATAATGTATACAGTACTTTTATATTTATTTTAGCATATTAGCATATCATGATATTTATGACAAGTTTTGTTGCCATATCACTAAGCCAGATTGGACAAAGGAGAAGAAAATAGCATGAATAACTGACGTTGAGAGAAAGAGGGAGTAACAGAGAGGTTTGTGAGAGGCAGAGAGAGAGAGAGAGAGAGAGAGAGAGAGAGAGAGAGAGAAACTGAATGCGAGCCGGTTGACTACACTATAGCTTGGGCGTAATTAAATTCTGTTTATGGCAGTATGCAGGGTGAGGTGGGCCTTATTCTAGTTGTAAATTAAAGTGCTCATAAGAGGTTGATTTAATCTGAACCAGTTTGATTTGCAAGGGCCAAACTGATTTGCAGTCATTGCATTTACTGAGCATGAGCAACACAGTCTGATGTTCAGGCAGTAATGAATGCCATTGTCAGGTAAACTGGAAAATCATACTGTGCTCTCCTCTGAACACCATCCCCGCCACCGAGACAGATGAAGCTGATTCTTTTAGGACATTCTTGTCCATTTAAACAGAAGTAGTGGCAGGGTAAAAAAATATCATGGGTGATAAATTCCGGTGTATTTTTTAAAAAAATGGAATGGAGTCGTTTCATCTATTTCAACCACAGCACTAGAATATCTACCCGGTCCATCTGAGTGTGCCTGCAAGAATTAATAAGCCCATGCTGACACATCCGTCTTCAGACACTCATGGTTGCCGTTTCACAGGGCTGGACATCTAACAGAGGGGATGATTAGATTCTTCAAAGCAGCTTCTGCTAAACGGGATGGAGTTGCCCTTATCTTGACAGAGCCCGGAAAAAAATGGAGGCATTTTCATCTTCAAGAGTTTGGAGGCAAGCATAGCAAAGAGAACATGACTACATACAGTGAGTTAAAATTAAACCTGTTTTTAAATCACTAATTCAAGATGGACAGAGAGGGGCGCTGTTAATTTCAATGAATGATGGCTATTGGCTAGTGCCGTGCTTGTTGCCTCATATCTGATGTAAACATCGTCAGGGCACAACTGTACGGGTAGTCTTTAGGGCAGGGGTCTCAAACTCAAATGAGCTGGGGGCCAATTCTGCCAACGTCATCTGATTGGAGGGCCGGCTATTTCTGAAAATGCAATGTTCTTTTTTTCAAATACCACACAAAACTGCAAACAGAAAGTGCAAGTGTTTTTATCTAGTTTTAGACACCTGTGCTAGCAACCTTAGCTTATAAACAAAATAATGATAAAATAAATATTAATACAAATTATAAAATAAATGAAAAACATAAAAACAGGTATGTGTGTGTGTTTCACACCAAATAAAAATATTTCCTCTCATAACTTTTTTAAACCTGGCAAACTAGGCATCAGGGTTAAGAAAGCCATTGCCAACACCATTGGATTTTTATATCAAAATGTCAAAAGGCCATGGCTTGAAAGTGGTCAGAGATAAAGTCCTACTGTAAATGTAAAAATCTTTGAGTAAAACAAAAGTTTATGAAGGGGGTAAATTTACCCATGTAATTTGTCACTGGATGGCAAGCACCTCAAATTATGCACCTTTCAGTAAATACTGGATGAACATATTTAAGCAGGTTTACTTTCCTTTTTTCATATTACCCACATAACAAATTACATAACAAGTTGTGGTTTATTAATAGATTACTACAATATAGGCCTACAATAAAGTATTCTGGTCAAACAGTTCCTATCGCGGGTAATCTGCAGTACCCAGAAGTTCGCATCATATTGCGGGTGACTTTGTAGTTCTTTAGAGCCCTATTTCTACTAGCCCTGCTGTCTGTACCACATCCATTACGGACACTATCACGATTACCACTGCAACCTCCAAGCTATGTTGGGCAGAGGGTCGAAACAAGCATGGTATGCTTAGTGGACACCGTTGTATACACGCACCTCCATTCACAGACGCACCGTGACTATCACTGTCATAGACGATCGATCATAATCTCCAAAAGGATATTCTCCTTCAGAATTAGAATAGGTGAATAACATAGCTTACCTAAGACGCGTGAACGTTTTTCAACATTTGGTGTAGGCCTATTTCTGCTTCAATTTCTGCAACACTATGGCCTGCATCGCTTCCGCGTCATTACATATGCACGTCTTTGTGTTTCTGGCATGTAATACAAGTATTTCCTGAAAACTTTGCGCAGCGATTTTGGGTTTGAATCAAGCTCTGGATGTCTTGCACATAGTGGAGCAGAGTAGGCCTACAAATGAGATGTCACCGTACCTGGATCTATCTTCTATTTTAATCAGTATCGTTGTTTGTCGCAATTAATAGCCTCAAGGGCCGGATTACATTATTATTTTGTCATACGTCGCGGGCCGGAATTGGGCAGGACGCGGGCCGGGTGTTTGAGACCCCTGCTTTAGGGAATCTTCTCAACAATCTGAACTGAATGGTATAGTAGGCTACCTCATTTGGAGGCAGAATCAATCACTTCTCCCATGTTATTGATTTAATCAAGCAGAGTGATATCAGCACCCATAAACTACTATCCAATATGCTAAGTGCATCACAGAAAACATGAGCCTTCTGTTCTGACTTAGTGGGCCAATACATGTGCAATTCACAAGGAGCTCTTTTTGTGACGAGGTAAAGTCAGCATGATATTTTCATGCCATATGCAAGCTTTGTGAGTGTATGTGTGTGTGTGTGTGTATGGTTTATGTCATATCCATCCATTTTTTCCATCCATAACATCCATTTTTTTCAATTGGTGAAGGTTTAAAGTTTATGATGTTTCAGCAAAGAGGTTGTCCTGTTAGCATGACTGCACAAAAACAAACCTCTTCATGAAACCTGGTAAAAGGGTGCAGCATGGGCCAGGGAAGAGCCCAATAAACATGGGAGTGGATATAGATCAACGGCCAGATACTCCAGTCATTTTGTTTAGTTACTTGTATGGTGCCAGATAGGGCATTTGGCCTTGGCAGAGGGCTTCACTCTCTAAGTGAATATATGCCTTTTTTAGACCTCTAATGGCCATATCTGATCTCTTTGCTGTTTAAATCTTAAACATGTTCAAGTAGTTTTACCTCCTTTTAACTGTTATGCCTCCAACTGTCAACATTGTCATGAAATGACAATTATTATAATTAAATTAATAATTAGAATTATCATTGTGAAATGAAAGTATCCTTGTCCACGGCACCATTGTTCTTCAGATATTGTGTGTGTGTGTGTGTGTGCAGTTTGTGTCCTGCACATTAAAATATGGGTCTGTGTGTTGTTTTCAAAACCAGCTGAGGGATGTTGTTAGGCACGACGGAAAGTGTCCTGTCCTAAAAGTGCTGTCCTAAAAGCGTCCTGTCCTAAAATCATTGTAACTTGCGGCTTCGCTGGGCTTGCAACAAGTTGTTGGTTTAAATAACATTGCAGCTCGTCTTGTTGCAAATTTTCAGAATCTTGCAGAGTGTTTTACAATGGCTATAAACGCAGCTTAGCCAATCATAGTCAAAGACCGCAGGTATCCATTTTAGAATGTACCATTTACTTTACATTATAATCACTGTGCATATATACATATCTATATTCTCCTTGTATGGGGCCAAGTGTGGTTTTGGCCCCTGTTGCTTCTTCAGTTAAATAGATTTACACGTCTCCAATACTCTATGTTATTCACACAGACACACACACACACAGACGCATGCAAACAAACACATACACACACACACACACACACACACACACACACACACACTCCATCACAGTGAAGACACAATTCACAACATGTCATTCAGATAGATTACGTTTGACAGCCATGTCATAGGCTGCTAATTTCCCCAGGAGCAGCATAATGGGTTGAAATGGAAAGCAGAAGATGTGGAAATAATTTACTTGAAAGGTTATTCAAATCAGATGACACAGATGAGATCCCCCAGTGGATGTATGACACCACCAGTAGCATGATAAGTTGAAGGGTTGAAGTTGATTCCATAGATTTTTCATCTAGGCAGCCTGGAGAAAAGAAAGTTTAATGGTTTGGGAACATTGTCTTTGGTCTAATCATTATGTTGATAAAAGAAGACCCATCCACATTGTGCCCCATGGTTATGCATGAGAGAGGTGAAAATCCTAATTTGATTTTGAACTAATGATTATGAATTATGTATTAACATCACCAGTTCATCGACATACCAGGACTCTTGGCAGATAAATGCCTGTCATTTCGAGTGACTCTGGCCCATTGTCACATCCCATCTTGCCCATATCTCATTCCCATGTCAAACATTTATTCTTGAGTGAGTGACTATGAGATGATTTGGCCAGAAGTCAACATGGAGCCACTAGTTCCTCCCCTCTCATCCTTCCTCTAAGCTACCTAATAATGTGTGCTCTGTACAAATGTGGGGAACAAAAGAAAAAAAGTACCAATCGGCTTTTTGCATTTGAATAAAACTAATTAGGTACGCTGTTGAGTGCTGCAGAGCAAAGGTGGCAGGTGAACCGTGGCTGCTGAGCTCTTCGTACCAGGGCACAAGTATGACAATCAGTCTTTGTCATTGTGCAGCATGTATTTAATCCTCTCTCTTTTTAGACAATGTACCTTGTTCAGTTCTCGCGTTATTGGTAAAACATTCTACGTAGACTTTGTGGAGTTACAAAATCAAAACAAGACACTACAATGTTCTGTACAAGTCTGTAATAGGGTTTAGAAATCATCATGCTGTATTCCTTACAAACCCCTCCCTACTGTTCATATTATGTGTTTAGTCTGGACAATTATAGGCAATGTCTAGTAGAAAATAGGTGTGAGGACTGGTCAAGTCGCACTCTGAATAAAAAGTTTGGAGTTTGTTTTGTACTTGCTGCAGCGTTTGATGTCTAGCTAGAGGCTCCTCTGTGGTCATAAAAACAGAGGAGATTCAAGGCCTTAGGTTCAGTGCGCAGCCAGAGAGCTGTTTAAGGCAGAGAAAGGGGATGCATTTCAAGGGCAACAAAGCAAGATGGAGAGAACACACAAAGTAATACATGCACTCATTCTTGTTTTTCAGATATTATTTTCCTACTTATATCTGTGCTGTGCTGTGCTGTGCTGTGACACTGCAAGCCTATACTAGCCTGATAAAGTTTCTTCCTGATTTTTTGTCAGTCTTTAAGTTATGCTAAGTGACTGATTTAGTTGTTGATGTGAATATATACAGTAGCTGATGGTTTGGAAATCAACAAGGCACCCATTTACCTCTATATTTTGGAGAGGGTTTGCTTTGATTTACGAGCTAGTTCTACAATGGCGCGCTGTCAAGACTGAGTTGTCTTGGTTACGTTTTCTCTCTGAGATACCAAGTGGTTCTTACTGCTCTTGCTGTACTGCAACTGATATTATGGGCTGGGCTGTCTAAAAGAAGTCATTGAAGCAAACATACTGCAGAAAATATAGTTTGAAGATGGACCTAAGATAAGTTAAGGTTACCAGTGAAAATAGGCTTAGAATGAAGAACGAAACATCACAAAAGCCACACTCTAGCCGTTTTGATGTGTAGACACAATCTCACGATGGCAATAATATGTATTGGCGACTCTGTAAGGAAAACACAGTGATTATTACGCTGAAAACAAAGTGGCTTGGAAAATAAACCCTTCCATCAGAACCACTGCATTAAGATGAGACTACACTATCGCTTACACCCTTCCTATACACACACTAAAATACTGTTATAATGTAACAGAGAACAACAATCTCAAGTTTATGCGAGGTTAGGTCATCTGTTTGCCTGTGCTTTAGGCCTATATGCAAAACTGCTCTTCAGAAAAAATTGCTGCAGCGTGGTTGCTGTTACAGATATTGTGATGCAGACATACATTTTTAACAGTGTTTTTTGGTCAGCATGACAAGACAAATCCAGATATAATTTGAAAATAATGAAATGAAATGAAGTGAAGCAAAGTAAAGGATAGGTCAAATAGAGTTCACCCAGCCCTCAAAGTGGTTATCTGCCAGGTTTGATGAATATCCTTCATTAAGCTTGAGAGATATGGAAACTTCAGCAAAGTTTTATACATGGCCCCATGCTACCTTGACATTTGACCTTGACCCTTAGCCCAAAAGATAGATAGATAGATAGATAGATTGATACTTTATTGATCCCCAAGTGGAAATTCACAAACTCCTTCTCAAAAGTATTATTTGCTTGAGTAGAGCAGCACAAGTGAAGTGTGATTACTATCTTGTCTTGTAACTTGAAACACATTTTATTTGAGTTTTGCCTGAGTTTAGTTTTATTTAAATTCAAGAATGCACCAACATATTCTCACACATGAACTCCTGTTGCAGGAAAATGAACAACAGCTTATTAGAAGCCATCTATACATCACACCAGTTACATTTTAGGTGTTGGGATCTATACATTTGTTATGATACATGTTTAGTTTTAGGAGCAGCATATTCATTTCAAGATGGTTTCTTTTCACTTCAATTATGTTCATAACAGATATAATCAGCAAACGTGTCGTATATGGCCCCTGCAAGTAAAAAAGAGAGAGATATCACTATGCTGTGAAAATGACGACATTCAACTCCCTTCAATAAATAGATGTCACTGTGTCACTCTGGAAACATGATTGCGTAGTGTGTTATGAGCTCAGTAATCATTTCTAATAATCCAGACAGTGATATCAAAATATTAGTTTAAATCAATTCTAAAGTTATAATTATATCACACCAATTTCCTCCCCACTGCCTTGCAAAGTAATTAAATTACACAACAATTATTGGGTTATTAAACATGCATATTAGTGAAGTGACTCCCATTTCATTTATCTGTTTTTTTCAATGGCCTTTTGTAATGATATCATGTCCTTGGAATTAAAGGCAAGCAGTAAAAATTGTATTTTTCCTCAGACACTCTCAGCCAACATCAAACGATTCTGCGTGTGCTTGTTTTGTCAGTGTTACCCAATACTTTATTAATATCTTATTCATTTTAGTCAGAAAAAGGCCTACAGCAGAGCTCGCTGATAATTAGCCATCATAATTTGAGACACAAAAAAGAAGATACATTTTCTCACCAGAGGCTGAACCTGTGTCTTGCCTGGCCTCAGACAATAGAAAACAGGAGAAGAGGACCAAAGGGAGCTTTTAGAAAAGAAAAGAAAGGAAAATACAGAAACCTTATACACAAATATGCAGTAGGCTCTGTGTAGTCCACAGATAACACTCTTCACACCTTGTTCGCAAGCTCTTCTCACAGTGCAAGCATAAATTAAATGCTGCTTCAAGAGGTGTTTGTAGATGCGAGGCACAAAAACACTGGACTAATTTGTCATGGGCAGTCATTATTAGCATCACTACAATTGTTGTGCCAAAATGAAAATACAGCCTCAGACACACGGTCTCTGGTCATTGTTACTTGTTTTACCTCTGTGCATAAACAGTATAATGGGTGTATCGCTGTGACATTTAGGGCTTTTTGACTGACAATCAGACAGCACAACTCTGACAATTAGCGTTGTCATGACACCAACATTTTTGTTTTGTTACAATACAAAATCCTTAACTTTAGTGCTTCTAGATACTGTAGATAGATAGATGGATAGATACTTTATTGATCCCCAAGGGGAAATTCAAGCAATTCTTGATTCCATACTAATTTGATGAGACTGACGAGACAAATTATAATCTAGGACTATGTTATACCATACTGTTGGCTACTGTTTTACAGAACAGAAAAGAAGAGGCCCATGTCGTTGAAGGGCAATTCAATCATTGTTCTTTGTGGGCACAGAGGATGTTGTGATGACTGGTTTCCTAGCTTGAGGTAAATGCATGATGGGACATTTGAGTGACAGGCTCTCTAGCTCTGTTATTCACATGCAATGTCATTGGCATCACTCTAAACAAAATAAAAAAGTTTCTACGCAAAATGAAATAGTATTACAATGTTGCTCAAATAGCAAATTCTCAGTCATTGTACGTGATGATATGATATGATATGATATTGTATTTTGTACGTTTTTGGGTCAGTACTGGTTTTCTGACACTGAGTGGAAGAGAGGCCTAAAGGAGGCTACATATACACACGTTGGAAAATGCCTTTATAGGCCATATATACGTGAAAAATGGTAATGTATTCGGATGCTATACTTAAGTTAAACCAATTTAAACCAGTCACAGAGATATGTACACTTGGAAGTGTCCAGCTGTTTAAATGAAATTAAATGAATTTTATTGCCTTGTTGTTGAAGTATTGTTTTTTTGGCTTGAAAATCATTGTGGTTTATTTCAGCTTGCATCTGTCCCCCATTATCGTGGGGAATCAGTATGACAGCCTCTAAATGGCTTATGGTCTTTGGACCATTGCAGAGGTAATCCATATTCAGCAGGATTCACGCTCATCCATGGTGGATTTCTCAGTGAGGAATAAAAAGCTGTCTGTCTCAGAACCTACAAGGCCAGGGCACATCTATTCTCTTAAACATCTTTTTAAAAAGAAATGTTATTCTGCCCTTGGTTTGAGTGTTCCTGAGGAGTGGATGCAAATGTGTGTGTGTGTGTGTGTGTGTGTTACCATGTGAATATGCATAATCACTGTCATGTTAAAAGTTTCTAGCACTTTCCAGGGCCCAGTTCCACCGTCATAAAGTCCCTCTTACGAACGTCTTAAGATTTTCCGACTGTTTCCCGAAACCATCGTAGGTTAAGAGCGTTGTGAAAACACTCGTAGATCTACGAGTGCTCCAGAGTTCTCGTTACCGGCTAAGAGCGTCTTAACAGTACTTCTCACTGAGGTCACCAACAGGACATACAGAGGAATTACATCTTTGAATAATCCAATTTACGTTGCCATTCTTTATTGTGTTTACCTGTGATGAATCAGATTTTAGCGTGCAAAATAGCATAGCCTGCATTTAATGGTCATCATAATGTGATGAAAAGCGGACAAAAATGCAAGTTATGAAACGAGACGTTGCCAGAATAGTTTGCCATTATCTTTGCTAAGTGAGGGCTATATTTTATTAGGCCTATAAGGGTACAAGCAGAGAAAGGAACATGTGGTTTAGTCTGTAGGCCTACTGCATCAAAATCTAAGCCTACACATTTCCTCACTTTCTTACTCGACTTCTTTCTTATCTTCAAACGTGTTCTTAAGTGACACAGCGAAAAAGTATTGCATGGTGCAACAATCTAATGTTAAATAATTACAATTTATTACATTACAATTACAATTATTTATGTCTGTGTGTGGTCTATAACCTACTTGGGATGCTTACATGCAGATGTCAAAGTGTTTCTATTTTCGTATTGATGTGAATTAATGTGTAGATCCGAAGTTTAAACGGTAGGCCTATAGCTATGACGTGCAGTCACCTGACATCACCATCAAATCAGAGGATATTTCAGAACTATTAACGTGGACAGCTCCACTTAAGAGCATCTTAAGAGCAGTGCATGCGCGTTCATGCTACAAGCATGTTCGGGAAACAGTCGGAAAAACCAAACGAACGATTGTAAGATGAATCGTAGAAAACCCTCTTAAGAGTGTGTCTCCGTCGTTATCGGGAAACTGGGCCCAGATCTCTGTTTTCTCTGCCCTCGTCACAACATGCAGCAGTGTGTCTCCCCCGGCAGCAAAGGTGAAAGAAGCATGCCCCTTCAGGAAAACATGGATTTATTAAACTGGTATTGAAGTGATACCTGAAAGCAGTTTTTCAGGACTCACAGCTGAAACAGAGTATTAGACTCCTGTGGTAGGTTCTTGTAGGCTGGCAGCAAAGGATGGCATGTCTAAGTCTTACACACACACACACACACACACACACACACAGAGAGAGTTATAGGGACATTTTGTGGTCCTTTACAGTTTGCAAACAAGGACTGGGTGAAACCAGACAAATCTACGAGCACATTTGAATTTTCTCTGCAGATGTGTCTGGCAAGTCTTCAGTTCAATGGTTTCCAAAGTCACCGAAAACCAGTCACAACTGCTTATCCAGGATGGGGTGAGCTTTATATGATGACAGACATGAGGGGGAGGTTAGGAGAGCTGTCAAACACAATCAATGGCTTCCCTGATGGTGTCAGTATTAAATAATACGGACTTGTATCTTCTTTGGAATTGAGTAAACAACTGCATTTAACATTTGTTTACAAGAAAAATATGTTTGCTGTTGTTCTGAAAGGGATTGGTAAACATCTCCAGACCATCTGTATTGAGAATCGGTCTGGTATTAACCAGGCTAACATTTCCATACATTAAGGTTTTTAGTGTTTTTAGTGAAAATGCTTTTCTCTGACAGCTTGTCCAAGCTAAATCTTTATGTCTGTCCATTCCTCCTTCTGCTCTTAAAACAAATGTGTTGAAAACAACTCGTGTTGTTTTTAACACATATCTGTGTCCAGATAGGGACAACACAGTTTGTGTTGTTTCCTTTTTTTAAAATTTGTTACACAATATGTGTTGAAAATAACACAACTCTGCGTTGTTTTTTAACACATCTCTGTGTCCAAATACATTCATTTTAAGAGTGTATTCACAATAATATGAAAAAACTCAGGCAAAGCAGGTGTGTTCGATGTGATTCGGCTTTCAAGGGCTCCAAGTTTGATGCGGTTTGACTTCAAAACATAGAGAAATCGATAGTTTCTTGTGTATACCCTCAAGTAGCACTGAACACTCTGAAAATATCTTTGCCTTAAGACTTAAACTGCCCATCACAACGATTAAATGGAGACCCTTTACATGAAGGTTAATACATTAATTACAATGAACAAATACCTTATTATTAACCAACCTTGCAACATAGTGCAGCATGGAATATGGTTTGTTTATGGTGATGAATTAATTCCGCTTTATACACAGGGAATGTTTACATTATTATTTGTTAACATCAACAAACCATTATCTCTGAAATTAATTAAACTTCCAGTTTAAAATATATAAATGTTGATCACAGCAACAAATTGATTTCAGTTAAAATTACCTTAATGTAATGCATTACAAGGGAACAACACATACACTAATTCTACATTTCCCACAGAAAAGTAGGGTAGAGTGGGGGAAAACGCCCCCTTAAGGAATATGTGATATTACTGTGAAACAAAAAGCTAAATATATGTAGAATTGCTATCCTAGTTTTGAGTGACAATGTCATGAATTATAAACCAAATATGAAAATTGTCCAGAGTTAACAGTTGATTAGTATTTTACCAACAACAAAAATTGTTAAAAGGGCGTTTTGCCCCAGCGGGTAAAATTAAAAGCCCCCAAGGGTGGGGTAAAATGCCCCACCCCTGTCAAAGCAATGCCCCTCATACATTAATAGCAAAACCAAAAGTAAACAACTAAAGTAAACAAAATCTATTGTGGAGCAATAAAATATAATCAATAAATTGATTACAAGCTATACTATAGCTATTACTATATTTGATCAATATATTGGCAATATCCAACTTTGTTTTAGTGACTGCTGAAAATGAACACTTGCCTAAAAATCCATTTTTCTTTTGTTTTCTTGCAGTACAGAGCATGCATCCATTTTATGGTGGGTACTTGTAAATTACCATTGTCAACATAGTGCATAGAAATAAAAACAACAACATTTTACTTCATCTAGTGATTAGTTTGTGAAATATAGGAGGGGGGGTGTTTTACCCCAAGGGGCGTTTTCCCCCACTCTACCCTAATACATTTGCAGCGGTAGGCTACATTTAAAATGGCAACAGCACTGACTTACAGCCTTATATGTCAGAAGAACTCGACATGGACTACTCTGACACAACATTGATGACTTGGTGCTTGGACCAGGAGTAGAGAAATGAACTAGACTTGACTACAACACTTTCTGCACAACAATTTTCAGGGTAGGTATCCTTCCAGAATAATATGCAAAAGGGGAGGTATTATTATATTGCAAGACATTGTTTTGAGAAATAATAACCTGAGAGTGTAGCTTCCTGTTTACTGTTCCCCCTGGAAATACTCTAGCACACTTTACATCCTCTCCCACCCAGGGCCATTAATTTCCATTCATGGGGGACTGGAGAATGTCCACAAATGAATGTTTGTTCACCACATCCAGAGAAAACCAATCTCTGCATGGATGCTGTGGAGCCTTGTGAGATCTGTGGGGTATACTTACTGTATGAAGGGGTGCTTGTCTTTGCAGATGTGCAGAGAGTGAGATGAAATTTGTCCAGGTAGCCTACCTGACAGGTATTGTGCACTTGAACTCTACAGGTCCTCCTGCCTTGGGTGTGAGATGGATTTTGGCCTAATTACCCCCACCATTAGCAATAAATACACACAGCGCATCATTCACCATCAAACACGCTGATCAAAGAGCATGGAGGGACTAAAGGTGATTCATTATGTTTCATAAGTTCATAAAGGGAAAAAAATCAAACAATTTCCCTTTCGATATGCATCACACAGACAGACTGGGGAAATGGGGGGAAACCATTAATTTAATTCACCTGCATAAAGGTGAAGCAAAGAGGGGAATGATGTGAAGAATTTTTTCCCCTTATAATTAGTTTACTCTTTTTTTTTCAGCCGAACTCTATATTTGCAGCCTGATAACAGGGTAGGGAGAGAGAGGATGATTGCGATAACGATGCTAAATACATGATAATGCTGTGGGAGTGTTGACTGTCTTTTTGTTTTTTTGTTATTCCTTGAGCTGAGTGCAGAAGCAGAACAATTAGTCCCATTTACGCTGACGAGCTCGTAATCAGGACGCTCGTAAACCTTCATTATACCGCTCGCATGCCGGCCCAACCAAACCATGAAAGCACTAACAATAATCCCATGCAAATCCTCCTGTCTCCATGACGCATGTTAATTTCACATTTGCCTCTGAAATAAGTGTAATCACATCGAGTGAGGAGCAGATGAGCTGTCCGGAAAAAAAAGAAAATCTGTTTCTGTCAAGAGTGGGGACCGAGAGAAAGTCTGAGGACAAGCACGATGTGCATTTGCATTTCCGCCTGTGCCGCTGTGTCACTATATGTCACGACTCCATGGCAACAGCCGGCGCAAATCCAAAGAAAATGTCACAGGCCCACAGTATGGTAAATAATCCCTGGGAGACAGATAAAGAGAAGGTGAGCCGAAGAAAAAGTAATTTCATGATCGTACTGTTACAACAGAGCTGCAGACGTATAGCCAAGGCACAAACACTGGGAGCTTCTGATAATACCGAAGAAAACAACAGCATCAATCACCATTCAGAACTGTGACAAAAAAGAAGATATTTCAAGATGTATAAATTATGGATTCCATTAACTGCCAGGTGTCAAGCATTGAGTAGGCTATGTGTTAGTTTTAAAGTTTAGTCATTGAAAAATCCCAGCATTGCAGAGTCACAGCTGGGTATATTTTTGGTAGCAGTGACATTGTGGTAAAGTTCACAGGCTTTTGCTTAGTCACCAGAAACTTCTAGAAACTCATGTAACATAAGCCTGGAACATCTACTCATTCACTATATACTATCTGGTGAATGTGTGGATGTTCCGAACACAGACCCTTCTGGGAACTCATCTACATCTAGCCTACTCATCTCATCACCTGTCTGAGTGGACCTGAAGCTCAGGCAGGCCAACTCTGTCCCTCTCCAACACAATATACAGAGATAGTTAAAGTGACAGACCTGTATCCATCCATGATGTTACCTTGAAATTAGCAAATTTACTCCTGACATTTGTCTAGCTGTCTGTCCAATGTGTCCAAGTTGTCTAGCTGTCTGTCCAATAGCACTCAAATCAATACATAGCTCTGTACATGGGCCAAAGAGACCAAAGAGAATAAGCCCCAACTGGGTGTGGGAGGTGGTACAGGCCTTGAGCCATTCCTTGCATTATGGAATGCTCAGGTCGTCATTGACTATTTTGAGCTTTTAAAAATGGCATCGATCTCTTGGTCTTTGCCACTGGTTCAGGGGACCTGGGTGAGAGAAATAGTTTTTGTATTTAGTTCAATTACAATACCTGAAGCGATCATGTAGCTCATTTACCCCCCCCCCCCCCAAAAAAAAAAAAGACACCGCGAGCCATGCTGTCTGATCAAAACTTTTCAATCCGCTTTTTCAAACACGCAAATAACCTAATGGGATTTGGTAATTAGAACTTTTAATTTATTAGTTATCATTGCCTGTGTCTGCTGGGATGAAGCATTGAGCTCATTATTCGATAATTGCTCACAGTTTAAAGCTCCATTTCACAGCTGAGCAGGTTGCTAAGCTCGGAGACGCTGTTAGCCTCCTGTGCTGTTTGTGGCTTCTCTGCTGATACGTGGTGTTGAGGCAATGGGGTCACCAGCGAGGCTCGTTACAGAGATATACGAGAGATTAGGCTTGTGACTGGATATTGCTACTACCTGTGCTCTAACTGGGAAGGGTCAGCTGGTGTTTGGGGCAAAAACTCATTACCTGGATCATTATTTTCTTAAGTTCCTACAGTAAGTCCCTCGTTTTTCTCAATGGGAAACACATGGAGGTGTGAGAGGACAGATGAAGCAAATCAAAATGTTCTCTTTTATTACCCTGACATAAAGTAAACAATGGGACCTCGAAAGCAATAGAAAACAGCTTGGAGATGGGTGCAACAAAAATGCCAAATGGTGATCTATGGGTCCCACACTTTTCTCCCCATAAGCTACACAAGATTCCACCCACCCTCTTTTCAACTCTCATATACCAAGATAGTGGGAGGAAAAAATAGGGGTGAATGGGTTAAGTTGTCACATGCATGGGTAAATTGTTACACTGATGATTTCTCCAAAACTATCTCTGTATCTCTCTCGATCTCAAAATGTATAGCTATACTGTAGCTAAACTAAACAGCTACATTGTGTCAGACAACATCTTGTTAACCTCTCCCAAAACTGAGCTCAGATTCCTGACTTTTACCCCTTCCAAAGTATAACTATAAAAGACCACATACAGTATCATGTGATAAACATTTGGGTATGGATATTTACATTTTTAAATTTTCTATGGTTTTTACAGTGTTAATAGTTAACCTGATGTAGCCAATTCAATTCTAGTCCAAATTTAAGTCTGAAACTGGAGCATTGGGACATAATTATGGGGTGTGTTTAAACCGATGCAGGTATGAAAAATGCCTCTGCACACAATTGGATAGACCTAATCAATCAGTGCAATGAAATATCTAGTAACACTTTATCAAACAACACAATTCACATCATTCACAAAGCATTTGTAAACTATAAGTACATTGTTCATCATTTGTAAGGTATTGCTCATACATTATTTCTCATCAGTAAAGAATTTGTGCACCAGGTGGGTGCTACATATTGGTCTTGGTTAGTGACGTTCCCCCTTCCCTGTGAAGCGCTTTTGAGTGTTTGTACACACAGTTATAAATAGTGTAGCATCTCACCATGAGCCAGAGTTCAGTTAACAGGTTTATTAACAAAGTACACCAGCAGGCATTAGAACACAGTAGCCCAAGTCTGGCCCAGAACCGAAAAGAGAACGAACTTCCTTTCTTAGTAGCCTATATTCGGGGTTTCCAAATGAGCTGTTGCCGGGGTTATACATAGCGCGGGCACTCTCTGATTGACAGCCAGTCACTACATTACCCCACACACACACACACACATCAAAGTTCCTCGACCCTGAGGAAACAGCAAATACACACAACACAACAACAACAACAACTTCAAACAAAGTCTCTCAGGCGGGCCGGCGATCTTGTCTGCCTCCGGGGCCGTGCAGGGACTCTCATCATGCTAGCCAGGAGTGGTGGAAATGTTGAACAGGTTTGCCCATTTGTGGAAGTGTGTGAGCCCGGTGCTAACAGTGCAAGTAGTGGGGGCTGTTAGGTGGGGTCTGTGAGGCCTGTGTGGGAGCTGGGGTTAGCATCTCCGTGGTAGGGGGCCAACCTGTCTCTATGTATGGCCACTCGTCTGCCACGTGGAGGTAGCTGTACTCTGTATACCACCTCCCCTAATCGCTCCAACACTCTGACTCTGTGGTCACACTCTGTGGTGAAAAATCACCACAATAGGCTACTAGTATAAATAACAAATAAATATGTCTAAAAGCATGTTAATATGCAAAAGCAATACAAAAAGTAATATAGGCCTAGACCAAATTAGTCAAGAAAAAGGTGAATCTCCTGTGCGGCCCTCTCTCCATTCCCTCTGGTGCCCCCCTCCCCACCTCCCAGTGGTCTGTTGATTATACCTCAATCCAAAATTTGGCAGACACCTTAGACATGCACTAAGAGTCGGGAGGAAAAAAACCGGGATGATTTTCAAGGCGTCACTTGCAGTTAAGACAATGTTTTAAATTAAAAAAGTTTTGTAGCCCTTTGCGTGTATGGCTTATGCCAGGTAATACTACTACCGTCAATAAACTTTGTAGCATAAGCTCCTACTAGCCATGTTCATGTTCAAGTGTTGATTGATGCTGGCTAGCTAGTTGTTATTTTATGTTGTGAATATGGATATTGATTATGGGTTTTGAATGCAATTCAACACTCTGCTGTTTTTCAGTCGTTGCATACGACTAGCAATCCTTCCTCCCCTAGCAATGCTATTTCTGATTATGCTTAAACTGGACTTGCTATTTCTTTTAGCCATCAGAGATATAGTCAGGTAACGTTAGCCTATTAGCCCTAGTTTGCTTTGCATTTCAGGGCCTTTTTCGTTTGTTATTAATTATGATCAACGATCTAATTCTGTAGTGAAAAAGTAACACTAAAGTGACACACGTAATAAAATGAAGTGGAAACGGCTCTTGGTAAGGTGAACTTTGGAAAAACCCTGCAACTGACATTGATATGATTTTGCCAAATTAGACAGCTTTAGATAAGTTTAGTTGTTGTTCTATGTGGTCATTTTTCAAGAGGTTCATAGGCCAAAGCGACATCTGTTGGTGAAATTCAATTAGAAAAAAAAAACGAACTCTAAGAAATTCTGAATGGGTGGTGGTGGTGGTTGGTTGGTGGGTGGAGGGCACCACCAAGCATTTGTGCTTAGGGCACCCAAATGGCTAGCGCCGGCCCTGGGTGTGGGCCAGTCTCTGACTGCTTGTACGTTTTCATCCATGGTGCCGATGCCATCTCTGCCTATGCCCAAGGAATGACACCTCTCTCTGCATGAAGTGGCACTTTTCCAGGTGGAGCTTGAGGCCCGCTGCTGCTATACGCTCCAAAACATGCCGCAGAGACTAGAGAGCTGCCTGGATAGTGGGGCCGTGGGCGAGAATGTCATCCAGGTACAGTACACCGCGCACTCACGCAGAGGGACTCCTGACAGCACTTTGTCCATCAGTCTTTCAAATGAGGCTGGTAAATTGCAAGGACCAAATGGGAGAACTTTGAACTGCCAGTGGCCACGGTTTGTGCAGAACGCAGTCTTTGGTTTGGCAGAGGGAGAGAGAGGCACCTGCCAGTATCCGGACCTCAGGTCCAGCAACGTGAACCAGGCTGACCCCGCTACCTGATCCAGGGCTTCATCAACCCATGGCAGGGGGTAAGAGTCCTTCCTTGTCACCCCATTGAGCCGTCTGTAGTCCACACAGAACCTCCACTGGCTGTTCTTCTTTGGGACCATGACGACAGGGGCGGCCCACGGGCTGTCAGGTGGCTCCACAATGCTCAGCTGCTGCATCTCCCACAACACCTTGTCTGCTGCTTCCTGGCGTGTCAGTGGGAGGCGACGTGGGTGTAACTTGATAGGCAGGCTGTCGCCCGTATCTATGTCATGTTGTATTAGGTGTGTGCACCCCACGTCACCTTCTTTAAATGCAAAAATGTCCTTGAAATGTAGCAATAGCTGCCACAATTCTTCACCCGGTTGGGGGTCTAGATGACAACAGTTCCGTCGCCATATGCCCCGTACTGCCAACACGACACTTCCCTCCTCCGTTTGGGGGAGCTGGGCTGCTAATGGATCAGAGGCCCGGCTCTTAGAGGTCTGTATAGTGTGTGCAGGCTGTGGTGCAGGTGGGGTGGCTAGATGCGGTGAGGGGGGCAGTGGGGGTGGTGGCTGGTGTGTTCTGAGCAGCGGGGGCTGTCTCTGCTCAGCTATGAGAGGGGAGGTGGGTGGCCACGGGGGTCTCGATGAGTGGGCCTCCCGGTCCCTACAACGGAGTCATTGTTGGCTTCAGCGGTGTTTGCTGACACAGTGGTTACCTGGGGTGCTGCAGGGTTGAAGCCCAGGGGGGGTGGAGCCATGCCGTTCCCCTGGAAAGCACAGGGTGGCCTCTGCAAGGTCCAGCCGACAGCCCGTGTTCTTCAAAAAGTCCAGTCCAAGAATGCAGGGGTCCTGGACCGGCCGTACTAATGTCACTGTAGAGCCGGTGTCAACCAGCGCCATGCACGTTACTCCCTCCACAGTGACTGGAATGTGGCAGAGGTCCCCAATTGAAGTCCAGCCCACTACCATAACCGCCTCCGGGCCAGCCGCCCCTGAGGGTATATGTGGGGGACAGTGGTTCGTGGTCCGCGTTGCCCCCTCTATGCGGACCCGGGGTCATTTCCCTGGTGTCTGGGTGCTTTCGGGCATGAGCGTACCAAGTGACCGGGTTTCTCAAAGCCCCAGCACAGTCTAGTAGTGCGGTCAGGGCGCCGTTGATTGCCCAGGGAGGCTGCCCACACCAGCTCTGTCAGCTCCGCTGCCCAGGCTGGTGTTTGTGAAACCTCTGCTAGGACTGTTGTGTTCCTGTGTGGGCACAGGACGCCTCATGCAGGGACCGTGGGTGTGTCAGCTGCACCTCCACACGCAGTTTGGGTGGTGAGAGGGCTTGCATGAACTGGTCGTGGGCTAACTCGCTTTGTACCACTGGGGACATGCTGCTATATGCTCTGCGGGTAAGGCTCTCAATGTCATTGGCTAATTGCCGTAGCAGCTCTCCATGTCTTCTGTATCTGTTATTTAGTTCATTGCGGAGGAGCTCTGCTCCTGTAAAGTTCTCGAACCGTCGCTTGAGCCCCCATCCGTGCCCTATAACTCTCTTTGTCATCCACGTCTAAGAGCAGCAAAGCCTCGTCTGTGAGGCACATTACCAATTGTAACACTTTAGTCTCTTGCGACCAGTTCTGTGACTTAGCAAGCAGTTCGAATTGCGCATGAAAAACTTCCCAGCTCACCTTCCCGTTGTTCTTTGGAGTTTTCACAGAGTTAGCTGCTACCGCTGCTGTTGTGGACCGGGCGCTGCCATCTTTGTTTACATCTGAGTTTCCGTGCCGGAGGTGATGTTGGTGTCTGTGTCCCCCTCCAACTTTGGCTTGCGAGTAGCGAAGCGTGCGTGCCCTCGTCCGTCAAAGCCAGCCTCGGAGGTCATCGCTTCCATCGTGCCCCGAAGGTGGCCTCTGATGTCCTCCAGTCGTCGCAGCTCCCTTTTTAGGTCACCTAATGTCCATTCCGCGGCTCTGTCTCCGTCGCTCATCTCCCCAGACATTTCACGAGATGCTAACATTTTATTCTGCGCCACTGTGGCGGCCCGGTCTTGCTAACGCCACCCTAATTACTAAACTAAACTGGTCACCAACTAATAGTGCAGGGTGCATTCTCGGTCTTCCCTAATCACTTTTCCGATATTTTCTTCTGACACTAGTGTAGCATCTCACCATGAGCCAGAGTTCAGTTAACAGGTTTATTAGGCTAGTTAATAGTGTGTGATTTGATGCTCCTACTATAGACTTGACATTCTATACCTTGACATTGAGCATTAATGAGTTAATAAGTGAGTTTGGGGCATGTTACCACTAACCTGACTCCGTTTGGGAACTCCGAACGTTTGGGAAGGGGCGAAAATATTGGTTAGCTGATTGGATAAACCATCTGTCTATCACCACCGATGTTGGTGATAGACGGGCCAAATCAACCAATCAGATTAACGAAGTGTTAACGTTAACGCTTTTAAACTTACCATTTGTATGTGACATGAACCTCATCAACGACAATCCCCACCAAGTTTTCATGGTAGGCTACACTTCTGAAGAAAGCATATTCCTTCTCGTTAAGTAACTAAGATTCAGGGCTGCCAAACACTAACTGGAATTGGCTGTGGAGGATGTCTGTGTCCTTCATTCCTCCCAGCTACATTGCAGACTCCTAGCTTCCTAGCTTCCCCAGGAATACTCGAATATTCGGTAAAAACTTCGATTAATGCTCATCTCATCCGTGGAAGTCGGCATGTTGTTTAGATTGAACAGTAGCTTCTCGTTGCGTCACACCTAAACCCGCCTCAAAACCAACACTGATTGGACATTCATTCGGTGAACTGCTCCAAATTTTCTCTATTATAGAGATGGCATATATATATATATACGTATAATATTATACTATCTATGTGCCCAGCACTGTTTGTGTTCCAGAACGCTAAACTTGTTTGTTATTCTAGATTTCTCTTCTGATGTACTAGACTCCTTTATTAAGGTTTTGCACCTACGCACTCTACACAAAGAGTTATTTTGATAAATGATGAAAAACAGCATTGACCAGAGCAATTCACCTAGGTTTGGAGAGTCATTTTTGATTCAGCCATAGGATTTGCTTGGCTTGGTTTCAATAACTGTTAACTAGTAAGTAATGTTTGCATTCCTGTACACATTATCAACATCTACAGAAATGACAAGCAAAAGAACAACACATAGACAGACACTGAAGCAAAAGAACACCAAAGATTTGACACCAAAGTCCAACTAAAACCAATAACATGGCATGACATTGACAAGTCGTATTTGTTGGTACCTGTGTAGTATCTGACAAGCATAATATCACTGCAGTCCATAATAAAAGTGTGCTGAGAGTTTTCAGCTGTCTGAACTGGATGATATAGATTGTTGGTTTTATCTCTGAATATCCAAGCTTCTTTCCTCCTTCATCCACTGACTGGCTTTGACGGCAATCATAACCCACGTCCTCGGAATTCAGTGATGGCACTGAGTCACATCACCCTGTCAGAACTACCCTTGACAAACTCAGAAAATAGAATAGTGCACTATTCAATCTATACTGTGTTTATGCCGCCACATCCTCTAACAATCACATACTGTAGCCCAGGCTTACAGCTGATGTGTCATTCACCAATGCCATCCAAAACACAATGTGAAGTACAGGCTTGAGAGGTCTGTCAAACTCCAGGTCTTCCACTAGCGGATTCCAGCAAAGTTCCTATTATCTCTCAGGCAGTTTGAGGTCAAACAGACAGAAATTTAACATCCACAACTTGTGCCATCAAAGAGTTAACATAGACCAGGTAGACTTGAAAAGGCACTTTTGAAAAAAGAGACATACTTTAAAGTCCTTGTAAACCAAAAATGAATATGTGTTTGGAGTTTGTCACATCAAAGAAAAGGCTGTCATTTACTACTTTGAAAAATCCGAATGAATAATTTAAGGGACTGTTCTCAAACGTTGTGGGCATGTCGTCATGTTCTGATTAATGGTCTAATTCCACAATTTAATAGCGCACAGTTTACAGCCTTTACACATGCTTTTTCCAACCTATGCAAGGCATTTCCAAAAAAGTCTCTCACTTTGGTTTGCAGGAACTTTAAGATTTAGGGCGTGACATGCCAAAGATTTGATTTTTTGCTGATCATAAGTTCAAAAGCTTTAATGTTAAAGTATCTCAAGTAAAGGATCTCATCCTTCATGACAGCAATCCTGGCAAGAATGCAACTTAATTACCATACAACTAAGCACAATACAATTGATACACATTTGATAGGGTTGTTCAATAGTTAACATGTCACACTTAAAGTCCAGGAGAAAATAAATTAAATTGAATTTAGTCAGCAGAAGACAGAAAACAGAAACTGAAGACAAAGAGCCTGCAGAGACTTCTAAATAATCTGTCTCTGTCTACTCCATTTTCATCAGTAGACCAGTGGTGCACTAAGTGAAGGAAATACAATTAATCCGTTATTTAAACTAGATGATCAAAACAACTGCAACTGAACAACTCAAAAAGTTTGAGGTTTGCTGTTTTGTGTATCCAAGTTGTGCCATTTGCTGTGATTTAACATAATTACAATCTCTGACTCTGAGTCTGTTTATCTAGTCTGTTTAAAGTCTGTTTATAGCACATTGACCTTGCCTCAAGTCTAAATTAGTGTCTGCAAAAGGAATTGTAACTTTCTAATCTCATGTCTGGAAGTAATGTATAACAACAGAACTCTCAAATAATGTCTCATCTCCTCCTTGCACCTGTGCTACATTTTATTATCTGTTGAATTCCTATACTTGGATGTGCAGCAAACATTGATGTTCATACAGTCCTGCACTGTAAATAGGAAACATTGTGCTTCAGACCAAGACATAAAAGGTTAACTTATGATTGGCTGCTGAGCTCAAATATCTGTCAGAATCATACTTTGACAAGTATGCAAATATATTAGCCATCGCAATCAGAGTGGTTGAGTTCAGATTGACTGCAGTCTGAATGGAAATTCAATTGTAGATCTGAGTTAAAACTTTGATATTCCTTTTGTGAGTAATTGGTGATAAATATCCATGTATATCCATGATCCAAATCAGTATTCTGTTTATTTTCTTTAACTGTTTAGACAACTACTTCCCCCTTTTCAGAAAATGAAGAAGCTGTGTACATTAATAAACAGTAGCTGGTCTGATTTCAAGCCTTTTAACTGGAATTTTGGAAGAATTAATGGGAAAATCCAAGGTCTTGATGTCAGGAAATCCAGAAATATTTTAATAATGCACTGCTGACACACACACACACACACACACACACACACACACACACACACAAACTCATGTTTACTTAAACATACAATTTTCACAAGATTCACAAGAGCCAAGTGATCATTTCCCTCCGGTGCTTCACCTGGCTCAAGGATGCATCGCTCTGGATTATATAAAGTAGATTCACACCAAGGACCTGCAACTTGTCTGTACACACACACACACACTCTCTCTCTCTCTCTCTCTCACACACACACACACACACACACACACACACACACACACACACACACACACACACACACACACACACACACACACACACACACATACACACACACACACACAAACAACAAAGATAGATAGCCTCCTCTAGGAGCACACACACTCACACCGACAATTTATACATCACTGAAACAACATCGATCTGGCCGAGGAGCAAGCACGATGTTTTCATCTGGTAAATGCTTTCAGGGACACTGGTGCAGTTATCGTGCGTCGCACCTTCGCCCAGGAGAAGATTACGCTGGCTCAGAGCCAGACAGGCTATCTGCTTATTAAAGAACAGAAGGGGAAGCATGTCTATTCCCAGCCACTTCATATGGTAATGGCAGGAGCACCACATCCTTATTCTAGCGCCATCTTGAGACGCTGTTTGTTTGTTGGCACTCAAGTTTATCTAAGCATGAAATTGTACTCTTGGGGCATGCTTTGGAGGAAACACATTATCTGTCTGTAAAAAAATAGGGGGCACTAAGGAGCACACAAGCATGCTTCTCAGACATTTACGATTTACGATTACTGCCAGCAAGGGGGTTGGACATTGACAAGCCGAGTGTGTGTGCATGCAGGACAATTTCATTATTTCCTCCATGTATGCTTGTATGCAGTTTGTGATTGAGTGTGTTTTATCTGTGTGTGTGTGTGTGTGTGTGTGTGTGTGTGTGTGTGTGTGTGTGAGGTGCACCATGGGTAGGTGTGTAGATAATGCTCTATCTGGAACCTGGCATGTCCATCGACATGCAGACAGATCTGCAATTTGTCCCAGAGTGGAGTTGTGTAATGGAGGAAACGGTGGGTGAGAGGAGAGCCAAGCTGAGCGTTCTGAATACCTGACACCTGCCGAGCAGGCTCGAAATGCAACCAATGAGGATTCCATTATCAGGGCCCGACGAGGCAAAGTGAGAGCAGTAGGGAAATAGGATGACAGGCACAAAGAGGGCACAGCAGAGACGAGTGAGCTAACAGAAGAAAGATCGAGGAAAAGTGCATCAGAAAGAGTTGGGCTTTTTGCACAACCACAGAGCGGTGTGTGTCTCGTTGGCAGCCTACCGAACTCTAAATCCTCTTGAGGATTACATGGTCACCTTAATTGCCCACGAGAGGGTGCATGTTTATTTCAGCACTGGAGAGGAGAAGTAAGACTGGAGAATGTAGCATGTGTGTCTCCTTGTCTTCAGAGTAACCTGATAATTAACACGTGTGTGCTGAGTCTGCATGAAGTCTTGGGGGCAGCGAACGACTTCCATGCCCAGGTGCACCACCCACACAGCCTGCTCACATTATCCTCTCAAGGGCTTGTAAGGAGCTCAGACCCGAGACAGCTGGTGGCCATGCCTTCAACACATTACAAATGCCACTGCAGTAATAACCACAAAAACCTAGGATGAGCCATTAATCACTATCACCTCCAACCTCATACAAAACAAACTTTTTTTTAGAGACACACACACACACACACACAAAACACGGCAAGAGAGGAAAACGTACATGAGCAATGCCAGGAATTACTCAGTTGCTTATTCAAGTGTGTTTTTTTGCTTGTTTATTCCGTTGTTCATGGAGCTTGGACAGCAGCCTCCAAGTACTTAAAACTACCTCTTTTTTTGCATGAATAAATAAAATATGCAGCCAGCCACTGTGGTCCACATTATTCAAAATCCCAGAGTATTTTACATGGTAATCATATTCTTTATTTCCATCCTCTTCCTCCAAACCTCCCACTTCTGTTCACCACTGTGAGGGGTGCAGGGCCTACAGAGGGATCAGTCTGAGAGACAGATTACCTCCCAGAAAAAGGGGCCAATGTCTGTTTTAAGGTCAACCCCTCCATTTTATTGCTGTGTCCCGGAGCAGTGATTTTGAAATCCTTGGGTGTCGAAAATCCCTCTGATTAAGAGGGAGGAGAACGTGGTGGCTCAGCAGCGGTAGTAGTGGGTATCGTTTCATCAGGACTAGCGTAGCGAATGTGACTCCGCCGTGTTTTCTTTAATAATGGTATTTATCTGCTCTACTTACATTGCGGATTTCTTCACGCTGCAGATAAAGATGCCTGGAGGGTCCGAATCGTGGTGTTAAAACATAGGGGCTTCCATTGGGATGGAGTCCCAGCTCACTCCCTG
The DNA here is from genome assembly GCF_017589495.1 of Alosa alosa. Taxonomy (NCBI): domain Eukaryota; kingdom Metazoa; phylum Chordata; class Actinopteri; order Clupeiformes; family Clupeidae; genus Alosa; species Alosa alosa. Next base: position 29,916,894 of record NC_063200.1, on the reverse strand, counting down.
TCTTCATGAGTTTTTCTCTCTCTCACTCTCTCTCTGCGTCTTCCCCCTCTCCCCCTATACACCTTCAATCTGAATCATGTAATGCAGCTACACAGGGAACACATGAGGTATGGGACACAGGGTGTGTGTGTGTGTGTGTGTGTGTGTGTGTGTGTGTGTGTGTGTGTGTGTGTGTGTGTGTGTGTGCGTGTGGTTGCGTGTCTGAAGACAGAAGACAGACAGAGAGAGAGAGAGAGAGAGAGAGAGAGATAGTGGTGGCAATACTGTGTAAACAGCTTTTAAGACTATATACATACAGTAAACACACACAGATTATAGAGTATATTCACTACTGATTTATGACAAATCACAGTAAAACACAACTTTTTAAATTGATAATGATGCAGTGCTTGTGTGTTTGTCTCCTTCTACAGGCGATGGGCGCTGTCTTGGCCACTCTTCATGCTGACATCAGGATATGCAACTTTTAATCTCCAGGATACACAACTTTTGTTTACAAAAGGTCGTTTCTCTCTCCCTCTGTCTTTCACACTTATCAGTAAAGACACACACACACAATCAGTAAAGACACACATACACACAGTGGATGTCTAAACTGCTGACACTTTTGTGCAGACTGTAAAGAAGGAAAGGGAGTGACTCCTTGTTTTCCATAATGAGGCAGAAAAGGTGAGAGCCAGGAGTGGTTGTGTTTTTCTTTCTCTCTCTCTTTCCTGGAGGATGCTTCAGTCAGATAAACATCTGCTCTCTTCTCTGCTCACTACTCCTCTCTGATGCCGCGGAGGCTCCGTCATGCATAATCTTGGCTGGGAAAGGCAACAGCTGCTGGCACCTCACAGATTACAGGTGTGTGTGTATGTGTGTGTGTGTGTGTTTTAGTGTATGAGATAGTAAAGTGTGTTAGTGTGTGTTGGTGTATCAATACCAGGGGCATTTAGTGTGCATCTGAACACATTCTCTGACTGGTCCTTTATCGGGCCATGATCCCCAGAACACTGTATGATGATGGCCTGTACCCATGTAGGGACCAGAAAACCTCGAGCCATAATCATGTGACTCAGCTACGCGTCCTCCTTCCTGTTCCCTGAGAGCCTTTTCATTGGTGCTTTTTCACTAATTGACAGTAAAGTCATCTTTGTTTGTACACATTTACTGTCTGTTAAATTCCTCTTTTTTTCATCCACTTTCTCCTCATTTTCCCACCTGCTGTTCCTCCTGACCTTTCCATCTAAGTCGTTAAATTCATCTCTGACCTTTTAACCTCCCTCTGCGTTTGTTCTGATCTAAAAGCCAAAAATCCTGTAACACCATTTGTTTTTCTTGTTGTTGTCACTCAAACACAATATGTGAGGTTTGGTTGAAAAGAGCTCCTAAACCTCTGGCAATATTTTTGCAAGGCATGCTCTTTTTGTCCGGATAACACGGACTGCGATGTACAAATAAGGCTCGGCAGTTGTCTTCCCCATGGTCTTCATACATCTATCCAGAGCAGGAAAAATCTACTTTCCATCCTCTCATGATTCGCTGTGGATCAGGATACATCGCCCCTTCGGTGCAAGAACAACGTTTATCATTACGCGTGGAGCTTGGAGTGCGCACGTGTGTGTGATACTCTGAGAACTGCAGATGCCCCAACCCCCGCCCCCTACTGAGCATGTTGGGATTGGGGCGGTGCTGTTTATCTCCCACTAATAAAAGTCATGCCATTGGAAGAGGGGTGTGCTGCTGATGAGGGAATGCTAGTCTAATAAAACATACATAATTCACTGCTGCATACAAAGAGAGCAGCAGAATGAAAGAGGGAGCAAAGGAATGTAATTGCATAGCTCCTCTGGATCCCTCAAAGGCCTCAACATGGTAGAGCAATTTCTGTTCATCTATCCAGACGTTAGTCCAGCAGGATATCTCACATTCCCTTTGCTCTGAGTGAGGGGACACAGAAGTACAGTGAAATCTATTTTTAATTTTACGCTGCAGTCATCCAATTTGATGTTGCTGTTGTGTTAATGGACTCGTTAAGGATTGATGAAGTACACCTATTCAGTATTATTGCTCTGTTTATGCCTCATAAAATAAAATTATATATTAATCGAATATAATATATTTGCCTTATAAAAATAGTCTTATAAACATTTCTTGCCTGGTCTTTGACTGTCCATAAAGAAAAAGACCAGGGGCCTCATGTACAAAGACTTGCGTGGATTTCATACTAAAACATTGCGTACGTGCAAACCTGAAAAGTAGCATACGCACAAAAAAATCCTGATGTATGAAACTGCGTACGCAGCATTCCACGCAGCTTTTCTTTGTACATCCCAATTAACGTGAAATTAAGCGTACATGCACGAGCATTACACTCCACCCTCTCTCCTCCCTCAATCACGCTCATTTTAATATGCTAACTAGAAGGACATTTAAGGGTGCAGACCTCCGCGAAAACAAAATGGCCTATCCCGCAATATTAATAACAATGAAAACTCATCTGTGGATCCATTCATACTCAAACCTGTTGCAAAGTTTAATAATTGAAATCATCAAATGAATAAAAAAGTTTATTTCCAGCGAATGCGAGGTAGAAGTGCTTATCTGACGAAATGGCAAGAAGCTTACGTCTTTATCTTCTGTAATTAATAACAAAAAAACATTTGTGGCAGAGCGTGGCAGTGGCTAGGCTATAGGAGACCGTGGCAGAATTATTGGCCAGTCTGCAAGTAGGTGACAGGGTTCGCATAACTGGGTTTGAATGCATTTGGACAATAAGTCAATCGTGTCCAAGTAACCTACCACGCATTGTGCCCCCGAATGGAATAAACTAAGTTGATCCAGACCAACATGCCACAACATTACGATTTCTGGGTCAATATACTGTTTGCACAGTGTGACAATGCGAATGCTTACTGGAGGAAAGTCAAAGTAGCCATGCAGTCAATCACACTAAGAGAAATAGCTTATATTCGCGCTTATTAGTCAGCCTATCTCTATTCACATGCATCCTGTCCCATTTGTATTTCTTTTAAAATGAAAACTATCAAAGATATGAAGGGAAAACACTCTGCAAATGTTAAGGCATGGGCAAATGCGTGAAGCCGACCCCATTTATCACAGGTTTTGTGGAAAGCTCTTTTAAAATCTGAAATGTTTGATAAGCCAGTCATCAGCAATCGCGTAACCAAATATCGACGCTGTGTAGGCTATGTTTCACATTCCCTTTTAATTCTTAACCTCTAATAAGTCTACAGTTGTCATTATAGATAGGTTGTTGCATAACTTAGTAGAATTTGTGCATGTTGCATGTCCAAATATAGAAACATAGGCCTACTTTCGAAGTGTTATAATTTTTAATAACCCACGTTTCACAATATACTGTCCAAATAAAGGCCTAGACTCGCGATCAACTAATGTTGCCTCTAAGTGTCGCCAACTGACGATACACATTGGAAATGTACGTACGCCAGACATGAAGTTTGCGTGGAGGACCGCATTCTCACGTTCAAGTCAGTCATTGTACATCCGGACGTGAGCGTGAGAAATGGCGTACGCAGCATTTTTGTGCGTACGCAAGCTTTGTACATGAGGCTCCAGGTCTAGGGTTAGGATTAAGATGAGTTATAGCTCATATTAAACTGTGTAACTGCCATGGTTAATTTGTCACATATGTTTTTTGTTTCATTGTTATGATTTGTATATAGATGTAGCATGTAGCATGTAGATGTTATATTGTGTATCTTGATTTATTGTTGTGTGTATATTGTTTGATTACGCGGGCCAAAGGGTCAATGGATGATATGTTGCACACGGACATTTGCGTGTGTTGCACGGCTCACTTAGACAGTCCAGAGCCCGTTTACGGAGAGCCGGTGTCAGTACACGATCCGTACCGCCTGCCAGATCCGTTCTGCGCATGCGCAGAAGTTCAACGTCTTTTATGATGGTTTACGACACTACATGATCGGTTCTACGCTTGCGCGATTGTCAGTATTACATATTCAGAGAACGAGAATGTATAATAAGTCAAGTTAACATTGTTTGTAGCAGTAATAAAGTTATAATAGTTAAATGTAAACAAGTAAACTAACTTGCTGTGTTGAGACAAGAACATGGACTCAATGACCGTTAATATAATTTTATTGCATGCATAAATAACAAATCCTTCAAGGCCATAGAGCATATGGGTGTTCATCCTTTTGAAGATGCTCTGCAACTTCTGACTATAAACACACTAATAGGCACATAAGTATGATCTTATATAAATAACAATATAAAAATAATTTTAATTCATGTAACATGAAAAAATACATCAGGTATTGTATGCAATTTCAAGCCCATAACATTTTCTAATGTTTTCACAACTATAACATTAAGCAAACATCTCCACGATTGCTGCCCATTGCATGAGTACACACTGTACAAAGAAATAGTCTATAAAAGGTTTTGCTGTTAATATGTCATCACTGGACATTTTTTTTGAAATAGTGTTAAAAATACCGTCACCCTACCTGACAGTCATGAGTACTTTGGTGGTTTGGTGCATGGCTATTAGACTAATGGCCTCCTTACACCAAACAACTTTGACAAGATTTGAAAAAAGATTCTTTAAAGATTGAGTCTTTTTTTTGAGTAAAGCTTGAATGGGAGGGCATTAGTTAAAAATACTACAATCTTTTAAGAATCTTTTCCCAAATCTTGACAAACTTGTTTGTTGTAAGGTGGCCATTAGATGTTTCCCCTCCCACTCAAGCAATTAGGACACCTTTCACACTGCTCCTGCTTGACCTATCCCTTCTGGCAATTTCCAATCAGAGCCATGCAAACATTTTTTATCTGACAGAATAGTGTGTGCCTCTCTCTACAAAACCATGTGCAGTGGCAGAGTCATAAGCCTCAAAAACATGGCCAAACTTAGATGTCTAATGTCAAAACATGATTTAGATAACTTATTGATGCATTCATCTCCAGTAGGGTTGACTACTGCAATGGGCTTTTCCATTTGGTGTCACTGGGCCGAGTCATCATCTACTTCTTTTGGCTTCATGTTCTGAGAGTCCTTGGTTTTTTCTGTGAAAGAGAATCACCTGAGTTGACCATTTTTAATGCACTTTATTTACACCGATGTATTACAAGTCTTTATGCAGTGGTTTGACACTGACTAAAATAGGAGAAATATCACCCTATAAGGACTTTCCAACTTTTTTTTCCAGCTAAGGGTTACATTAAACATAAAAAAAACATACGGTGAACTTACGACATGAACTGTGCCATCTGACAATTTGGGGTGGCATTTTGTCATTCTATGTTGTTGAATGATTTTGTGTGTCCTGGGGGGGGCTTGGTGGACTTGGTTGCACTGCACCTTCTGGTGGTTTGAACTGTTAAATGAGAGTGTGAGGGAGAAATAGGACAGACAAAATAATTTATTAGAATAATATTACTACAGCACTAAAACAGAGTATCATCATTATAATGATCATCATCATTCATACACTGTAATACTGATTAGAAAAACAAAAGGGCAAACGCTAAGAATCTTTAGGTCATAATCCAATAAATACTCTGATGCATCTGTGATTAAAGAGAAACTATGCAGTTTTGGCCATTTCTTTGCTGTTTTCTCACTTTTTGCTCGCAGGTTTCTTTACAGAGCTCCCCTACAGCCTCAGAGTATATGATTTCTGACACTCCTCAATCAGTCAGACTGTCATTTTTCCTCCTCCCTGTTCCTCCGACAACAGTTACCGCTTTCTACTTCTTTTTTTTTACTGGCTGTCACGACGAATGTCTGAGAAACTCCATCGCTACCTTGTTCTAGGCGGTACATTCTAATTTTTACATTTTAGTAGAACTAAAGCACTCATTTTCAGGTGCTTGTTGACAGCCATGTCAAAGAACAGGAAACTGGTTTGCCGACTACAAGTGAGCTTGTGCTCAGAGCACATAGAACCTATTTTATCAACTCACAGCTTTTCTCTGCTTCACTGAAATCACTCCCCTGGCACTGTCTTGTTAGACAGCCAGGGATGTGCACTGGTGAAATAACGTTAGCATGGAAAATAGTCTCTCCAGACATATTTCTTCTCATATTTCCACCCAGATGAAATTTAATGCCACTCTTCGAAAATTAGCTAAATTTAATACATTTTAAGACCTTAAAAAAATGTATATTTTATTTAAGACGTTTTAATACTTTTTTAAGGATCCGTGGAGACCCTCTATTGCTTCTAGTGGTCATACCTTATTTTTAGGATCAGTTGAATTGTTTGAGATTTTTTTTTGTAACAGTCTTTACTATGTTAGATATTCATGACATACCTTCTTTGTGATCACTGCAAACCATATTTTTTATTTTTCCTCTTTAGCCTTATAAACAATAAATGAAACTGGAAACAATTGAACCAGGAGACTTTGTCACAAGACAAAACAGATGTCTCAAAGCCCATTAGATTAATATAGACAAATAGACTAGGCTAGCTAACGTTACACTGACACAATGTAACTTAATGCTCTGAATTCGCAGCCAACATGAAATCCATAACTTTTTGATCACCAAGTTGACATTTCCAGGTCAACCACAAATAATTCTGCTTCTTTTAATATCATCCAATAACTAATTCAATGGATAGGTTCGAATATAGGCTACTAAAAAATTAACAGTTATAGAGATCAACGCGTGAACTTGAGTCAGTTACTGTAAGAACCGTGGCGTGGTTTCATCTATGTGATAGCGATCAAGTGTGTAGGCCTACGGTTGATATAGGCCTACATATTCTATCACGATTTACACGTAAAAAAAAAAAACATGGATAAGCTGAAAGAAACTTGTGTTTTACAGGTTTGCAAAATAATAAATGCATAGCTAGTGAAATCATTTCACTATCCTAGTCATGAGAGACCTCTTGCTGGCTTGCTTGCTCAACATCACACTATGCCGCGCTCCCCACTCCCCACTGACCACCTTTTTTGCATTACATTTCATTATGCTGACATACACCACAGTTTTACTTTGGCATACATTTACTGACTTCTGTACATAGTTTATTTAATAAACCTATTTTGTGTTTAATATACTCCGTGTGGTCTCCACCTTTTATGTTGTATGCCTTGAGCCAGGAAGTCATGACACATAGGAACTCTGGATCTAATTCATAGTGACCATTGGGTCCTTGGTTACCTGTCTGACCAAGGCCCTTTGTCCCGGATTACTCAGCCAGATCTAGAAAGAGCGTTGGTTGTTCCAAACTTATCCATTTCAGAACGATGGAGGCTACTGTGTTCTTGGCCACTTTCAATGTTGCAGAAATGTTGTTATAGATCACTGTGTCTTCACACAACCCTGTCTCACAGGTCTACAGACAATTTTCTCAACCTCGTGGCTTGGTTTTCACTCTGACATGCACCATCAACTGTGAGACCATTTATACAGTATCAAGCAGACTTAAACTGCCACCTCTTGGCGAAAAGTTAATAGTTTTGCATATTAGTAGTAATACATTTCACGAGCTTCGTGGAATCACGAGAAAAAAGCAAATGAAGTGGACACTTAAAAAAGGGACCCACGGTACAGTAGCTGAAGGTCTGTGGCTAAAGCAGCCATAATGAAAGTGTTATCGTTGTTTGGATACTTCACACACACGTGCTTTTTAACCGCATAGACTACAACTACCAAGCTGGAATCAAAGCACATCGACTCCCTCTCACACCCTAAAACCGCGCCGAACAAACAAAAAAAGCCTCAGTCTCACGGTATAGGCAAAACTGTATCGGACGGTGTAACGTTGGTAGGCTACTAAATCATCCATCACAAAGAATGATTTGTGTAGGTGGGTACAGCCCTGCCCTGGATACATCTCTCAACGCCAGCCGAAAACATTTGGTTTAAATGGAGATGTAGATCATCACGGGTGCGTTAATAAATCTACATTGTGGCGAGTTGACACAAATTATTCACTTTGAGTCTTTGGCGAATTTATGTAGTTTCAGTCCTAGTTACTTTACTTTGAGCCATGAATCACCTTAAGCTCGCTAGCAGGGTCATAATAATGTCCAGTGAATTAATTTCGCACAGGTGGACTCCAATCAAGTCCACCAAGGACCAAGAACCATTGATAGAAGTAGGATGCACTAGATCTAAATTACAAGCGTCATGACAAAGGGTCTGAATACTTACAGTATGTACATTAAATATTTCAGTCTTTTTTATTATTTATAAATTTACACAAACACTCCACACTTTCTGTGGAGTGTTGGAGTATTGTGTGTAGATTGAGATGAGAGAATTTAACTAATTTTAAGATGAGTCTGAAACTTACAATGAAAAAAAAGTGAAGCACTGTGAATACTTTCCTTATGCACTGCAAATATCCAAAGCCAATTTGGGAAAAGGCTCTTGAGATATAAAGTGCATCTAAAATAAATAGAATATTGTGGAAAAGTGTTGGTTCAAAGTAAAACAAACAAAACAAAAAAAACATGTTATAAAATTAACAAATCTATCGTTCTGTGTCATTGTTGGCAAAATGATCGGAGGGCTCCAAGCCCCTAGCATTTTGGGGTGCCCAAAATTTCTAGCGGCGGCCCCGACCTTGGTATTTTAAAAAATTCAGACCCGACCTTGTCTAGAACATGTGCTGAATAACAGGTCTCTTAACTAGCGTTAACCAGTAAAAAAAGTACTTACCGCTTTTATATTTCCATGTCCTTTGGTGAAGTTAATCGTGGTCTTTAGTGGCATCAACCTGATAAATAAATGCACATTATTATGACCGCCGCAGCGAAGCGGCGGTCATATAGGTTTAGTCAGATTTTTTTTTTTTTTTTTTTTTTTTCGTGATGTCCAAATTTCCGCCAATGATTCCCGGGACACTGAAAGACCGGGGTAGACAAAACTTGGTGGGCATGTAACCCCATATGGATAGCATGGAACCATCGTTTTTCGTTTTGATCAGCCCCATCGCTGGACTGCACCCCGAAAGGAGGGTAGGGCAGACACAGTTTCTGTGAATATCTCGAGAACCGTAAGGTTTAGGAGGACCATTATTTTTTTTTTGTATGTTGATCTCAAGGGGCCATGTCAACGCATTCCATAACCACTCATTTCATGTATAGCGCCACCTAGTTAAACACAAAAAGTAAAAATGAGGTGGTGTAATTGAAGGTATCTGTGACCTAACATAGTCAAAACTGCACAAAATTGGAAGTGTAGGATCATTATGACACCCTCTGTATGCACGCCAAGTTTTGTGGAATTCCGTTCATGGGGCCACACAATAAATTAATTTATGTTACTATACACCAACTGGCCTGTAGGTGGCCGGAGACAGTTTTCTGTGAATATCTCGAGAACCGTAGGGCCTAGGAGGTCCACCTTTTTTTTTGTATGTTGGTCTTAAGGGGCATGTCAACCCATCCCATTACCACTTATTTCATGTATAGCGCCACCTAGTTAAAAAAATGAAAAAGCATAAAATTAGGTGTTTTCATCTCAATATCTCTGGCTGACAAGGTCAAACTGCACAAAATTAAAAGTGTAGGATCATTATGACACCCCTCTGAATGCATGCCAAGTTTTGTGTAATTTTCGTTCATGGGGGCCTTACAATAAAATAATTTATGTGTACATTTAGTGACGACACCAACAAGGATTCCCGGACACTGAAAGACCGGGTACACAAAACTTGGTGAGCATGTACCCCCCCATATGGATAGCATGGAACCGCCATTTTTCGTTTTCATCTGCAGCCCCCGCTGGACTGGACCCCCGAAAAGGAGGGTAGGCAGACACAGTTCTCTGTGAATTTTATGGTATGTTGGTCTCAAGGGCCCACATAAACCTGGCTCATAATCACTCATTTGTGATTCCCCCCCCCCCGTAAAAAAATGAAAATCAGTAGGATTAAAAGAAAGCCAAAATAAATATTCATCATCATCATCATGGCTGCATTTTCAGTATTGGCGAGAAGTAGTCGCTTGTCCACTAGATGGCGATCGTTGCAGTGAGACGTAATTTTGTTGGAAGTTAAAAGGGGTTGGAAAAACAATGGACGCTCCATACAAGGACTGTAATTTACCGCAGCTTAACATCTAATAAGGATAGGACGATGTTCACATGAAGTGTAATTCCCATTTCTTCTTGAAGCTCTAAATAAATCTGAGGATGTTTATCGGACATGCTTGGTTTTTACTGCAGGTACGCGTTAATCTTGTAATATCAATAAGGACCTAGGTAATGTTACCGTTTAGCGTTGGTTGAGTGATGGAGGCATTTGATTTATTGCATTTGTAGAAAACTATAAATGCGGTTATACCAAGCAAATGTATAGCAGCACTGTTTGTATCTTTCGACTGTCATTTATTGCGCGGCTACAAAATCATTCTGTGCAATGGAAGATTTACCAACGCTACACCCGGGTCTGATGCAGTTTTGCCTATACATGCGCGGAGACTGAGACGCCTGTTTATTTTGTTTTTGCGCGCAGGGTGTGAGAGGGGAATCGATGTGCTTTGATTACAGCTTGGTAGTTGTAGTCTGTGAAATTAAAAGCACGTGTGTGTGAAGTATCCAAACAATGACACCTTCATTTCATTATGGCTGTTTTAGCAAAACACCTTAAGCTACTGTGTAGTAGGTCCCATTTAGAAGTGGCTACTTCATTTTGCGCTTTCATTGACTCATGGAGCTGCGTGAATGTTATTACAACTTTTCGCCACGATATGACAGTTTAAGTCCGGCTTTGATACTGTAAGGCGTAAGCCATTGGTTTCCAAAGGAGATTTTATTTGTGTCGCCAGCATAGCCTATTGACAATTTATGTTGTCAATATGCCTACTTTATAATCCTTCCTGTAGCTTAGGGAAGCTAACAACTTTTCTATTAGGATCTAGTTTGTTAGTTACCGCTTTGTCATAACTCCCTGATGCATTTTTGCATTTAGAATAGCCAGAGCGTGTATATCTCAATCGGAAAATTAAACAATATCGGGTGCCTATGGACTAGGCTGGGTGAACCCCAGGCTATTTATTTTTTGATTTCTTAAAAGATTGAGCTTGGTCTGATGAAAGCCAGACTAGCCATGGACCTCAGTTAAACAATGCAAGGGAACATGAATCAGCCTATATTTGCACTAACAATAACGGACAAAAAAGTTTTTCAACGCTGGGTCTGCTTAAAATGTGTATGAACAGTCTAGCTTAATGCATTTCATCAAGGCCCATTTGGACATGTCAGTTATTTGCACCACTGGTTAGATGTAAAACAGCATTTCGTTTCAGACTAGGCTACTGTTACTTAATTTGTGCATTAACAATAACGTTTCAGACTACTGTTACTTAATTTGTGCATTGACAATAAAGTATTACATGAACTAAAGATGACTAAAATCTTATGTAGAAGAAGAAACATTCACAAAAATCCATCCATCCAAAATGACCTTTGTTTTGATAGCTGTTGAAAAAACGGCATGGAACTGACAGAGATGTTTTTGTTTATAAATACATAAAAATAAATAAATAAATAACATTATGCTGATACCTTTGCTTTTCCCAAATACAATGTAGCCTACAGGTGTAAGTGACCTTTCATCAATCCAGTTGCAATGGATGAACTGTGATGAACTGCCCTACTTGTGATTGTTTAGAGATTTTAAAGGTTTTATAACAATTCTACATCTTCTTTGGCTATTCTACAATCTATTCACCTTTTCAGCACCAGTAGGGTACTTTCTGTGCAGCCGCGACACACACTCAGGCATGCCAAACAAGCATACACAAAAGTTTCAAGAGTGGGGATGGAGTAAAAATATGGAGACAAATTGAAGTGTGATTTATTTTCATGAACGGATGTACAGGACTGAGCGGCGGTCATATTTTGTACCGCTATGCGGTACATCTAGTTTACCTTAACCTTAGCCCATAAACCTTCAGATGAAAACACAGCAACCTGGTCTAATCCAACACTTAATATTTAGTAAGCTAGGCTAAATATTAAGTGTTGGGATGTTAAGATAGGTTGCTGTGTTGGCATGAATGAATACTAGCAAATGCTCAATGTGGTCCCTATTTAAATTACCGTTACTGTTACGTTAATGATTAGCATGATTATTTCTACCCAAACGCTAACGATAACTAACGCTCACTGTTAACAATTGCCATATAGTGACATTACGTTTAACCAACAATAGCAACATTTCTAAAGACAAAGATACATTGAACATCTGAACGCTGTACTCTTACCCGCACAATCTGTGAACATAATCCGCCGGGTGTAGTCAAAATATATTTTCTCGCGAAGTTGGTCTCACAAATGTGCCGCTTTCTTGGCCGTCAACTGTTTCAAGACATGCGTGGTACAGATATTACAGAGGAATCGCTACGTCTTCTGTTACGTAATTGCGCATGCGCAGAACGGATCTGGCAGGCGGTAACGGATCGGTATTGACAGCCGGATCACTCCCTATTAACTCCATTGTACCTGCAATATGTTGCAGTTCCGCTTAGGGCGATCACGAATAAGTGCAAAAAACAATGGGGGGTCTATGGAGCTAGATGGCTAAATTTGTCTCTTTCACCTGGTTGTCGTTGAGAAATTGAAGATTTGATTGTGGTTTCTGCAAGCTCAAAATGGATTATAGGTCAAAAGTTGAATGAACGAGTAGTCACGTCCTTTCGATTTCTTACAGGTTGGGTCGTTGTTGCCCACAACACACTAGCTTTCTGCTATGAATGACATCATTGACACATTTGAAAGGCTTTTTAGAACAAATAAGTGACTCAAAAAATATAATACTCTGCGGTTTGTATTTTCTCTGCCCCCTCTTTTGACTGCAACATTCAAATTTCTGGGCAAAAAATTATATCCCGAGAAACAGGTACAGCTTCATAGGCCTCCATTCATTCTGCACTTATTCGTGAGCGCCCTCATGTGGAACCAGAAAAGGAACTGCAACCAGTTCAGAAACCAGAAGTTTCCCGAGAGTGGCGGTTCTCCCCTTATTAGACATTCTCTGGATAGTCAAATGCGGTAGGCCTAAGACGCTGACTTGTGGTTCACGCCGGCATACCACGACACCAAGAGGATTTTAATTATGTAATTATCACATGGACACTCTGGGACTTTCATTCCCTCATGGTTGTGTGCAGCCAACGAGGTATGTTGTACCTTATTGTATGTATGTATGTATGTATGTGACTATGTTTATATTGTGTTTTTAACCTAGTGATCGTTTCATGTTACTGCAATTAAACAGTTCGACGGTGGACAATAAAAGAAGAAGAATAAACCATCAGTAATTCAGAACCAAGGCTTTGTGTATTTCCTGAGGGAGTGACAGTCGAACTCGGCAAAAGTTAGCAAGCCAAACATTGTCTGCAAGCAAGTTGAACCCGGAGCTGATGGCGCCCTTGATCCTGTGCTTCTTGACCGAAGTGGAGCTCGTTGTCGAAGCCGTTGTTAAGTCGACCTTGGAGCTAAAGTCGCGCTTGCTGAGGGCAAACGCTGATCGGATCTTACCTGCGTGACGGCGTTTGTACAAGGTTTGGGCTACAACAGCTGAAACGGACCTGCTGAAGTTTCCCCCAACCTGGCCTGCTGGGATACACGAACAGATAAGCAAATATTTTGAACTTTAAAGACACGTTTCGTTTCGTCAGGCTGGGTTCTGTGCTAAAGGCAACAAACGCTTTGAACTGTGTAGGCCTAGTCCATGGTATTTTAAGTTATGAATGAGCAGTTATGTTACGGAGCCCCGGATATGTCATGGGGAAAAAAAAATAAGTTGTGGCCACGAAATAGCAATTTGTTCCCACAAAATAATAAGTTGTGGCCACAAAATAGCAATTCGTTCCCACAAAGTAGGCCCACTAATTTGTGGCCATGAAATATTAATTCGTTCCCACGAAATAGGTAATTTGTGGCCACGAAATATTAATTTGTTCCCACGAAATAGTAATTTGTGGCCACGAAATATGTATAGTCTAACGTGCACTGGACAGCTGGGTGAGCAAATCGAGCACCAGTTGAAGCCTGTCGTGTCTTTTCTCATCACTCCCCACCAGCTCTCAATTCTCTGGTTTGCAGTAGGGTACAACCGGGACGATTGAAACGGGGTTCTAATGAAACATTCGGTTTTCTCCGAAAGTAAACGATGATAGACAGACATCATTTGGACAAAACATAGAGCATATTAACCTCCGCTGCTCAGCCAAATGCCATCCTGTTAATGGGCCCTGTTATCACGGAATTACAGGCGATAAACAAATTTCTGATGGTCACAAGTTTACTTCATTAGCGGTTTATTTTTTTGATTATTAAAGAGTGTTTTTCATTTAAAGGTTTGACTTCATGCTTATTCAGTAGAGCATTTAGTGCTCTCCCCAATCCCAGACGTTCACATTGCATGTTTGTTTGTAATGGATGCAAAACAGCCTATAATGCTAAATGTCTATGGGGGGACGATTGAAACACCTATTTCATTTGTCCCAACCAGGCAGTAAACCCCATTTATTCTAAGTCAATGCACACGTATCTGTGTTTATACTATATTTTATGCAGGTGAGACATGGAAAAGCAGTTTTAGAAAGATGCAAATATATTTGGGGCTATCAGGTAGGGGGTCGAGGTTTGCCATGTTAACCTATGGAGACTGACGGCCTGTGGGTCATGAAGGGCACTTATTTGGATGTGTGGTGGCATAAAAACAGAGTGAAATAACATTTTGTACTATAGAAACATTATATAATTCGAAACATGCATTATTCTAGCTATATTAATGGCATAGTGCATGCTATTTCCATAACCGCGAAATACGCGCATCACCATGACGGCAATGAGTTGTTAACAGACATGAATCATAAGACATATAGCCCAGTAGCAATCTATCTAAAATAACAGATACTGTACTTGAAGTACCATTCATGGTATGTTGTCAAATATTGAAGTTGTGGGAAGTTTACATAATTTAAGCTGTATGTTTCATTCGTCCCCCATGCTGTTTCATTTGTCCCAGGAGGGACGAATGAAACATAACGCACGTTCGACTTCTGCTTAAATAACTATTGAACGGTTTTGTTCAGAGCTGTAAATGCAACTGTATTTGACAGAGGACAGATGTAGGTTGCTAGTGACAAAATAACAACTTTCAGTGTTTTACAATGTCTTTGTAAATTACGTTTCATTAAAAAGTGTTTCATTTGTCCCGGTTCTCCATCAGCCTCGGCGTTGCTGCTGACCGTCCATCTATCTCGTCACAGGTCCTCGGGTCAGCGCACCTCTGTGACGCGACGTTTTACAAAAGATAGAAGTGCCTGATGATTTCATCAGCGCGCGGTGTTTGCGAATAATAACAAAGAAATGGAACAGTGATGGGTGTGTGGGTAGAAGGCGTGAGATGAGATGAGGATGGGGAAAAAGTGAGAGAGGGGGGGGGGGGTGAAGATTCACATCCAGCTATCTGATGCATGTTTTAATGGAAATGTTCACGACCGCCTTATAAAAAAACGCAAACGAGAGAGACACGTTTAAGTCGTACCTACGCAGCGTAGGTGCAGCGACCTGGCTCTTAATAGTCTGTGGAGATGCCTCTCGCTAATAATGAATCCATCCAATGCCAGGCTTTTCAAAATGTCTTTGTATTTCATTCCCAGCCTAAAATAGCACTCTACCATACTATCCCTGTCCATTGTGTGACAGCGACTGTTCCTGTTTGAGGAGTTGGCGCTTTGATTTGCTCATCCAGCTGTCCAGTGCACAGCCTATAGGCCTACCTATTTCGTGGCCACAAATTACTATTTCGTGGGAACGAATTAATATTCGCGGGCCACAAATTACCTATTTCGTGGGAACAAATTAATATTGGGGCCACAAATTAGTACTTTGTGGGAACGAATGGCCACAAATTAACTTATTATTTTGTGGGAACGAATTGCTATTTCGTGGCCACAACTTATTATTTTTTAATTTTTTTTCCCCATGAGATATCCGGGGCTCCGTAGTTATGTAACTTGTATTTATTGAATTTTTTTTTTTTTTTTGCAGCTAAGTTAACATTCTGATGCTTAAGTCTGTGGTAATCTGCATTCATGGCTGAATTGTCATTAGTTAATTTTGCCTAATTGTGACCAAAAGGTTTTTTTTTTCTATAAAGTGCATTTCGTTCTGGTATAGCCTAAGTATTGCATCATAGGCTAATGCTTAAGGGACAGTAACCAGTTTTAGCTTATTCACTTGGGTATCCAAAACCTTTTTTTTTTCTCTTCAGTCAAGTTTTCATGATTATCTCCTAGACCATATTAAAATAATATAAAATGTCTCAGCCAAGTAAAGAACCTCAAGAACCTCAGGTTGTAGCTGCCTCAGAGAAAGTAGCAGAGCCTCAGCAAACAGCTTATTCTAACACTGCCCAACAAGTATCACAGTCTGAAGAACCTCGTAGAAGCGAAAGACCTCGTATATTGACTGAAAAGGGTAGGGAATTACAGGAAGAAAAGCTAAGTGGGCTTCTGTGCCGTTTTTACTCCATTTATGAATGCTGAAAGGTTCTGACTAAGGTAGCTAAAAAATCTGTCATGAGACAGGATACTAGTAGCATCCTACAAGACAACATAAGCCGAATGCAAAAGGAATTAACAGATCTTAATAAGGTTTATGACGCATACAGAAGTATCGACACTCCATCTCATGACCTGCGCTGTAAGTTGGACAAAAGTATATCAATCACCAAGATCGTAATGCAGAATGCTCAGATTCAAATGCAAGGAATGGATGAAGAGATGATTTGGCCTGATGCTGGTTCCGTATTTGCATCTTCAACTTCGAGCATTTCTCTTTCTGCCCTAAATGCCCGTGAGACCCATTCCATTCGGTCCAACACATCATCAATAAAAAGACAAGAAGCTGCTGCTGAGTATGCATACACACAAGCAGTATTGAAGATCCAAAAACTTGAAGCTGAGGAGAAGCGGACGGCTGCAGACCAAGAAGAAGCTGCGCTGGCTCGTTGTTTACAGGAAGAAAAGGAAGAACTTGCACGCAAGATGGAAAGACAGAAACGAGAGGCAGCTCTCTTGAGGAAGCAGCAAGAGGAGAAGGCTGCAAGAAAACGATCTGTCGACATCTTAAAAAGAGAGCTTCAGCGCTTGGAAGAACTGAAAAGGCTGAATGCTGCCAAGGCAAAGCTTCAAGTCTACGATGAAAACAACATTGACCTAGAACCTGCACCACAAAATGTTGAGCTTCATACAGCCGTGCATGCAGTCAATCAAGTGAAACCTGTGGACCAGCATCAACAACCACCACAAAATGCAAATTTGTAAAGTGTGTGTCCAGGTGACGCAAGGGACTTTGTGAGGGTTTTTGCCGAGGCAATATCAGCAAACAGGCTACCCGTTCCAGAGCCCTCCATCTTCTATGGTGATCCGCTTAAGTTTAATCACTGGAGGGCATCCTTTCAGACCTTAATTGAGAGAGAGAATATTCCCACCTCAGAAAAGGTCTTTTTTTCTTCAGAATATGTGGGTGGGGTAGTTAGAGAGGCCTTAGAAGGTAATTTTCTGCTTGGCTCTGAAGATTCATACAGTGCAGCTTGGGATCTGCTAAATGAAAGATATGGCCAACCTTTTGTTATTGCTAAGGCCTTTAGAGACAAATTGTATGCTTGGCCAAGAATAGCAACTAGAGAGAGTGCTGAATTAAGAAGATTCGTGGACTTCTTATGCAGTTGTGAATACGCAATGATTCACAACGAGAATTTACATGTTCTTAATGACGCAATGGAAAATCAAAAACTTACTGCCAAGCTGCCTGAATGGTTAAGTCTTGGATGGAACCAAAGCCCACACAGTACCAGTTGGAGCATGGAAGATTTCCAAAATTCAGTTATTTCGTGACATTCCTTTCAATGGAAGCTAATATAGCCTGCAACCTAATAACATCTTATCAAGCATTACAATTATGCGACCCTGAAAAGGCAAAGAGCAAGAACCAGCATGCTGTGGCTTCCAAGAATCAGAGCGTTGGTGCCCAGATCTTTACTATTGATACAAGTGAGAGGAATACCGACACATGCATGCTTTGTAATACAACAGGGCACAGCTTACACAAGTGTCGTTGTTTACTTGAAAGTCGAGTTGCTGATCGAGTGAAATTCATCCAGAGTGAAAAACTGTGCTTTGGCTGTTTAAACCCTGGCCATCAATCTAAGATCTGTAGGAGGCAGATGACTTGTGATATCTGCTCAAGGCGTCATCCTACATGCCTACACGAAGAGCGCTCAGCTCAAGAGTTAAAACGAGGACAACCTGAGGTAACAAACTACAGTAAGGAAAGGCCGCTTTCAACGCCACAAGACATTGCTACAAGTACTTCTAACCGAATTGTGAAAGATGGCAATAGTATCCAGACTTCAGCAATAGTACCCGTTTATGTGTCCAGTGACTCAGGCAAAGAAGTGCTTGTTTATGCCCTTCTAGATTCGCAAAGTGATTCTTCTTTCATTATAGAGCTGACGCTTTAGATGCAAACACTGAACAGGTGAAGCTGAAACTGTCTACGATGTCATCAATGGGAACAATTGTGTCCAGTAAAAGACTTAAGGGCTTACAGATAAGAGGGCTTTTTTCTTCCAAAAAGATCACAGTGCCAACAGCTTACACTCGGGAATTTATCCCTGCTACACGGTCACATATTCCGACCCCAGAAACTGCCAAGGCATGGCCACATTTAGAACATCTTTCAGAGTATATCTCTCCGCTTAAGGAGTGTGAAATTGGCCTGTTGATTGGGTATAATTGCCCACAAGCTCTTATGCCCAGAGAAGTCGTGTGTGGAGAAGAAAATCAACCGTTTGCACAGAAAACCGATCTAGGTTGCAGTATAGTAAGCTATTGCAACTCCATGGAACACCATGGCGATGCAATCGGCGTGAGTCATCGCATCATTGTAAAGCAAGTAACTCCCCAACACAAGTCATCAATCCAGCTTAAAGGTGAAGTTCACTTTGTCTTTAAAACTCAGATCAAGGAAATGATCACTCCTGAGGCTGTCATGAAGGTGCTCGAATCTGATTTCAGTGAGCAAGCAGGAGAAGATGCAACACTTTCTCAGGAAGATCTTCAATTTCTTACTAAGCTGAAAGAGGGAATAAAACACAAACCAGATGGTCATCTTGTGCCTCTTCCTTTTAAACAAGATGGACCAAGACTACCCAACAACAAGTCCTGTGCGGACTACTTTAACTTCATGGAAGACCTTGTTAACCGTGGCGATGCAAAACAGGTTCCAGAAGAACAGGTCAATAATAGTCCAGTTTGGTACTCCACCATGGGGTTTATCATCCTCAAAAACCTGGAAAGATACGCGTGGTCTTCGATTGCTCAGCACGGTTTCAGGACACATCCTTAAATGACCACCTTCTTACTGGACCAGAGCTCACCAACACCTTGGTAGGAGTTCTTTGTAGATTTCGCAAAGGCCCAGTTGCCATAATGTGCGATGTGGAATGAATGTTCCATCAGTTCCATGTAAGACCAAAAGACCAAGACTATCTGAGATTCTTATGGTGGAAGAATTGTGATCTTGACTCACCACCATCAACTTTTCGAATGAAGGTCCATCTATTCGGGGCAGCCTCCTCACCTGGCTGTGCCAACTTTGGTTTTCAACACCTAGCTGCAAAAGGCCAAGGTCAGTTTAACCAAAACACTTACATTCATTCAAAGAAATTTTTATGTTGACGATGGGCTTGTGAGTGTGACCTCTGATGCTGAAGCAATCCAGCTCATCAAGGAAGCAAGGGAACTCTGTAGGATGGGCAAGCTTCATCTACATAAGTTCATTTCTAACAGCAAGAAGGTTTTGAGATCAATTCCAAAGGAAGAGTGTGCTCAAAGCGTCAAAGATCTGGACGTGGCCTTGGGAGAACCACTTATAGAAAGAGTTCTTGGTGTTTAATGGTGTGTATCTTCTGATGACCTCCAATTCAGAATCACTGTGAAGGAACGTCCAATGACTAGAAGAAGAGTATTGGGTACAGTGGCTTCCATTTATGACCCGCTCGGGTTTGTAGCACCCTTTATCCTTCGTGGAAAGCAGATCCTGCAACACCTCTGTCGAGACAAAGTGAGTTGGGATAAGCCACTCCCAGAAGAGTGTAGAACACAGTGGGAATTGTGGCTACAAGTGCTTCCAAACTTATCCAGTGTAAGGATCAGAAGGTGCTATGTGCCAGCAAATTTCACAGATGTTAGGCAATATGAGCTCCACCACTTCTCAGACGCCAGTAGCACAGGTTATGGGGAATGTACTTATCTCAGAGTAATCAGTACCTGTGGAGATGTCCATTGCTCATTGGTCATGGGGAAAGCGCGATGTTGCTCCTACTAAGATAACTACAATACCCCGGCTTGAGTTATCTGCAGCAGTAGTGGCAGCAAGGTCAAGTGTCATGCTTAGAAATGAGCTTAAATTAGAAGGGCTTCAAGAATATTTTTGGACTGACTGAAGGGTTGTTCTTGGATATATAAATAACAATGCCAGACGTTTTCATGTGTTCGTGGCAAACAGAATCCAAAGAATCAAGTCTCTTACAGATTCCATGAAATGGCACTTTGTGTGCTCGGAAGACAACCCCGCAGATCAGCTTGTTTCCTCAAATTGGTTTAGGGGTCCAGACTTTTTATGGAAGGAACAGCTACTCATTGGAGACGTCAAGGTGGGAGAGGTCGATGATAATGATCCAGAACTTAGAAAGGCTCAAGTGTTGACCACTAAAGGAAAGGAAGAGAGGACATTGTTAAGCCGCCTGACTAAGTTTTCTGATTGGGGAAAGGTCGTCAAAGCGATTGCTTGTCTCAAGCATCATGCTAAGCAGATAAAGGGCATCAGCCAAAAAATAAATGGAGCTACAAGTGTTGAAGAAAGACAAGAAACAGAACTTTTCATAATCAAATTGGTTCAAATGGAAGCATTTAGCCGTGAAATCAAAAGTGTAAAGCAATGCAACTTAGTAAAATCTAGAGACAAAGTAAACAAACTGTAGAAATTAAGCCCATTTGTAGATGAATCCGGTGTGCTAAGGGTTGGAGGACAGTTGGCTAGATCTGTTCTTCATCCACACATTAAACATCCTTCCATTATGCCACGGTCAAGTCACATGTCCTCTTTACTCATCAAGCACTATCATGAGAAGGTGCACCACCAAGGAAGAGGAATAACTGTAAATGAATTGCGGGCGAATGGAATTTGGGTTATAGGGTGCAGCAGTGTAGTTTCCTCACACATCTACAAGTGCTTAATGTGCAGAAGGTATAGAAGGCCCACACAAGATCCCAAGATTTACCACCAGAAAGAATGGAAGTGACACCCCTCTTTACTTATTGTGGCCTAGATTGTTTTGGACCATTTTATGTGAAGGAAGGTAGAAAGGAACTGAAAAGGTATGGCCTCCTCTTCACTTGTATGTGTTCTTGAGCCATACATATTGAAATGCTGGAAGACCTTACTACGGATGCGTTCATTAATGCATTGCGAGCATTTATTGCAATTCGTGGAAACGTTCGGCAGTTGAGATGTGATCAAGGCACCAACTTTGTAGGTGCACAAAGAGAGTTCATGAAGGCAATGAAAGACCTCAATCATGAACAGTTGAAGGAACATGGATGTGAGTTCAGAATGAACATTCCATCATCAAGCCATATGGGAGGTGTATGGGAGAGACAGATCAGAACGATCAGAAGTGTTCTAACGGCAATCCTTGTTCTAGCTGGCAAAAGACTTGACAGTGCCTCATTGAGAATCTTTCTTTATGAAGTGATGGCTATCATAAATAGCAGACCTCTGACAACTGAACATTTAAATGATCCAATGAGCCTTGAAACTCTCACTCCAAATCACTTCCTTACAATGAAATCCAGTATTACAGCACCCCCTCCTGGTCAGTTTGTGAGTCAGGATCTGTACCTACGCAAGAAATGGCGGCAGGTGCAGTTCTTGGCTAATGAATTTTGGACTAGGTGGAAAAAGGAGTATCTCCTTAACCTCCAACTAAGACGTATGTAAGTATGGCAAAAGAATAAAAGAAACACAAGGGTCAATGACATTGTCATCTTACAAGAGGATGGTACTCCATGCAATAAATGGAGATTGGCAAGGGTAGTTGAGGTGTACCCTAGCGTCTGGCATAGTCAGGAAAGTAAAATTGAGTGACTCAACCTTAGACAAACAGGGAAAGCGCACTTTTAAACGTGTTTATCTTGAGAGACCTGTGCAAAAGATAATTTTACTTGAAAAATTACTTGAGTCTGAATAAAATTTATGAAATTCTTTATAGGATAGTTTTAAGGATACTGTCTGAAGGTAGCTATAATTGTGATGTGTAAAATGAATTAAGTGAAATCACAAAATTATGATTTGGTGGGAGTGTAACTGCCATAGTTAATTTGTTACATATGTTTTTTGTTTCATTGTTATGATTTGTAATGTTATATTGTGTATCTTGATTTATTGTTGTGTGTATATTGTTTGATTACGCGGGCCAAAGGGTCAATGGATGATATGTTGCACACGGACATTCGCGTGTGTTGCACAGCTCACTTAGACAGTCAAATGCGGTAGGCCTAAGACGCTGACTTGTGGTTCACGCCGGCATACCACGATACCAAGAGGATTTTAATTATGTATTTTAATTATGATTTTAATTTACCGGGGCAGCCGTGGCCCACTGGTTAGCACTCTGGACTTGTAACCGGAGGGTTGCCGGTTCGAGCCCCGACCAGTGGGCCGCGGCTGAAGTGCCCTTGAGCAAGGCACCTAACCCCTTACTGCTCCCCGAGCGCCGCCGTAGAAGCAGGCAGCTCACTGCACCGGGATTAGTGTCTGCTTCACTTCACTGTGTGCTGTTTGTGTTAAATGCAGAGACCAAATTTCCCTCACGGGATCAAAAAAGTATATATACTTATACTTCTACTACTTATACTTATGTAATTATCACATGGACACTCTGGGACTTTCATTCCTTCATGGTTGTGTGCAGCCAACGAGGTATGTTGTACCTTATTGTATGTATGTGACTATGTTTATATTGTGTTTTTAACCTAGTGATACGTTTCATGTTACTGTAATTAAACAGTTCGACGGTGGACAATAAAAGAAGAAGAATAAACCATCAGTAATTCAGAACCAAGGCTTTGTGTATTTCCTGAGGGAGTGACAAACTGTATATGTACATGAGTGAAAATACTATGGAACCACACCAAGTAACTATGCATGCTCATCCACATATGCAATCATATCCACCCACTCCATAGGGAATACAGAGAACTTCATAACACTCCAAAACATACACACTTTATCATTATGCACACAAACACACATAAATAAACATGATCCAAAAACGTCCCAGATTCCAAATCCACATATTGCACAAACATATAAACACCATAAAGCCACATTCACCGGGCCAAAGGAAATGACATCAAAAGCCCAAAACCGCTTCCTGGCGCATTAAAAAACCTATTTGACTCTACACCCGCCCCATAAATAAGTATTTACGCCACATGTACGTATGCATGCATAATAACACTCCTCTTTCCAAGGAAAGTCGTCCGGTTCACTGAGTTCATGTTGCTCTTGCAGGGGAGTCCAGGGCCTGGGGGTGGTGGGGGGGGGGTGGGGTGGAGAGGAGGTGCGGGTGTGGGTTTGGAGCAAGCCTTTGAGGGTGACCATGGAAATGACACGGCTGAGAGGCAGCAGCTCCCCCAGGCTCCAGGCTCCCCACACAGCCAGAGCCCAGCACTGGAGCTGGAGGGGGAGAGAGAGAGAGAGAGAACTCTGTCTGGATTATCATTTCATTTCCGGCGGTGCCAATCACTCTAGGTAAACAGCAGAGGCGGCAGAGGGTAAACCTGAGGGGGAGTGAGGCTAAGCGGTGTAGGGAGGGTGCGGTGGGATGGGGGGTTCACAAGCCACAGCTGCTGCACAGGCATCCAGGTGGGCAGTGTGGTAGGGTGGGCTGGCATGGGGAAAACAAACAAATGCCCTCTACCTGCTAGGATGCGACAGAAAACTTTTGGAACTGTATCATACACGCACACAAATGCACACACGCGCACACGCACGACTGCACACAGACAGACAACACACACACACACACACACATAGCGTGGATTCAAGCATTTAATGTTAAGCAGCCATGGGGCTCTCCACTTAAAACAGGATGTGAGCATGTACCTTTAGAGCAAGTATGTACATGTCAGGGTGCAATAGGTTTATCATGCTTCAAGGTGCATTAAGTTCATCATGCGTCTGTGTCAAGACAAAAATTGCAGGCCAAATTTAACAGAAGCCCTCTTTCTAGTCCATTATCTGCCAGGGGTTGGGGGGATAATTGAATTGAACTGAAAACCTTCAGCTGGTAGGATATGCACCTGACAGTAATTTCGGACAGGAAAGTAACAATTGAATATCAGACCTGGAACAAGTAATGGATAACACCCAGCTCTGTCCATCTCACAGCATAATAACACAGAGGCCTCTCTTTATCCTGGTGGGCATGAATTAGTGAAGCTCTGGCCACTCTACCCTACGTACTGTAATGGTGTAAGTGCACAAAGCTCCCCTGTCATTACTATCTAGGCCTGACATTTCCACAGAGGGCCAGGGAGGGATGCTGTAATCAGCACACCACTCACTCACTCACTCACTCGCCTTATATTTACAACATGCGCCATAATGAAGTGAAATGCAACAGAGTGGTCTTGCAAACCCACTCCCTCTCCCAGCCTTGATCCTTTACAAACACTAATGTTCCTTTACACATACGGACGCATGCACGCACACACACACACACACACACAGTTAAAGACAGTTAAACACAGTTAATCACACATGTTCATAAACATAAACATCTTCAGAGAGATAATTCCACAAGCACAAACATCCACAAGAAAAAACAATCACTCTGAAGAAAACTGAACCAAACCAACATGCGCACACCTAACGATCAAGAATAAATTATGCGAGTCTTCAGCCACTCAATCAAAGACACCGATAGGTTCATAGAGACCATGTGCTCACCCAACCAGAAACAACTTGAAAAGAAAGTCCCTCCCCAGAGCCCTCAGACACAGCCCCAGCACTTCTCAAGGCCTAATTGAATTGTTTAAGGTGTGATTTGAATGTTTGAGCAGGGAGTCTGGTGTGCCTTGAAGCCACTTGTCATTTTGAGTTGCTCGAGGGACAGGGAGAAAAAAAAAAGTCCCTTCCCTTCAACTAGCAGAACATCCCTGCCAAGTCAGGCAGTTTAATGGTAAGCCTGCGACTTAAGTTGATTTGGAATCAGACGTTGATCTAATACACATTCAGGTTTTACCATCAATACATTATAAACAAACTGACATAAACACAGACCCAGGAATTAAGTTCAATGACATGCAGGATCCAATCGACCAACATGTTAGGCTGTTTGTGACTGTAATTTGACATGACGTATGACATGCACAAAATAAACTGAGTTGTGTTGGAGAGAAATCATACTGATGCCTGCCATGATGCACAGACAACACTCTCTAAGCAATTCAGTGATAAAGCAGGCATAGCCATCACACACACACACACACACACACACACACAAACACACACACACACACATTCTACTGCATGATGACTGTGTAAAGGGGGAAAATATATCCACTATTGCTTCACCTCCAGTTATGTAAATCACTCTTTAAACACACATCCCATAATTCAGCAGGATAGCCTTCCTTATGCTCCCTACAGATTACTTATGGTCAAGTAGGGCCTTGTTCAAAGCAATCAACATTCTGCAGGAAATGGATCAAAGCATGTGAGTCACATGCAAAAGGATATTACTGAACATATACCTCGCCCGAGGGTAGGCTACAATTGAAACATACAAGCCCAGTAAATCCATATGTGTAGGTTGAGAACATGGAGAAGAGCACTTTATTAAAATGAGTGCTTCAATAATTAGATTATCATCAACACCATACAGCACTGTTCAACACCAATCCCTTTTATGCCAGCGGCGAAGCATTAATGCAGTGAGTGACATATAGATTGGAATAATCAACATGACCTTGCCTGCTGACTTCCCTAACCCCTATTTGCATTCGAAATAGCATCAACTTCATATTGATGCAAGGAGAGTGATCATGTAATCATTCTAGTAGAGTGTTTTCTTGATTTCTAGTGTAGTTAATGTGTGTGTGTGTGTGTGTGTGTGTGTGTGTGACAGGGAATAAGAGGACACACACTAATGCACAGATATGACACCAAGCCTAGGAGTTGTTTGCTTCCAGTTGGGCTGATAGTGCTGCCGTCACACCGCAGGCAACTGTCAAGCGGGCCTCCGCAAACCGAATAGAGCCGCATCCACGATAACAGTACATGACGGAGTTGTGACGTTAGCGGAGCGCGATTGCAGATCAGGGGGGGGGGGGGGACACAAGCAAAGAGGAAAGGGACCTTTTTACCCCTCTCCCCCAGACCAAGGTCATTAGAATGGAGACATTAGCATGGATTAAAATGAGGCTCGGAGCATGGAGCGGAGGTTTTAATAGTGTTTACTCTGTGCCTTCGCCAGAGGGCAAGCACTTTGGAGTCGCTTCATCATTTCTGCTTTACTTTTCCATATACTGGTTGCCTAATGGTTGTAGGCAATGTGAAAATAAAACCAACATAAATTTACTTCCTCCACAGTGAATTAAGAATCCATTGGTGTTTTAAGCATGCATAAAAAATACCCTTGACTCTTTTCTGACTCAACAGTGTACCGGGGTTGCAGTGCAGCCACTGTTTAGAATGAAGGGAGGTGAGAGGGAGAGAAAGACAAAGAAAGAGGGAAAGAGAGACCGGAACTAGAAAATGGCATGGAGAGAGAAATAGTGAGAGAGAGAGAGAGAGAGAAAGAGAAAGACCAAGTTGAGTAAACAGTAAACAGAGTAAACAGTCACTCCGTCCGCCGGACAGCAGAGTAAGAATGATATGGACCGCAGCAGCGCAGCATGCCTCCCTCCTCTGGGGCACGATGACAGGAACCACACTGCCCCCAGCAGGGCTTCCTCTTCAACTTCAAGTGGCAGAAGTGTGGCCGCCCCACAGCTGAATCCACTCAGGAGCCTCACGCATGACTGTCTGTCTGCACTAAAAATGAATCTCCACCCCGTCATGCTTTGGTCGATAGCATCTGTAGGTAATGGCGGGGGAGGGGCTAAAAGCTTCCAACACGCAGAGGATTGATGCTGGACGGCACAGTAATAACATAGCAGTTCGACGTGGGGCACAGGTCTGACTGCTGTCTTTCACTGTTTGTTTTCCCACACATAGACTTCCTTGAGCTGATAACTGAAGGCTTTCGAAATGGTGATTGATCTGGGATCTTTTTATTTTTTCAAAAGAATAAGCTGGTGCATGAAAAGGAACAATATGCTTGCTGCACTGCCTTCAAGAGGAGATGTATGAAAAGCCATAATGTAATAACAAAAAATCTCAGTAGGGACACTTCAAAAGCTACCCTTTTAAGGTGATTGTGTGGAACTGACAAAAGTGATCCTTGGGCTTGACAAGAAAGGATTTCTACAGTTTTCTCTACCCTCATCCATTTCCACTGTCCATCCATTTGAGACAGCATAGGCTACAGCCCATCCATGAATGTAGTAGGATGAGAAGGATCAGAAGATCAGTTAAAAAACATTGCACACTTCAGCATCATATATATATTGCCTCAACCTATTCTTGCATTGACATAATTTTTACAGTTCTTATATTACCTTGTCTACACTATACATTACTCTCTTATCTGTCCATATTATTTATGCTTGTCTCTAGACCTTACTCTTGCACTGTTGCACTGTTGGACTACTGTTGGACTGCTTTTTGCTCTTTCACCATGACACTCACTCTCTTGAGCACCTTACCATGCACACAGGCCAGTCCCGGCCCTGTCACTGCAAGCGTCTCATGCTTGATCATCCTCAAGCACACTGTGGATTTTTTTTTATTTAATTATAGTATATTTAGTATTTAGTTTTGTTAGTTTTTCTTATATTCTACTGTCTCTATTGTACAGTGGAGTTTTGTTATATGTACTTATTTTTACCCTTTCTGCTGTAAGTGCATGTTGTGTGTGATGTCTGTAGGCTACTGAGACCTTGAATTTCCCCTTGGGGATCAATAAAGTATCTATCTATCTATCTATCTATCTGTCTGAACTATGCCTGATTTGTGGACTAACGTAATTTCAAACGAAAGACAGGGAATGTCCTCACTTGTTATCCAATCAACATTCATTATTTAGAACAGCTTGAAGATGCATGGAGTAGAGAAGGTTCTAGCCAGGGCTCTCTCTCTCTCTCTCTCTCTCTCTCTCTCTCTCTCTCTCTCACACACACACACACACACACACACACACACAGTTTTATTCATAACGCAGGAGAGCAATGAATTAGTGTGTAGACTGTACCCGCAGACTGACCTCTGACTGCTCTGCTTGTGAACCTGCACTCAGGACTTGACCACAGGAAACCCATGAAAGATTTAAGACCACATTCGACTCCTCCGCCATGTCTCATTGGAGCCCAAAACACATGCTGTTCTCACAGTAAGGTAAGTTAGGACTGATAGAGTATGTGCCTGTTCCCCAATGAAGTAAACTTAGGTCACGGCTTTGGTTGTATCCCTCATAAACATAGATCTTTGCTTTATAATTAGGGAGCCTTATAAGCGGGAGCTTGTGGGATAGTCGGGCTGGATCAAGAGGATGAAGCTGGCCACTAATTAGAGTCCCACTGGAGTAAAGTATAGCATCAAAGCTGAAGGCTATGAATACATTATAGGACCACAGCGGAGAATAGGTTTTAGACTTAGAACCACAAGAGAGGTTCATGTTCTAATACACACACACACACACACACACACACACACTGTACTGTGTCACACATACATGTATACACGTGAGACATCACACACACACACACACACACACACAATGTGTACATTAGTACAACTCTTACACTCATGCTGTCATGCAGGCAGAGATGAGGAAAGATGTGTCACTACTCTTGGATAGAGGCATATATGAAGAGTGAAGATGGAAAAAGGCAGAAGCTCAATTACTTAATCACAGTAATTGAAATAATAGCTCTTTGTTGTGTGAACCTACTGTACAGTGTAGACTGCTATTTTGTTTTCAAACTAAACACAATAACAATTGAAACCCCTATCTGAATACTAAAAGCTACCTACCTCAAAATAACTTTGCGGCTAACCCAATCAGCTTCATTGAAGCATGAAATAAACAAACCTCTCTTTTTATCAGTGGGGCTCCAGCAGTAGAAAGCAAACATAGCTTACTGATGAAAATGTCAATCTGCACTGTAAGTTGCTTTGCATAAAAGCATCCGCTGAATAAATAAATAGACTGCATTTTCCCTTGACCCTGAGACAGTGCTTTAAAGACTTTGCTTTCACGTGCAGTGCATACAATTGTGTATACTGACATGAAACGTTGGTGCTGCATGGGCCGTCTGTGTGGACTGTGCGGATGATGCAAACTGTGTGCAGCAGACCGAGACCTGTATTTTCTTCTGCGGTGTCATTTCTCAAGGACTGACTTTGAATTCCTAAAATTGTTGCAGAAGTTCACAAGGTAAAACACTTTAGACACCTTAGTGCAAAGAAAGTGAAAGTATTTGTCAACACAGAATCTCTCGCCAGAGGCTGTGATTCTGGCTTTGAGAACAGGACCAAACTTGTATGGCTCACAAATTGGCATGAGACGTGACATGAGTTTCTGAAAATGTCTTAATTTTCCTGGTCTTTTCTGAACTCAAAACTACACTTGCATAACATGAAGCAATAACTGTTATGTAGGATACACATGCATGCATTTGGTTGAGGACATCACAGGTCACTGATATTAAATGTTGTAACATGGAGGATGTGACATGTGCAGATGTTTTCATTTGAGCAGCGCAGGATCTTCAAGATTGACATTTCTGTTATTCCAGTCATCGCTGTTGTGTGTATTTGCACTGACAAGCTCAATTTAACAGATAGGATACAGAATGACATCTGTGATTGTAATTTTGATCTCAGACAGCACAACAATAGGATCTACCAGCATGTAGTCGCTCAATATTTTTTCTCTACTGTTCTCCAAAGAATGTTGCCTGACATGGGTTTATTTTTCTTTCTTTGAGTGGTACTGTAGCTTATCTGTGGACTACAGAAATGCCAACATCCAAGATGCCTCCATGCCCCCACAAAAATACTGGCAGCAGAATACTCTTGCAGGAGAAAAACAAAGTTCAGTTGAAGTTCACAGAGGGTACTTTGGAAGCTCATTTTTTGATCCTGGAGGTACAAAAAAATAAACAAGAGCTCCACCTAGTGTGCACTGCCTAAAGAAACATACCATCCACATAATGGGTGAAATGTTGAGAGAAAACAAGTTTGATTAAGCTCAAATATCAAAAATACAAAGTCTGCTCATGTGCTTCATAATATTCATCCTGTACACTAGTCCTATATGCTGAGCCACTGGAGCACTTATCCGACGAGGAAAAGCAGATTCCGCTCATGAACTCTGATGTAGCGTCAGCATGCATAAGAATGTCTACTGAGCTTTGAGGTGTAATGCAGTGTAAATAATGCCCAAGGTTTCTAGGATTATCTCCTTTTTGTTTGGATTAAAGCCCTCTGCTGCAAAGACAACACTACTTCATAGATGATAATTAAGCATTAGAGTGAGAAAATATTTTAAAGAAGATTGAGGCGGATTGATCTTATTTCCTGCAATTATTATCCAAGGATGTTTCAGTCCCAAGTGCATAACTATCATCAAACAGTTTTCTTGTTTAATCTTAATTTCCATTAAGTCTATTATTTTGGTATGCTATTTCTCACTGTGATATTTCTAAGACATTGCAGTGAGACTAAAAGTCATGAAACTTTAACTATTTTTTCCATGTGATGGCACACAAATCATACTTCAGCAGACAATGTTAACTAAACATTTTGCACAAGTACAAATACAAGAACTATCATCATGACTAGACTTTATGATTAGCAGTTTGTGAGGAGTGAATTGGACATTTGATTTGTTGGGGTCAGTCTACCTGTCCTCTAGTAGACACATAAAAGACTTGGCTAAAATGTTTCTTTCTCTAATGCAGTTTAATGTTCAGAGATCTAAATTGTCAAAGAACATGAAAAAAAATCATTAGGAAACCCCAGGTGCACACTTTTCCCCAGGTTTTCATGCTCATGCTTTTTAGATGGGAAGAGAATATTTGTCAAGCATCTCACTCATCTGACTAGCAGAGCTATGGAGTACCCATCATTTAGTACGAAGAGCCTGGGCCCCATTTATCAATGATGTCGTTCACCTCAACATGAATCAGAGTGTGAACCACACTGACAGGTGTTCCACATGGGGATATTTCACTTATTATTTTTAAATACTGTCAGTTTTGCCCCTGACACAAATTAACAGTACATCTGGGATTCTTTATATATATACTGAAGAATTCAACCTGCCTGCCTATTTTTCTGAAAATTAGGAGATACATGACCCAAGAGTATCTACTTGTTTGTGACTTTGTGCACCTTTCTTGGCTGAAGATGATGGGTAACCACCGGGCCCCATACAGAGTTTCCTGGATGCTTGAGGAGCCCTTGGCCCCTGGCACTGGACGTGAGTGAGAGGGGTTGGCTGTTATTAAGCTCCATGTTGCAGGCTCCCTGGGAAGAAAATTGATTTGGACTGAAGGAGGGGGTGCTCCCTTGTGCCCGCCACCCTGCATGGGGCTGTCTGCTTCAGTAACTCCACTCTCTGGGCAGAGGAATGTGGAGAGAGGAAGCAAGGAGAGACAAAGAAAGGAAAAAGGAAAGGAAAGAAAGAATCTGACAGATACAATAAACGAGAGCACTTTTTTTTTTAGAAATGCCTACACTTGTATTTACAGTTTGATACAGTTTGAATATGGAAATGTGTTTTCACGTATCTCGAAGGCAACGTGGTGACACAGAGGGAGGAAAAAACGTTTGTTTACCACCACATGCTGCTTGGCTCCACTTTGTGAGTAGGCCTGGCAGTATCAAAGACATACTCTACAACATAGTGAGTGGCAGCTGGGAGTAGAAGGGGCCGTTTCATTATTGTTGCATCACAAATTACATTCCTTCTGGAACAAAAAATTAAAAAAAAAAATAGGCCTTCTTCTCCAAGGATACCCCAAACACATATAAATTCTCAATCTTGTTGTCTTGTGTGAAAATGCATTTACTGGTAATACGACATCAGTCAGGAATGAATCTGTGTATTCCTCTCACTAGACCACATTTTTCCTTTGAAGGTACAGGCTGTGATTCTCATCTAACATATTTGTTATGTCAAATTCAGAGAATTACTCCATATGCTCTATTTTAGCTGTACTGTATGTGTTGCACAGTCCTGGTTCTACAAATAGATATCAAACAATGTGGCCAGAACCCAGCCATACACAATTTTAACCAATTAACACAAAGCGTTGGGTGCTTAAAACAGAAGGATGTGATCATGGGTCTAAGGGGGCATGTATTTTAACCCACGGCATAAAAAGCTGCAAAGAGTATTTATGCCTGTGAAGTCTCTAAATGTATGTACTGTATGTCTGTGGAGCCAGAGTTGAATTCCCATGTGAGTGGATCATAAAGTCTAATTCTCTTCTAATTCCATTGGCTGTTGAGCACAAATATCAAAAACCTCTTGCCAAATGTGTCTGCTTCATTAATCTACAGTATCTCTTGAGATGAAACCATCAGTGGCTGCGTTATCCCCATGCGCATATTCATGACATGCTTAACTCCAACGTGCTTAATGTCTTCTCTGTTGAGGGTACATTGTGCCATTCACAGGAGGCTGCCTCTGTTCTTGGTCTGTTGCCCTCCAAAAAAATTGTTCTCAGGTCAGAGCACATTCGCTACTTTATTTCCTTTTCAAAATGAGAATCCTCACCCATGACCTGTAAGTGTATAAAAAATACACCTTTTTATATAAGAACTATCCAATGGCACCTTCTTAATCCAAGAGAATCGTCAGACTCTTCTGAGCATTGCAAGCATTCATTTATTTAGTTCATTTTCTTTGATGTGCTCATTGTCTCAATAGATATGACTTATGCTAGCAATGCTGTTGATGGTAATGTTTGGAGGGTGACAGCCTTAATGGAGTACTTATACAATTTGGCTCGAGACTCAATCAAAAAGTCAATTACTGTAGCAAGTCCAAATGATGAATAGACTCTGGACAATGCCTCTTGCTCTATTTATCTACCCAAGGTACCTGTGACAGAAATCCAGCTTTCCAAGCCAAAGCCCTGTGATGAGTCTGTAAGTATTCAGAAGGTTAATGACGTGTGAAATGCTTATGGACTTTACTCATGAAATGCTTTTCCATCAGAGAGTAATATGCCTCTCTGTAGAATATTTCATTTTCCAGGCATAAGGCTTTAATAGGCCATTAAACTCCTTCAGTGTCATCGTGATAAAGCAAGTGGCACAGCGGAGGTGTCCAGGTACAGTCGAGACTAGCCTGAACGCAGAAATAATTGAGTTTTTACAATCCACCGTGATTATTGATCCCCTCAGTGGGGTGTATCGTGCAAATGATAGCCGCCTCTGCAGAGAGTGACTAATGAGAACACCTCATTAGAGTGTCATGCCAGTGATAGGATGAGAGAGAGAGTCAGATAAAGCCCACATTCCCTGCCACAGCGTGAGGATGCTAGGAATCCAGATAAGAAATGGCAATATGGGGGAGAATTGGGATAGTGTTATGTTCCAGTGTTCATGTTTAAGAAGTGATTTAAGAAGGCCAAAAGGTCACACAACAGGCAAGTTGAGTTATATACTGTATTTAATATAAGTGTGTGTGTGTGTGTGTGTGTGTGTTAGAGAGCGCATGTGTGACCACTGAGAGCTTTTACAAGGCTGAAGGTGGGTACAGAAAGCTACAGAAGAGAAGGTGAAAGGGCAAAATGTTTTATATGGAGAAAAAACTGAAAGGTCAATCAGAAAGTGTGCATTGGTGAAATGGATAAACAGTCCCTAGAAATGTAATTCTTGGATTTGAGTGAAAGACTTGAAGGACATTGCGGATGCAGAGGCTTAAAAAAACTCACATCTCTTAAAAAGTCAACATGTCTTTTCAAAAGACTCTGGCAGCTGATGCATTTCTTGCTAGGGAAGCTGAGGGGTTTTATGTGACTTTACCTTCCAATGTATTCCAGAAATTGGAAGCTGAAAATACACTGTGAATTAAGTACAGCCGACAGAGCTTGAGGAAGCAGCTACTACATGTCCTCCATTCATGTGATTTCATGACTGTAAAATGTACATTTCTGCACTTTCAGGACATGGAGATATCCCCCCGTTCCGAGTAACGGGGAATGAAGCTTTCTATCAAACCTGGATATTTATGTACGGTTCAACTCTGTTATGGGAGATGAATACGGCTTTAGAAAAAGTTGAGAAGGCATGTTTGAAGTACTGTCCTCTATAGAGTGAAGTTTGGGGGAAAACACGCAAAAATATATCAGATGCAATCATGGCGCTGGTGTACAGAGTATCCTCAGAGTGCAGAGTACTGTATCAAAGCCTCATCTTTTTACTGCCACTCTCACTCAGAAGTCTATAGAACATTCGAATAATCTGTCAGCCATAGCTCTGGAACTTTCCATCCCCAGTCATGGGGTAAAATACCTCAACTTTAACAGTATACTGCTCCATGTACTGTACATCTAAAGGTCACAAGTGAGGACACCACCAATTTTGCTGTTAAAGATGAAGTTGGCTTATCAATTAATCATCCCTCAGTGTAATTGGCTCATTCACTCCTGCATTCTCCACGTGGTGAGTGTCCTGGCGCATAATGGCTGCCGTACATCACCCAGGTGGGTACTACACATTGGTGGTGGTTTGTGAGGTTCCCCCTTGACTGTGAAGCACTTTTAGTGTCTAGAAAAGCGCTATATAAATGTAAGGTGTTGTTGTTATCAACCACCCACTTAACACCATATTCCTACTAATGGACATTACTACCATGTAATCAGCCAGACTAGTGCAACTCATCCATCTGTTTTTATTGGAGTGTTCAGGCTGAGACTATTACTCATATGGGGTTGACACAGACACTGATGTCTCATTATTATTTGTTGCACTTGGCAAAGCTCTGTAATAGTCACTTTTCGTTATGGTTAGGATCCATTCATCTATTAATCGTGCTTCCTTTACAGGTGCCTATCATCTTAATCCCTACCGTTTCAGACTGCAGACCGTGCAGACTTGGTTCTAAGTGAAGACGACAGGCAGACCTCTGCCAAAGCGTTTCCTTTGATGAAAACCTCACTTTAAAAGAATTACAGCCTAATCTATCTACAGGGTGACATCTGAAAGACCTATCTTTGCCAATTAACAGGACAGAGTATAACAATGGTGACGTTATAGGCCTACTGTAGGTTCTGCCTTATTCTAAAGGTTGCTCACAATCCTACACAGGATCTCCTGTTCATGGTTGCCCTTGTCCCCCTGGACGAGGGGAGGGTAATGGAATTGGGTCTGTCAGTTCGTCCATCCATTTATGTGAGTTGTCTACTCACATAACTTAAAAAGAACTGCTCTGAAGTACTTCCACTCTTTACACAAAGCATGGGGTGACCATATGTCAGTCCTCCTATATGACCATCTACATCTGGCTCAGAATGCAGATGCTGGAATTTGATTTCACTTTGGTCCGTACTGCGTGACAGGAACGAGTGTCTGTAGTCTGACTGACTGACTGTGTTTTTAACGTGTGTCATGGTTCCTTATGGTCTGCTCCATGTTTTGCTGTTGACTCTGGGCTTCCTGGTTCCCTGGCTGTCTAACACGTGGTCATCACCAGTGGCTGCACACCTGCTGCCACTTGCCTTGTCAGCCACAGCATTTCAACCTGCCATGTGTTTCACTCTCTGCTGGAGCTCATCAGAGCATCTGATACAAGTTCATGTCTCTACACCTATTACATGGTTCATGGTGCATGTCTCTGTCAAGTATGGTTTTCTGTGGATTCTCTGTTATTGTATTGATATTGTGCCATGTGGAATATTGTGCTGAATATCTAAATAAATGTGTCTCTTAGAAATATACAAATACTTTAAAATATTTCTTACTTTGTTTACTTTTCTAGGCATGTTTCCAAAACGTAGGACGTAGTTTAAGGTTTAGTTTCTTACATGGGACATCAGTAAGCGCTGTCCGAGGTGATGGTGCTGAAATTGTTGACATCTATGTCTTTAGAATTGATTACTCACTCCATGGACTGGTTCACTGTGTCATGAGAGAAGTGGTGTTCTTTATAGATAAGAACACCACAGGAATAGTATGAGTATTGATAGTTATAGTCAAAATAAAAGCCACTCCTTCCCGCTCCCTCAGATCCTCTAACCAAAACTTTTTCATTTATTTTTTAACACATCAGACCTTGGTAGCACCAAGGTTTATAGGAAAAAAAACATAGACTGTATATATAGAACACAGTCTATGGAAAAAACACACAAACAAGATCTCATTAGTCAAACAAGATGATCTTATCAGTCAAAGAAGTTGTATTGTCACCTCAGAATTCTCCTGTGAATGTGACTGACATTCACATTCACCCTATGGACAAAACCTAAAGGTAACCTATACTGTACAATGTCAAAAGGATAGGGAACATGCAGATTTCAAAATCAGAATGTAGTATGTGAATTTTATTAAATAGCTCATGCATGGTTTTCCTTCTTCAGTTAAAGATGGCATACATGCAGAATAAATGTAACGTTTGATTATAGGAATCATTGTAGGCCTAGGGCTACAGTATGTGAAAAGTGCTTTGGGTAAGAATACTACTGTAGGTCTGACTGTTATGAATTTATCATGTGCAGGGAAGTTGGCCTAACCTAGTTTACAACGAAAGGCTATGCATGCACTGAGCATTTTTTTTACTAATCAAGAATGTATTACGCTAGCCTGACGAGCCAGACCCAAATTTGCTGCCGCTAGGGTGCGTCTAGATTTATAGGCTAGTATTACGCATGATCATAAGATATTTCCAGGCGATAAGATGTCTTTTCCAGTGTGCTTTCAATACCAATATACTTTTTCCATGGCATTCAGGGTTTATTAATAGCATATCATATTGCACAACATGCCTTATGACCAAAGGTCGAACAAATTGACAAAACACCGCCATCATCTGGATCATCACAAAACCGCATTTCGGTTTATGTATCGGGTTTCTATGGAGTTTTTTGTGTGTTTATGCTGACATGCTACTCTTCGTTCCTGCGTTTTAACACCATCATTCAGCTAATAATCCGAAAGCTACGTTCCAACGTTGCTGGTCAACCCTAGTTAGGTTACCTGATCTGACAGGTGTGTGGCCGCCGCCGCCCTCTGACGACTCACAGAACCCATGCTGACTGTCTCCAGTTCAGTGACTCCGCTGTTTCCTTTGAACAATGTCTACGAAGATCTGAGCCTGACATTATAAAAAAGTGCTTTGCGCACACCAAATTACACCTGTTTCGTGTTACCAGATTTGTTCGAGTAGGCTTTGTCATGAGGGACCGTTTAGCTGAGCTAAATTTGGTAAGTTCGCATAATTAGTTGGTTTGTCTATTGTTGTCTTGACCTAGTAAGGCTAACTGAACAGCATGATGATAACTCAGTCGAAAAGGAAGGTTCTTAAACGGATGATTTGTATGAAAAGCTTCTCTGTGTAGCTACGATTTTTTTGTGGCCGTGGTGTTTCTCATGAAGCAATTATTTAGCTCGCCAGGTGCTCCGTAATTTTGATATAGTCGACAGGCTACAGTTTCTCCATCAACAACTATTACATCCCTCTATGGTGAAAATGTTTACTCTGTGAAAGCTTCATGATTTTATATAGCCTGGAGCATTATAAAGGGGAGGGAGGCTTTTTTCTCATTGAGTGTGTTGTTTCTTTCTTATGTTAGGAATCATTTCCTGTTTAACATTAGGCATTGCATGGGCTTGGCGGCCATAAATCTTTCAGTCACATAATGACACCTGCAATATCAAAAGTAAGCCATCCAAAATCAATGGTGTGTGTCTTTTTTTCCTTCACAGAACAACAATTTACCAAATGATGTCATTATCACAGAGGAGAACACAACATATATGGATGAGTTTTTCAAAAGGGTAAATTAAACTGTATGAGCAGCTGAAAAATTATTTTTTGTATTGAAGGAGTTATGTGTTGACGGTGAAGCGGGGATATTGTAGTTACTGTGGTTAATAACACCTTAAGTTTGTCCTCAGGTGAGAGAGGTCCAGATGCTTATTGATAAAATCTCCTGTCTGGTTGAAGAATTGAAGAGAGTGCATAACACTATCCTGTCTGCTGCCAACCCAGAACAAAGTAAGTCCATTTTACACCATCATCTGTTGTCATGTTTTTTTTTTTACAAACTTTTGACTGTTTTATTTTGAGCGATGATGAGTCTCTTCCAGCTTATTTTGTACACAGGGTTCCCATGGGTTATGGAATTTCTGGAATATCATGGAATTTTGGAAAGTCTATTACAGACATGGAAAGTCAGGGAATTTCATATTTTTGGGGGCAAAGTCATGGAATCTCTGGGAATTTTGTTGTAGCACTTTAAAGTTTACTTGCCAAAATACATTAACACAAATATTTCCATGCAGAACTGGTGTATTGGCTTTTACTGCTTATTTGAGTAGCCCAGCTTTGTTGATTCAGTGCTCATTTATTCATTTCCCACTCAAGATTCTTGAACACTACGCGGCTGTTCTGAAATTGTTGGTCGGTATATTGTTCCATTCATTATAGTAAGTCATGGTAATTCAGGTTTTTTGTCAGGGGAAAGTCAAGGAAAAGTCATGGAATTTTACATTTGACTTAAAGTGGGAACCCTGTATACATCTGTCCCCTCCAGACATTATCATCAATAAAAAATGGATAGAACTACAAACATTTTTATCTGTCTTGTGCAGTTAGGTGGACATATTGTCACAATGGGCCGTTTGTGAAATCTTGTCCCTCTTTCCATCCCCTGTGCTCATACAGGAGTTAAGCAGGAGTTGGAAGAGTTTAACAATGACATCAGGAGGCACGCCAGCTCGGTTCAGATTCAGCTCAAAAGTAAGTGGCACTGCCATGAACAAACCTCACTGTTCCACCCCAGTGTTCTGTAGGTGTCTGAGGTAATTGCTCTTGTGTCATAGCCTCAAGGCATATGATGCACTTTACATAACTCTGTATTTATTGTAAACAAATCACCTGCTGGGTTTCTGATTGTACCCTTACTGTTGTTGTTTACTTCCCCTCTCTATGTGTCTATCTCTTGCTCTCTGCCGTCAATTAAATTTGCTTCCCTCTTTTCAGTGGCGTAGCCATTTGGTTGCTTCAATGCATTTGACTTGCAAAGCAGGTTGAAGGGGAGGACGTTCCCTGTAAAGACCTGTCAGAGACACTCATTGGCAGTCATACACTTTGTGTTCCTCTAATCCATTTTACTAGGCTGCTCAAACAGCTTTCTTCATTATTCACAGGATAGTAGTACACTGCATGTACATAAATGTTGTCTTAAAAGGGTCTATAGATTATATCATAAAGTGTAAATAAGAGCTTGGTATGATGCAGATTTTTACTTTTGAACTTGAAACAAAGTAGTTTTCTTAATCATTTTGTGAAATCAAATATTTCTCACAATTTTTGACTGGATATGCTCAACCTCATGCAGAGTGGAACTGCATCTCTATAATCTGTGTTTCATTGATCACTGATTGACCACCTATTTTCTGATTCGTCCTGACTGTGTGTAGACATTCAGACGTACATGCCCGAGGATGAGAACGCCAATACTGCCTCTGTGTGTCACCGCATTCAGAAGACCCAGGTCAGACCATAAGACTGCAGATGAACATGTTCTAATGCTTTTGCTAGAAGCCCTTTCTGGTGCAGCACTAAGCATATTAAAATCCCACATCCATATTATAGCACTAAACATATTTAAGTCCCACATCCATATTTTAGTATGCCATTATTCAAACACTGATGTTGCTTTTGAATAATTGGACAAATGCTATCAGAAACATGTTAAAGGATAAAGGTCATCAAATGTACTGTACTACAAGCACTTCATCCTCCCTTTTCTCTTTTTCTGTGTAGCACTCAATGCTATCACGCAGGTTTGTCGAGGTCATGACTGAATACAACGAAGCCCAGATGTCTTTCAGGGATAAGAGCAAAGGCCGCATCCAGAGACAGCTGGAGATCAGTGAGTAGCTTGTTGACCTTTTGCACACAATGCAGGCCTGGACACAGGCACAACAAGTGGCCTGTTGTTTTCACAGTGAGCTGAAAAGGCAGCATATTACACTGCTAAGTGAGTGGCACTGAGACACAGCTGGGAGGACTGTGTGTGTGTGTGTGTGCGCGCCCTGTGGGTTCAGTCACGTGCTCGCCACACCTGGGAACAGATGGCAATGGGAGACACCAGCATCGCCGTTGCCATGGAGAAGGCACACACAGGGCAGCAAGCAACCGGGGGGACGAGCATTTGTTTGTTTTCTGGTCATGTGATCTGGGCTATTCACTTTCCCTGCTCTGGTGAGGAGGAGGCTCCTGTGTCTGTGGCCGTAAGCAGGATTTAACCTTTCCAGTACGTCTAGGATTGGATTTCCCCGCCTCAAATATTGACTTGAACATCCAGTAGAGAAAACGATGACTTTGCTCTCTCTTTTTTGTGGTGTTGAATAATTCAAAATTACATTGCAGTGTGCGGACCTAAATGAATGAGGGAGGCAGTATTTATTATTACATAACTTTTAGGTTGTTAAACTTTAGCTCTTATAGAATAGAGGATTTAAGTATATAGTGTATTTAAGCACAAAGTTTATTTTACAACCACTTTGACCTAATGCTTCCTCTTCTATTCTCACCATTATACATCTGCCACTTTTCCACCTCATTTGCCTCTGTGTATTTATGGTAGTAGAGAGTTGGAAGAAGCTTTTACTGGAAATGTACTGTAGTTTCAGCCCTAATTCAGCCATATATCCCTAAATGAAATAAAAGATGAATTCTATTTACAGTCCTGTCCTCTTGGCATCATGTGAGCACCCAGAGGGCTGTTTAGAAACCGGCAGTTATTGAGTTTAGGTCTTTAAGTCATACCTATTGTTAACGGGTGCATACAATGAAATAAAATCAAGCCCATTGCAGTCTCCATACACAAATCTTGGGTATAAAAAGTGCTTATATTGTCCTTTCTCACATCTTGTTGTAACAACATGGAGCATGATGTATTTCACCTGAAGTGAGAAGAAATCCCAGGCTTGTTTCTAAATAAAGTTGTTCAACCCCCACTGTATATTCCAGACTTCTGGAGAGAGAGCAAAGATAACAGCATGCAGGGCCTTTACCTCAGCCATTATTAACTTGATTTACAGCAATGGTTCTCAAACTTTTTCTTTCATTCCCCACTTTGATCAATGGGGCATTTTCGAGCCCCACCTGTCCCTCATCGCTCTAAGAAAGTGGTAGGTCAAGCTTAAAATGGTCAAATTTATTGAAATAACGACAAGTTCTAAATATTTCCTCTTCAGCAGAGTTAAAATCAGCTGGTGCTGCAGATATAATAATAAATAAATACATAATGTGCCATTGTAAATCAAACACACATATTTCTGTTTTCCAGCAACATATTAGGAAGCATAGGCCAATATTTTACAGCATTTTACAATATATTTAATGAAATACCAACATGCTGCATTAAATGGATCCATAATCCAGTCATACTGAGCACTGCTGGTTGGGAAATATTTTTGAAATAAACTTTGCAGGGATGTGATGTAGGCCTACTATTTAATAGGGATCACAAGAGTGGCTCCCGAATCAGACGTTTCAGTGATTTCACTCAGGTTCTCAAAGGCATAATACTGTCGCGATCGAGGCGCCTGTCCCATACCTCAAGTTTTTTGGTGAATGCAGTAATCTTATCTGCTAGATGAGGTACTGTAGGTGCTAGTCTTTGCCTTGTATCTGGAGATTTAACTTGGAGCTTTCCAAATATATCGCTAAGATAGGCCAGCTTCGTCAAGAAATGTTCATTAGTGAACGTGCTTGCAGATTCAAACATGCGCTCTTCCTCCAAGAAGAGGCGACTCTGAGCTCAAACACGCATGACAGCACTTTACCTTGGGAAAGCCACCTTGCCTCGCTGTGAAACAGTACAGCTGTGTGGTCAGCTCCCATCTCCTCGCAAAGTGCGGAGAATAGACATGCTTTTAAGGGCCGGGTCTTGATGAAATTCACCACTCTCACAACCTCGTTCAAAATCTCATTCAGGTCGGGACTAAGCTGCCTTGATGAGCGCTTCCCTATGAATAACACAGTGCGTCCATTGTGCATCGGGTGATACCTGGGCCTAGGCTACAGATAAAAAAAAACCTCCTGTTTTTCACGTCAGTTCGCGCCCCACCTGGCATGTCTCCGCGACCCAGTAGTGGGTCGCGAACCACAGTTTGAGAAACGCTGATTTACAGTGAGACAACAGCCAAAGTGTACCGTATAACAGAATCTTCATACAGTTTCACACTGAAACCTTGTATCAAAACATCTATTTGACCAGAAAAGCTGCTTCAACTTCCTACAACCAGTACTTTTTTCATCCATGTGCCAACTATAGACATTGTAATAATTAACATACACTTCTTTCAACTGATACATTACTTTTGTCCAAACCGCTATGGATAATTAACCTCATTGCACTGTCATCCATCATGTAACAGCTGTTTACAGTATTCCTTTAACCTTCAGCTGGACGGTTGACCACAGATGAAGACCTGGAGGCTATGTTGCAGAGTGGAAACCCTGCCGTTTTCACATCTGATGTAAGTGCCAACCAAATAGCAGTTTTGGTGTAGAGCTGAGGACACTAGGTCAGTTTTTAAATCACAGCTGTCCTTCATAAAACTACCAACACTAATGCTATTTAAATATTTACTTTGCATGCATTTTTACATTTTTTAGGATTAAGTAGGACAAGATAATGAGAAACTGATTTCAAATGCACATTTCTACACAGTTTGTGATCCACCATACAGACAGTAGTTTTGCTACAGAGCTCATGAGAGTAAGGTTGAGGACTCTGTGAAGTAACCAGAGCTCACAAATAGTTATTTGCTATTGCTGTAACCTTGAATGTTCAGCGAGCTTGATTATTTTTTCATTTTCCTAAAGGCGTTTTTAAAAGTCATGATTGTGTAAATATATAGCAATTTATTTTGAGATATGGACCCCTCTTCAATTGAAACGCTCAATATCATATTAAGCAAAGCTCATTTCTATTCTTACACAGCTCCTCCTAGACGAACAGCTCACACGAAATGCCATGAATGAGATTGAGTCACGGCATCAGGACATCCTCAGGCTGGAAGCTAGCATCAAAGAACTGCATGAGATGTTTATAGATATTGCTGTACTTGTGGAGAACCAGGTAAGGCCGCATCTATCTATCAGAAGTCTAACTGCTAACTTTGTGGGCTTGTCTAACAGTCTTGCTTTACCTACTTTTAACCACTAGGGGGAGATGATCAACAACATAGAGACGAATGTGAACAGTGCAGCTGAGTATGTGAATACTGGGAAGATTGAGACCAAGAAAGCAGTGCGGTACCAGAAACAGGCTCGCAGGGTAAGGCTCTTCCCCAGCTTCCCCAGCCTCTTCAAAATTAGTGTGGAGGACCAGTAGCAAGCGTTTTCAGGAGCTGGACGCTAATACTAATGTGATTTAAGTCCTATAAGTTCAGAGACCTTTTGTGCTTCCAAAGCTAAGAAAAATGAAGTTGCTGTAAACATATGTTGTTTAAGTTAGATTTATGACTGTGAATGAAAAATCTTTTTGTACCTGTATAACTGTGATTTGAATTTTAAATGTTTGTAAGAATTGTAATGCAACTAAAATAAAATATTCACTAATATATCTCAAATGGAGGTTTAGAGCGTGGACTTGCGGTAAAAGTGAAAGATTGCTTTTACTGCTCAGTGTGTTTTAAGAATCCCTAACCCAACTCGAATCTCTGCTTCTTGTTTTGACAGAAATATATCATAATTGGCATAGTTGTGCTGGTCCTGCTTGGCCTTATCGCGCTTATCGTTGGTCTTTCTGTGGGACTGCCTAAATCCTAATTTCAACTCATTGACTTTCCATTTACTTCTGAAGACATCACCAAAGTCCATCAGAGAAGACATTGGAGGCCCTCAGGTGTCAAGCCCTTAACTTATAGTAGTGTGTAGTTTGCAGATTTGACTTTCCCTATTCAT
This sequence comes from Alosa alosa, assembly GCF_017589495.1. Taxonomy (NCBI): domain Eukaryota; kingdom Metazoa; phylum Chordata; class Actinopteri; order Clupeiformes; family Clupeidae; genus Alosa; species Alosa alosa. The sequence goes on along the minus strand of NC_063200.1, from coordinate 29,872,522 downwards.
GTAGGCACATTAGTAAGATTTCAAAATAGCAAGAAGGGCATTATATTACATCAGTGACAATAGTTATTAACCCTCTAAAATGTTCTGCAACTGATCAAATTGTCCTGGAACATTCTGTTGGTCCTGCCTAGTGCTTATTATGAGTTAACCCTGGATTCAGTCTTCATTAACTTTATTCACAAATTAATCAGCTATAATATGACTACCTCAATATGCCAACAATGTGCCTTTTAAATTTCTCTGTACATTTTGTAAAGCCAAAAGACCATGCACCTTATCTGCATAATATGCATTAGTTGAAATAGTTGATGATGACCTAGATATTGCAATCTAGATCTATATAAATTGCTTTAGACTATCAGGATTGTCTTGTTTAAGCTGTCTGTGTTGTCCTGTTTACATTTCTTTGTTAAATGTATGTGTTGTCGTCATTTGCTCTCAGTGGTAGCAGTAATGTCTGTGGGTGTTGTTTCCTATATTCTTATCACATTCAGTTGTGCCAAAAAAACCTGATAATCAGCAGCAACTGTTCCATTTGTAGATCTGCCTACTTGGTAGTTAAATGCAACACTGTGATTCCATCCACGTTAGCCCTTTAGTGATCTCAATGTATTACCATAGGAATGGTAAAAGACTTCTCATGGGTATGTTGGTGATCTTTGGAATGTCTTTTTTTCCTGACGTATAACAAGCTTATATAGTGTTTGTGAATATTTATTCAAACTACCGGTATATGAATTTCATGAAAAAATAAAACTACTGTATCAATGTCCTCCTCTCAATACAGTTCAGCACACTACATGTTTTATGTAATCAGTCCTTGCACAGTTGCTATGGCTACTATGGTGTACTTCAGCTTCTACAAATGAACATGATGAGTTTTAAAATGCATTGCTAGAAAACAAGAAAATAAATCTGATTCTTTCTGCATACAACACATGCTTCACCTGTTCTTCAAGTCTGGAATCCTCCTGGCAAATCAGGTGTCCGACTAGTCCTGACTCCACCCACATAGGAAGTGGGTTTATTTATAGTGTCCCATACAGCCTGGACATGGAGAGCAGGGCCAGCGAGAGACCTACAGGAGCTCACTTGCCCTTCTATTTATACCTGTCGGCACAGCACACCTGGGCACTGGCCCAATTCAGCATCAGCCACCTCTCCCTTTTTTACCAGAGTGCTAGACTCAAAAAAGAAAATAGATTCAATCATGCAAATCTGCAGTCAGACTCATCCATCACATCTAAATAGCTTTTCACAGTGGAATTTTTTTTTAATGATTTTTATGAAATTAAAGTAAGAGTAAAAAATAATATGGAGTTGACAGCACCAAAAACTACATTTGTTTTGTTTTTAGCATCCTAAACGACCTAGTTCTGACAGCTCAGCTATTGTCTGATTAATCAGCGCTTCCCAGAATTCTACTGCACTCATGTCTGTAGCAAATAACAATCAATATGTTTCCTGGTTCCGGTTATGCTCTCCTGTTATAATCAATAACTGCTATTTGCATGTCATGGATCCTGTGCTATTTGTGTTATCTCATGTAGAGTTATTCTACAAGATACGTCATCAGTGGTAGATATGACACAGCGTGGTGTGACTTAACATTTCTACAGTGGGTGTTTTTGGCAAGGCCTTGTTTACGTCTGGCGTTCTCTTCACTCTTTCTCTCTGTCCGTCTCTCCTTTCGCCTCACTCGGCCATATGGCCGCACAGCAAGCGGCACCTGATGGAAGAGCCGCAGGAGAAAGACCGAGAGGGAAAGAGAGAGGGAGAGCTCAAGAGTGGCTGCCCTCTCACTGTTTCCACTGTGTTGTAGGCAAGAGAGAGAGAGAGAGAGAAAAAAATCACACACACACACACAGACACACGGAAGCTGCAGCAGCCTGAGCATCAACACAAGCCCGCAGTAGAACCATGGAGACGGAACTCACAGCGATGTCTCTGGAGGCACGACACACTCGCTCGCACTCTCATCCCGCTCCAGACTGGGACAAAAGGAAAGGCATGCACATGGCTGATCTCCTCTTCGCCTCCCACTGCTCTTAACGTCTCCCTCCCTTCTTAGCATTTACCAGCAGGACAGAAGAGGCCAAAAAACCCCTGGGATATACCCACAGTTCTTCAGATATAAGGAGAGGAGAGCTAGGGTCGCAGAAGAACCTGGAGCAAAGGTAAGATATAAACAGACATACTGTACATTTGGATATGAAAGTGTGTATTGGTAGTAGTGGTATGTTGTTGCAGCCTTTTTAAAATGTTCTGGCATCCTAAAGAACTTACACTGACAGACAAATACCTTGTGTTATTGAAATCACAACAGGCAACATGATGCACAAAGGTTTAGATGACAGAACAATTATGTACAATATCTGGATTGCATAGCATTATAATTATCAATACACTTGATGAAAGTGTAGGCTTAATTAGAGAAACACAAATGATGTCTTCTGTTAGCTTGGCAACTGTTCAGTCCCTCTGCATGTCACTTTTTATCCACTGTGTTTATTTTGTACTAGGGCATACTTTTGATGTGCAGGGAAAGACTACTGACCTGTTTTTTCCTCTTACTGAATTGTCATGTTATTCAGAAATGGAAACGAATCTAAAATACTTTGTGATTGTGACACATGTAGTGACGTTGCCTATTACAAAAAAAAAATCTGTTCTTGTTTTGTTGTGCATTGTTGTGTACACAGCATGTGCATGTGTCACAGGTTTTTAGAGCATTCAAGTGCTTTAGGGCTCTCTCATTCTCTCTCTCCCTCTGTTCCTATCTCTCTCTCTCTCACTTTCTATCTTTCGCTCTGCTGTGGGCTGTGTAGCTGTCACTCACAGGCAGATGCTGCTCACTGCTGGGTCTTGGTCAGATGACATCGCTGTTGACTGGCACTGTTCCGGGAGCAGTGGTTCACTTTGGGCAGGTGCGCTCTGAGGTGGGTAAGCAGTGCTGATCGCTGTCAGAGATCCAGTAGTGCTTTGTAGATTTGTAGTCTTAAGAGATTTGTTGTCTCAGCCTCAATAATCTGGTCAGGATTGTGTCTGTTTCATTTAGAGAGAGAGGTTTGTTTTTTAAAAATAATGATTATTATATTACTGTGACTTAACATGTGAAATGACTCTATATTGGTACTGTTGGCATCATCATGTAATCTGCTTTTATGATAGAGGCAGGATAGGGTGGTTAAGTAAGATATAAAGGCATTTTAATTTACTTCAACTTGCCAGAATTTTAATGTGTGATTTTCCAAAACAAGCCACAGTGACTACAGTACAACCCAAGCTCTAGAAACAAAACAGCTGCAGGTTAAAAGAAAAACAAACTACAGGTATTGACTGATTTGCTCTCATTTTTATGGTTCATTGTTTTATTTATTTATTTATTTATTTATTTATTTATTTATTGGTCCAGCGGTTTGTATCTTCATGTTCAGCAGAGCTGCACCACCAGTTTCCCAGAAGCCCACTGTCACCTAAGCACTTGTCTAGTTGATGTTGTCTCTCTGATAATGCGGTGTGATTGTGAGGGGATTGTGGAATGGGATTTTGTTTGCTCTGCATTTGAATCAGCAGAAAGAAGCGGATCCAACAGCCCTTCCTGTCTTTGTAGTACTCTGACAATTTAATCCGCTGCTCGCTCTTATGTAAGGGAGTAGCTCACATATTGATAATCCCAGGTCATAGTTGGCTGCTACTGCTTACAAAGTACCAGCCTCGCAGACCTCTGGCACTGCGCAGCAGAACTATGCGGACACGCTGCCCATGCCCACAGCCAGGTGCACTGCATGGCACCATGGGAGTTTGCATGTAAAAAGCTCTGAGAGGATGGTGTAAGTGTAGGACTATGGCAAGTTATTTTTTTTTTTCAGTGGTTTGCTGAACTGATTTTGAAAACAGTTTTGCTTGTCGTTGTTGTTGTTGTTTATTTGTGTGTGTGTGTGTGTGCATGTGTGTGTTTAAAGATTGTGATGAGGGGCCGGGGTCACAGGTCTGTGGATGTAGAGGAGCTGCTTCGGCAGTCTCAGGCTGAGTTGCTATGGATACAGAGACAGCTGTCAATCATCTCGGCAAGGAATGCTCGACACACGCGGGCAAAAGACAGGGTGAGTCTTTGCCTCCATCACATTCTTTTTCATCATGACATAAGCATTCATAGTTCACAGAGTACCGATGGCAATGCTGTCATCATGTGGTTATTTTGGGCTTAAAAGTTCCCAACTGGGACAGGATTAAGTTTTCAAAAAGCATGGTTTAAACATCTATTTTGTTTCAAAGAAATGGTTGTAATTCCTGGTAATGAACTTGTATGACTTAGAACCATAACAATTTACTGCATTTTGAAGTAGGTGCGTTTTAGGGAACTAGATTTAATATCACTGTGAAATTCATTTTGATTATATGTGAAAGACACATAAACATATAAATATGTGATTCCCAATAGCCATTTAAGATATGCATTATGTAGTTCTGTATTCAGGGCTGGAACCCCTTGTGAACCCCCTGGAACCCCATTAGCAACTGTATAATCAAAGAACACTAGTTAGCATGAAAGCAAGATAGCAAGCTTTTATCAGAGCCAGTGCTGTTAGTAGGTTTGCAAGATTTTGCAAGGACTGCATTTAAGGTAGCTAGCTTTCTAGTTTCAGACTCAAACTCCTAAAAAAATGTTTTATTGTCATTGCCACAACTGTGCAATAGACACACATGTAGTTTTTAAGTTGTACAGGAGAGGGCAGTCTTATACTCTATTAAAATTCTGTCAGTAGCATGTTTCTAGGTGGACCAATCATAGCACAGAAACCAAACATGACTCATATGCAAATCAGAGGGGGTGTGGTTAAACGGTTTGGTCAAATTACACCATGCCCTCTAAAATACATTTGCATTATAAAGGGTGGGGCTGCAGCTCTTTGTCCAATCATATTCTAACTGTGCTGACTGATATATGGAAGCACACAATTCCTTAAACAAACCCATGCATTTGTGGAGGACTGCTTGTGAAGAGGGTGGGGAGGGATGGAGAGAGAGAGAGAGAGAGAGAGACAAGGACCAGCCACGGTTGCTAAGCAACAGAGCAAAAAAGAGGAGACTGTAACGTGTTCTCTGCTGAGTGTATTTTCCCCTTTTTTATTTATTTATTTCATAAAGGTCCTTCTCTCCCTCCCTCCCTCCCTCTCTGAGAGACAGAACACACACACACACAGGCAGCTTTGGCAGTCGATGGCCGGCCATGCACCTGCAGCCAGTCTTGTCTCAGTAATCCACCATAATTCCTCTCCCCCCATGTTCTGTTGCCCTACGATTTCGCCTGCAATGCAGCTACAGGCACAGGTAGCCAGTGTCCAGTCAGAGACTGGCCTCTCAGAGATATTGTTCTTTTAAAAGGATTGAAGGGGTGGGGTGGGGTGGGGGAGGGCATAAGGGGTTCAGGGCACCGGGGCAGAGGAGGAGAAGGTTGGGAGGGTAATCAGTGCGAATGACAAAGGATTATTATGGGATGGACTGGAGGTCAGGATTGGATGGTGCAAAACAGGGGGTGCAAGGTGATTTTGATGAAAGATGGGGCAGGAGAGCATCCAATGGGGGTTGGCAAGAGGAGGCAGAAGGTTGGGTCTTGGTTAAGAGGAATCAAATGGTAGTTTACACTGGGCTGGTTTTTATCTTGGTGGTAATTGCACTGTGATGTGTAAGGTGGTGTGTGTGTGTGTTTGTGTGTGTGTGTGTGTGTGTGTTTATAGTTGTGTTTGTACTTGAGATAAATCAGTGTGGCTTGCAGGCAACATGTAATAAAAACAGGGAAATAATAAAAAAAATCCTCATGCATAAAAAAATGATTTACACATCAATGATATGAGAGCCAATGGTCTTCAGAACGTTGTGTTTGTGTGTGTGTGTGTGTGTGTGTGTGTGTTTCAGATGGGGTTGGGGTGGAGAGAGAGCAAAAGATTGAGAAAAGAGAGAGAGGGTGTGGGGTTGTCAGAATGAGCATGCATGAGCATATAACCGTGTGTGAGGAAGAGACAGTGCAAGTGTGAGCATGCGCACGTGAGTGGATGGGTAGATAAGGAGAGAGAGAGAGAGAGGGAAGCAGAGAGGGGCTTACTTTGTGGTGGTGCACCAGTGCTCTCTTTGCAAGGCGAGAGAGAGAGAGAGAGAGAGAGGGAGGGAGGAAGGAAGGGAGAGCAAGAGAGAGGGTGAGGAAGAGCGAGAAGAAGAGAGGGAGAGAGAGCGGGAGAGAGAGAGCCCACTCTTCTGCTCCGACAGCCTGCTGCTGAGGGCTGAGTAGAGCATTTTTAGTGCCGGCTCAGAAAACATTCTCTCTCACACACTCGCACAGGCGCACGCACGCACGCACACACACACATACACAAACACCAACCCACACACACACACACACACACACACATGGCGTGCGCAACATACACACACCCTGCAAGCACACAGACACACAGACACACACAGCACAGACGTGTCGTCACTGCCAGGCTATTTGCCACTCCTGCCAGCCGGTAAGAGTCGTCCTGGGAAACGGTCGTCCAGGGAAACGAGTGAAGCAGCTTGTGAGGTATGTCACACTCTCACCCACCTGTACTGTTTGTTTAAGCAGGCTATGTGTGCATATGCTCCAAGGGGAACCTATTTGTCAACAGGGATATTTATACATACTGTAGGATCTGCAAGGGGTCTGTGCATGCAGGATGCTTGGATGTGTGGCTCGGATTGTGAATGATGCTGCTGCTCGTGCGATGTCTTTGTGTGGACGTGATGCTGTTCCCGGGTCAGTGAGAGCATCGCTGCCCCTCCTTGGCTCACAGCGACGAGCCGCTAGCTAACTCAGGAGGGTACAGTGAGGGAGCGCTATCCTGAGGCTTACAGTACATACCGAGCAGGGATAGGCTTGATAGGCAGACTAGAGAGAGAGAGAGAGAGAAAGAGAAGGAGAGAAAGAAAGAGAGGATGAATGTGTGTGTGTGTGTTTGTGTGTGTGTGTGTGTGTGTGTGTATGTGTGAGAGAATGTGTGTGTGTGTTTGCGTGCGTGGGTGTTCCATGATTGATTGGCTGCGTGAGTCGGCTGGATGGATGACGCGGTAGATGGCTGCGTCGCATGGAGCCACTGAGTGCATTTCTGTGTGTGAGCGGGAGAACATGTGAGGAGCTGGGCCCTCGCCCCAATGCCCCGAGGAGAGGAGTAGTGCTTTAAAGAGACAGCCCAATGAGGAGGGGGGAGGACACCAAGGAGAGCGATGAGGCGAGTGTGGTACTCAGAGAGAGAGAGAGAGAAGAGAGTAGAAAAGACAGATCGAGGGACTGAGAGGGTGCTACAAAGAATAACATACTTCTGGTGTGAGATGGCTCCACAGGCTTTGGCTGGGTCCAGTCAAGGTCATGGCCAGTGTTTGTATCGGTGTCATAAGCACAGGTGTTTTACACATTGATTGGACTGTGCCAGCTGACAAAAAGCTATTTTCACCTGGGCTGCAGCCTGTAGGCTCATGGGGTCAGTGAGTGCATATCATAGGTGGATTTGCGTTGCCTAGATTCATCTAAACAAAGAATTATCTAATTCAGGCTACAATAGAGGAAAATGGCTAAAATTGCAGGCTTTCATGCAACAGTGGATTGACTGACTGTGGGTGTAGTCCATGTTTAATGTGAGGTTGGCAAGTGTTCTCACTGGATGCAGGATGCTGGATGGACTTGAGTTGGGGGTCAGTCATCAGTCTGTCTGAGGGCCAGGTTGGAGCAGGTTCTTTGGCCGCGTCTCAGCTAGCAATGCTAGGTTCATGGGGTTCCTGGCTGTCTGGCTGAGGATTGGTCTGTGTGTATGTGTTTCATTTATTTATTTATTTATTTTTTGATTGCCCGGTGTGTCTGCCAGCTGGCCTGCTGACAAGCCCACAATTAGAAGTATTAGAGGTTGGAGGAGCGGCATGTCTATCTGGATTATGTAATCATCTTATGGAGATCTTCTGCTAAGACCCTCATGCGTGCACACACACACACACACACACACACACACACAGATGTACACATGCTCTCTCTCCTTCATTCTTTCTCTCTCCCGCTCTCTCTTTCACACACACACACACACAAACACACACTTGCATACAAACAATGGATTGGAGCATCAGGATTCATAAGACACTGACTTTCCACTTAGTCACCAGAGATGAAATACTTGCCTGATGGTTGGCAGCTTCTTTCTGTGTATAAAGGGACCAGAAAACTGGAGGTACAGCATCAGACACACGCACAGCAAATAGAAGCAGCACTGACAGCAAAAAAAAATGATTCAAACATTGTCTAAAAATAGCTTCTCCAAAAACATTAGTGACATTCGGCACTTCAGAGGTGTACAAAATCCAAGTGGGCGTAGTCGTGCCTGGACTCAGGCAATCGCCTGGAGTGCCACCAGCTGGGAAGGATGCCGGTGAAAATCTCACCAAGAGAACCCCTCCAGGGTATACTTTTGTGTAATAGCTGTTATCTACAGAAGGGGTATGATCAGAGGGAAATGATACACATCCATTAGAGTAGAATTTGCCTCAACACATACTGCTATCACATTCGCAGCTCTACGCACATAAGGCTGAGGGGGATCTGGTTTCACAGATCCTGTGCAGTATTGAGCGGGATTCCCTTCTTTTCCCAGAAGTGAGCTCTCTCTGCTCTTAGCATTCGGTCTTAAAAGCTTTGAGTGGAGGAAGCGGCGGCAGTGCTAGTGCGTGCGCCTCAGAAAATTTTTTGAGCTACATTTTAGACCACATTTAATGAAAAAACAATGAAAAATATAGCTGCAAGCAGCAATGTGGGGGCCAAGCAGTTAGCAGGAGTTGTCATGGCAACCCAATGTTGTTACATTATACACAATTAACCCCCCCGTCCAACACACATATACACGGATAAACCTCCTCAGCCACACACCCCAATAGCCCCCCACACATACGCATACCTCAATCATCACCAAATTTATTGTGTGTCCTCAGGTTGTAGTCACGAGTCCACTTGCCAAGTTTGGTGTCGATACGAGAAAGTGTTGATAATTATAGTGCCTCTAGTGGTCAAAGGTCACTAAATGAATTGAGCGTCTTCAGGATGTGGTACCGAGTCCATGTACCAAGTTCGGTGTCGATACGAGAAAGTGTTGCAAATTATAGCACCCCTAGTGGTCAAAGGTTGCTAAATTTTTTGTGTGTCCTTAGGATTTGGTCCTGAGTCCATGAACCAAGATTGGTTTTGACATGTGAAAGCATTGCTGAGATATGACCTAATCTTTTGTTACTCTAGCGCCGCCCTAGTGGTTGAAGGTCACCAAATTTATTTTGTGTCCCAGGATAAGGTCCCAAGTCCATATACTAAGTTTGGTTTCAATCATTGAAAGCATTGCTGAAATATGAGGCCACTTCCTGTGATAATAGCGCCCCCTAGTGGTCAAAGGTCATCAAATTTATTGAGCTTCTTCCTAATTGGGTCCTGAGACCATGTACTGAGTTTGGTGTTGATACACGAAAGTCTTGCTGAGATCACTTCACTTCCTGTTTGGCTGCGCCGCCAAACTTAATTGGTCACCACAGGCAATGGGTTTTCAATATGGCTCCAAAAAGCAATGCATTTATGAGTCATGGTCTGAAGATCATCTGCGTCAAGTTTCGTGAAAATCGGATAAACTTTGTGACCTTTGATGCCTTTTAAGTGTTTTTCATGACATCCAATATGGCGGTTGGATCATTTATGTTGACGTCACATGTTGGCATGTGGCGTCCTAAGGACCTCTCAAGGTATTAACAGATATTACTAATATGCTTTAATTCCAAACACATGACCCGTTACAGGCTAAAACGTAATTTTGCTAATTATAGCGCCACCTATAGGTCAAAAGTCATCAAATTTATTGAGCCTCCTCCTAATTGGGTCCTGAGACCCTGTACTGAGTTTGGTGTTGATACGCGAAAGCCTTGCTGAGATCACTTCACTTCCTGTTTGGCGGCTTCACCGCCAAACTTGATTGGTCATGACGGGTGATGGGTTTTGAATATGGCTCCAAAGAGCAATGCATTTGTGAGTCATGGTCTGAAGAACATCTGCGTCAAGTTTCGTGAAAATCGGGCAAACTTTGTGAACTTTGATGCCTTTTAAGTGTTTTTGATGACATCCAATATGGCGGAAGATCCAACATGGCGGAAATTGACGTCATGGGGTGCGTCGAGTTCGGTCTCATCCAAGGATTCCAAATATACCTTAATGTTCAAAATGTGGTGTACGGTAAGTGCATAGATGTAATACAACATTTTAAATGTTGGTGGCGCTAGAGCACTCCAGGTGCAGACATCAAACTTTCTGAAATTAAACATATGCCTGTAACGAATCAATGTGCCAAATTTCTCAACTTTTTACTGTATGGTTCAATGGCAAATGAGCGTTTCGTTATAATAATAATAAGAAGAATACGTAGAATCACTATGGGTTGCCTCGCAGCTTCGCTGCTTGGCCCCCCAAAAAAAGATCTGAGAGACACGAGGTGGAAAAAGAGGAATAAGGGGAGGAGCAGGGCAAATGTTTCCTGGTTGGACAAGAGAGACTGAAAGCGCTCGGGGGGGCCCAAAAGGATCACAGGCCGCTTATGGCTTCATCAAGAAGGGGAATGTCGCAGCTTCAGAGTGGCTGGCAGATACCGCCGCGTCTGGCTCCTTTTCCCTGGGACTCCAGTCGCTGGCATCGGCCCCACCTGACTACAGAAGGCTCCAGCCCTGGTGGCACGGACCGTGCTGTACCTTCCCCATCGCGCGGGCGCCTCCGCCGCCTGTTTTTCTTTTCTTTTTTTACTCATCTCCCAATCATTCCAAGTCCCCATCTCCACGGACAGGCCTTTTAAACGGAAACAGTCCTGCTTGTTTCTGGGAAGCCAGGGCAGTCGAAGAGGGACCGCTGAGACATGTCCAGTAGAGAGTGGCTAATGTCGGCAGGCAGTGACTGTTCCCCTGACTCAGCCGCCCGAGCCCCCCTCCCAGCCTTGCTAGGATGAGCTGAACGACAACAGCCTTGTCCATTTCTCTCTCTCTCTCTCTCTCTCTCTCTCTCTCTCTCTCTCTCTCTCTTTCAAGGGCCTAACTCCATCCAGCTCGTCCAGCAGCCCAAAATCATTCCTCCAGCCTGGCTGGACTG
>NC_063200.1:29776355-29856355 GCF_017589495.1 Alosa alosa | reverse complement strand
TGTCGGCATGAGGCTGAGTATACTATCAAATTGTGTTTTCTATCGTTTATTTAGATTTTTTGTTTGTTATTCTTCCACCCAAAATGATAGTTGCAATCTTAGTCTTGGCGTCTTCTGTTGCCAAGCAACACAGTTCCATTCCAGAGCCAAGTTCAATGAGAGTGTGCATACAGTAACATGTATACTGTAGTCTACTTACTTGCTTGTCACATGCTAAATTCAATATTCACCCTACTCCAATTACTCCATTTTCTCACTCAATAAATGTCAAATATGATGTTATGAAATAGCTGCTCTCATGTTTTGAATTAATGGAATGTTCATGTCGGGGGATTACTGTACAAGCAGTGAAGAGTCCAAGTGAGGATATCCTGGGATATCCCCCCTCTAGAATGCCTCTCGTCCAATTAGAAATGAATACATAGTTTGACTGGACCTAACTGTTGTATAAAAAGGGATTAGTTCTTGCACGTCTGACCATGATAAGGCCTCTCCCAGAAGTGTTTGAAGTCTTTGCATGTTGACTTTTTATTGAGACAGGAAATTTTAACATTAATTTTCCATGAGCTCCTTTAAGCTTTGAACAAATCAACCGAGCCACAGTGTGTCTAGTTTAGATTTTATTGTACTCCAATGGTTTGGAATCATTTAATGATGTCATGGTCGTTCATTGACTTCATTCAGTTTCAGGGATGACAATCACTCTACTCAGTCACTTTTATTATTAGCGCATAACATTTCACAAGCAAGTTTTGAAGCTGTGGGAATTCATTCCTCTGTGGCTTTTCACAGCTGACTTACCTCTACCATATTGCGGGATCCTCTCAATCATCCCATGGTTAAGGGTATCCTGCTGTGTGGTACAGGGGCTAGTCCACACGTCAGATCAAAGACAGGAATAATTGTTCCATAGATAAAAGGAGCTGTGCACATACACCTCGGGATAAGGCAAAGAGAAAACCCACATCCTAAAGGTTTTCATATTATACAGCATAGGGCAGAGATTAAGGCAAAACCAATATTTGAATGTCCAAAAATTAGCAAATTTTTGAAAAAGGAAATTTGTTTTTGTTCGATATCACCAATTCCTCTCTCAGACCTATTGTTCCATTTTAAAATTCATATGTAAATACAATTTCCTCAAGGGCGATTCGAACCCCTTTTTTAGGATCTTGTATAACACAAAAATATCTCTTTTACTGATGGTAAACAGATGGTTTCTTAAAGTGAAATATTGCTCTCAAAAGATAATCTAATTGAATGCTGACTCCTGTACATTTCAGATGAATAATTTATTTGAATGACACGTTGTGCCCTAGGGTTGTACACATTGTATAATGTGATTGTCATGTCCACAGCAATTCCAATAATTAGGTGACTAGTTAACCTTTCAGTGAAATCTATCTGTGTAGTGAGTTAGGGAGAGGCCCTTGTACTGTGGGGCTGCTATCGAAGGGAAGTCATTCTGCTTCGTGGTAAAATATTGCCTTTGCCTTATTGGATAATTATACCCTGGAGTTGAAAACCTACGCTTCTTAGTCACTCTGCATAATTCCTTACCCTCCCATCCAGCACAGTGCAAGCCCCTCCACACACATGAACAAACACACTTGAACGCACACGCACATGCACACACACATGCACACACACATATACACACGGACACACATGCCATGCGTGCACTCTTTTACCCTTTTACCCCAAAGCAATGCGATCAACAGAGGCGCTCAAATCAAGTCAACACACAGTGGTGCTCTGTGTGCAATGGCTACATAATCCATTTCTTCTTGGCTACGTAGTCCATTTCTTGCATAGATAATGTTGTGGATAATGCAGTGTTTGCAGGACAGGCGAATGCAGTGTAGCAGGAAGAGCCCGGTTTGTATTCCCATAGAAAGTGTTTCTCTTCTGGCATGATGGCGAAAGCTTGAGGACTGCAGCTCTGGTGCCTAATGTATGTTTTATGCTGGGTGAGGAGTGTACTGGGTCAGGCAGCAGGATTGGTGCGCTACTGCCACCCCCCCCCCATGGGCTGCCTGAGTCGCATATGTACGCCTGGTAACACACTGTTTGTGTGTAGGTGTGTGTGTGTGTTTCTATGCCGATGTGCTGAGAGGGTATGTTTGCTGTGCTGTGCGGTGATTCTCTGGCGAGAGGAACGAGGACAGAGAGATGGGGGGCAAAGAGGGTGCATGTGTGTGGCAAATTTTCTGATTTAATGCCATGTCTCCTGTGGAGTGAAAGAGAGAGAGAGAGACTGCCAGAGAGAGCATGAGAGAGAGAGAGAGAGAGAGACATTAATCAACCTCTTTGCCTAATTAGCCGCTTTCCTCTCTCCAGCACCGGCCTCACATCTGCAAATGGGGTGGGCTGGGGAGGGAGGGGTCAGGATAAAAAGAGACCCCACCCCTTTAGAATGCTCTCCCCCTCTCTCTCTCTCTCTCTCTCTCTTTCTCTCTCCTTCTCTCTTCTCTCTCTCCTTCTCTCTGATTCGGCTCTCTTGGGCATCAGTATGTGGATGAGGGCTGAGCTGTAGCATGTGGTTGGGGGGAGCTCTCCTTTGCGTCGCGGATTCTGCATCGTGCAGCACGCTTGAGAGAGAGAGAGAGAGAGAGAGAGAGAGAGAGAGAGAGAGAGAGAGAGAGAGAGAGAGAGAGAAAGAGTGAGAGTGTGAGGAGGGAGTGTGTGCAAGTAAGAGAGAGAGAGAGCAAAGGAGAGCGAGAGAGAGAGAGAGAGAGAGAGAGAGAGAGAGAGAGAGAGAGAGAAAGATACGCAGGCCCAGTGAATGACGCTGCCGTAGCCGCTTGACATTTACACACCCAGGGGAGCCGAGAGGAAGGAGGAGAGGAGGGACAGAGCAGAGGGGAGAGGAGAGGAATTACTCCCATCCTCAATCAGCATGCAGCGGAGCTAAGCGCCCAAGCCGGTAATGTTGCTGCTCGCTGGCGGTTTCTCCTGCAGTGTCTCGTGCTGTTTGTCTGTCTGGCTGGCGTTATCTGTAGCTGTGCAGTGCTCCTGCAGCCTCATTGCCTCTGTCTTTCAGTGTTGTTGTGCACAGAAATATGTGTAAAGCTGTAGCTCTTTCTCTCTCTCTCTCTCTCTCTCTCTCTCTCTCTCTCTCTCTGTCTCTTCCAGTAATGCATTTTGTGTTTAGGCAGGGTGCTTATTGTTGTAGCATCATGTCCAATGTGTAAATGAATTGGTATTTATTACATTGTATTGATCTTTTATTTCTGCAAGAAAAAGAAGTCATTGGTTGATCACTGTTCTGAAGGTCTTGAGTGTGTGAGAGAGAGCCAGCTGTCCTCTCATTTCAGGCAGGGAGGGACGGAGGGAGGGTCACTTGGTTTGTTGCTCTGGCGATGGCCGTGTGTCTGAGACTGTGGGTGAGGTTTTTGGTGTGTGCAACCTGAGCAGCGGGAGCAGTAGCAGTAGCATCAGTGGCCGCGTGCATCAGCTGGAGCGTTGCCATGGCTCTGAAGGGAAAGCCCACTCCTGGGTGAGTGACACGCTGACACTTGCTCTCCAGAGAGGGATCAATACCCCCATCTTCCTCCACCTCCCGCTGGCTTCTCCCCTCCTCCACCCTGACACCCCCCACCCCTCCTCCTCAGCCCTGACTCCTGTGTCGAACACTTCCTCTCTCTCTTTCTCTCTCTCCCTCTCTCTCTCTTTCTCTCCCCTCCTTGCTCCTGGGCAGAGTTCCCACCTCAGCCTGGGTGTGAACTGGCACTCTCTAGCTCTATCACATTTTAAAAAAAAAAACTAAAAAAAACTCCTACAACAACCCTAAAAAACTACAAATCCCAGGAATCAGTTATTGGTGTGATTGGTGTCATTGGACGTAACAGTTGTAGCTATTTGACTTGAGTCTTTTCCTAATTTGCACAGGACGTTCCGTCAGTAGTGTGGCTCTCTTCCAGTAGCTGACTCACCTCGGGAGAGCAGACAGGAACGTGCATCACTGTTGCGCCGTGAGGCATGCTATTTTTGATAGCGCCGTGTGTGCCATGAAACAGAGTGTTAGCAGTTTGTAAACAGCAGAATCTTGCGCCCTACATCTTGTTTGGGCTAACACTTCAGTTTGCTTTCCGTGGGAACAGTGCCTGTTGATCCAACCTTTACTCTGTGTGCAGTATTAGACGTTTTAAAGACAAATACTTCTGATCAAGTATTTGCATTATAGATCTGCTATGTATCAGCCTAGCATTTGTGATATTAGGGTGTGGTTAGCGCAACCTCTTATCTGAATCTAATAGCAGTTCGACATAGTATAAGGCTTTCTTAGAGGTTTTAGTGAAAACATTTTGGTGACATGGATAGGATGTTCATCTTCACAGAAGCCAGAGTAGTTTAAAAAGGGGAGCAGGCCACAGACTATAAGCCATGAGACAGCAGTTTCCTTGAGCAGCTGCACCTGTGTGCTCCATGCTGAGACTGCTCCACAAGTGTCATGGCTGATGCATGTATCTTTCTGGGCCAGCTTCAACCAGGGCTGGTTGTTACTGCACACAATATGTACAATCATATCATCCTGTTCTATTTCGTAGCCTATACACTCATATCAATGAGACTGATCACATTCTTGGACTGTTGTCCTTAGACCTCGGCTATATTAAGATTTAATTCTGTACATCTGTATAAGCAACAATACATCTTCCACTGATTGTGTTGCCCATATAGGCTATAACCCAAGTCTTCAGACATGACTGTCTAAAATATAATCATTTCTGCTTAGGCTGACAGGCCTGCATTATGAGCATATGACTACTGTCTTCAATTCAATGAAATAAGGGCACACTTTATTGCACTGCATATCTACGGATAGTGCCTGAGTCTGCTCTGCTCCTCTGGATCGCAGTCTAATGAGGACATGTGGTGGTATCTGACTCAGACTGGCTCGGTTTTATCCTGATGTATGTTTAGAGCAGGGGGTGGATGTGTGGGGGCTTTTCTGATGTATGGCATAAGTGCTACACTAACCCTTTGGCAGCGTACAGTAATACCCATTGTCCCTCTGCCTGATAGAAGAGGCCCATCTCTACTTCTTATCAAACGTCATACAAGAGATACAGGTATATAGGGAAAGAGACTATTGCCACCGCAATCTCTGGACTTTTGCTTTGCTATTGGATATGAAAAAAGTACAGACGGCAAAAAAGAAAACTACAGTCACTGTCAGTACATTTCCTCTTCATAACAACCCTTACTCTCTTCCTCTCTTTCCCTGTCCCTCACCCTGTCTCTCTCCATCCCTCCTTCCCTCCCTCTCCCTATGCTTTGGTTGTTCTGCTCGAGTAGAGAAGTGGAGTGGTCTGGAGAGGAAGGGAGGGGTGCCAAAGCAAGGCAAAGCTAGGCGAGGCGAGGCAAGCCCAGCAGAGAGCGGCTTAAATCAATCACTGCATTGACAACTGCACCACTGCAATATTGGCAGCACACTCCATACATATTTTATATGAGTCCGAGAGACCTGGAGAATGATGTCTCCCAAACAACCTGTCATGTCTCTATGGAGTCAGTGCGAGGGTGTGTGTGCATGTGTGTGTGTGTGTGTGTGTGTGTGTGTGTGTGTGCCTGTGGGTGTGTTCTGGTCTTATGTGTGTAGGCTAATGGGAGATGCAGACAGAGAAAGGGGAGAAGCAGACTGAATTTCACGAGACAAAAGGAAGCTGTGAAGGAGGGGCTGGTTTTGAAGTTGAATCTCCCACTCTGCAGCAGAGCATTTTCACAATGCAGCCTCTCTCTCTCTCTCTCATTTTATCTCTCTCCCTGTCCCTCTCTAGCTACCTTTCTCCCTGTCCCTCTCTAGCTACCTTTCTCCCTCTCTTTCTTCTCTTTTATTCTCTCCTCTTTTTCACTTTCTCTCATCTTCAGTTCTTTCTCTCCTCTTCCTCTCTCTCTCTCTCTTTCTCTGTCTCTCTCTCTCGCTCGGTGTTTCGGGGTGTGGGGTTTCAGACAGCATCTGCAGCAGAAGTAAGACCCCCTGAGAGCAGTTCCATTCCTCTCCTCCTCCTCTCTGCTCTCCTCCTCCTCCTCCACTCTCCTCCTCCTCTCCTCTCTCCTCCTCTCTTGTCTCCTCCTCTCCTCTCACCTCTTCTCTCGTCTCCTCCTCTCCTCTGACCATTTTCTCTCCTCTATTTCTCACCCACCCTAACCCCACCTTCTACACCATGCCTCGACACTCCAGCTGTTCCTTCTTTCTCTCTTTCTGTGTTGTCTTTTTTCTCCTCCTCTTCTGTTCTTGTGGTTTTGCTTTTTAACCTGTTAGCTTTCCTTTCGCCACTGGAGGAGCTGAATTCTGCTGAGAGGCGTGTGTGTGTGTGTGCATGAGGGGAGGGGCTTTGGGAGCCTAGCCCTATGCTCAGTCCCAGAATGCACTGCGGTATTTCTCCTGAGATCAGCAGTGAAATGGTCTATGAACTGACAGCCATGGCTGAATCCAGTATACCTGACGAGATGAAAGCAAATCTCACTCAACCCCCATTTCTCTCTCTCTTTCTCTCTCTCTCTCTCTCTCTCTCTCTCTCTCTCTCTCTCTCTATCTCTCTCTCTTCCTCTGCCTATTTCTATCTCTAAGTTTAGTCTGATTGCAATCATGCATATGCATTCTTGAAAAAGAAAAGAAAACATATACCATCAGAATGTTAAGCAACACTCACCAGGTGACTGTGCAGCAACATATACATATATGGATTACATATGCCTTGAAGACATTGCTGATTTAAGACTGTACTGTTTCTAATGGTTGATCCTTGTCTGAAAAGATTGGCATATTCAATATTCAGTACTGCAAGCCTGGCATTATTTGATTGTGATATGTCTGTCATAAACAAGGAAGTGGCGCCACAGACATAAAGGCTATCTCTGTGACTGGTGGGCTTATTTACAGTAGGTGCTCTCTAAGTGTCATATATTTCTGTAGAGCTTGTTTAGAGAGAGAGAGGGAGCGAGAGAGAGAGAGAGAGAGAGAGAGAGAGAGAGAGAGAGAGAGAGAGAGAGAGAAACCTGTGGGACCTGTAGCATGCTCTGTAAAGCACTGTTCCCTTTCTACCTGGAAGGGTGTTTCTATAGCAACTATGTGAGTCCCCTCCCCCTGCATTTCTCCGTGGTGTGTATGCTGGGCTGCATCCATTTGCCCTGTCTCATAAACTCCCACTGGCACAGAGACATGAGAGAACTCTCAAACTCGCAGGGTCACTGAGCTCTCATTCTACTGCTTCTTAGATATCCCAGAGAGTTACTATAATCGTAGAAGCTTTTTTTGGTGTTTTTTACTCGAAGACTCCCCACGACTAGACTCTTTGGCTCATAGTAACACATACTTTGTTTTGCCTTCACAAGTGTACAGATTGTACATATTGTGTGCAGTAACAAATGCCACAGCCAGAGGTAGATCATCATCTCAAAATCAGATTTTTTAGTTTTTTACAGTACAAGACATTTACATTTACACACAAAAATACATCTTTTCTCCACAAAAAATGTGATTGCAGGGGAAATGCAAAGTTGTTTGTTGGTGCGCACATCCAAGACAGACAGGTGCTGGACAAAAAGTGCTAGGCTATCAACTGGAAAAAGGGTGGAATGTCCGCACACTTGCTCCCATCAGGAATTTTTAATGACTTTCACCAGTGTGAGGGGAAATGCATGCATAAATGAAATATTTGCAGTGTTTTCATCATAAGTGTATGAAGAAGCTTATTGTCTCTGTTCGTCAGGTTGAAATGGAAAGGTTGGAATGGTTTTGAGAGGTGTGGGTAGAATGATTTTCTGTTGGTTTGGGGATGCAGAGGAAGCCTGTTCTCCTTCCACTTTAGCTAGCCTCAGTTCCCAGCTGTGCCCACACACAAATGCGCAAGTGAAACACATACAGTATACAAACAAAAAACACACACACACCACATAAATGGCACCAGTAATTCATACATACATGTATGAAGATAAATTGCCCTTGGCAGAGAGCTTGGTGGGTTTCTGGTGTGAGCATTCCTGTTGCCATCATAGTGCAGTTTGATGCCACCCTTGCTCTTTTTGCCATAAGGAGAGGGAAAGGGTGATGAAAATGTGGTGAGAGAAGGAAGGAAGGTAGATGGTTGCTGGCATGGAAACGTGTACCACAGCTCCTATTGCGCTCACACTGCCCGGGGCCCGGGGCACTAAGTATCTGATATTTTTCCCCCCTTTTCCTTTCCTGATCTTCAGTGAGCAGAACTCAGGATTAGTTGCCTGACTCAAGCAAAGGATGATGCTCTAGAACGAGGAATGATGTTCTAGAGCGGGGCATGATGTTCTCTTCTCGGTTTGCCCCCTCAGGAGACCGAGGTCAGAGAAAGAAGGGCCAAGTGTCGGGCGTTAGAGAAGGAGGTGAAGAGTACATGCCTTTCATGTCAGACTTTGGTAAGTTTGGGAAGACAACAGTGTTTCTCTGCTTGATTTTTAACATTGACCCATGAGACTGTAACATAGCAATCAACCTACCAATGGATAACTGAAGAACAATAGAACAATAAAACTAACATTATATGCCATGTGTGAATCATGGACTGTTTTGAAAAAAAGAGAGAGAGGGAAAAGAGCTAATCCCATACGTACACACAGTGAGGGAAATATGAGAGAATACAGACTTGTTTCAGAATTGTGCTACAATATTAGCATCAAATAATATAAAATATAAAAGGAAATTTCCGGTATTTAGCACTTTGAGTCCCTTTTCTGGTTTGTTTTGGATGAACTAGAGTAGTGGACACCGAAATTTTGACGATTGGTCCTGTCTCGACTTTTCTGACTCGTTTTGAATCGCCTTTGACTAGTCAGAGTGGCTGCCTACAGGCATGCTCAAACATGTCCTAAAACAACCCTTAACGTTCGTTTTCAAAACTGTGCAACTCACCGAGTGGTTAGTGGTGTTCGTTGATGTTCCAAAACAAGTAGCGGAGCGAAAAATAGTTTCTGTCGTGTTTTATTTGGCATTTTGTAAAATCTCATTGATTTCTGTTGGAAGAGTCATTGCACATTGATATTACTGCGCCACCGTCTATGCTTCAGGCTCAAATATTGAGCGGAAGTTTATACGCAGTTGTGAGGTGTCTGAAAAAATAGTTCCACAATAGCAAATAAGACAGCTGGAAATCATACATTGCGCCAATATATTTGATTTTAATAATCAACGAACACCACTAACCACTCGGTGAGTTGCACAGTTTTGAAAACAAATGTTAAGGGTTGTTTTAGGACATGTTTGAGCATGCCTGTAGGCAGCCACTCTGACTAGTCAAAGGCGATTCAAAACGAGTCAGAAAAGTCGAGACAGGACCAATCATCAAAATGTCGGTGTCCACCACTCTAGTTCATCCAAAACAAACCAGAAAAGGGACTCACAGTGCTAAATACCGGAATTTTCCTTTAATCTTACAATGTGGGTAAAATTGATATTGTTACTGTGTCATGTTTCTATCAAACAATGTAAAGTTTTCCCATTTATTGGTATGTAGACATACTGTTATCATCAGCTGAGATGAGTCCATGGCTACTATGATGATTAAGTTCCCTGCTAAGAGATGTGAGAATATTTAAGGATATGCATCGTTTGTGTGTCTGTACAGTATGTTTGTATGTGTTGCCAAACCTTGTTATAGCATGGTTTATTTTGGTAGTGCATTTCTTTTTGGATATCTTATTGGCTCATGAGGATCAGAAACTGCACCTGGTAATCATTGGTGCGGTAAAATTGCCACAAATAAGGAAAAAGGATCTTTTAGCTCCATGATCTGGCTGACGTCACATTAGTCCTAATTAAAGCCAGTGCTTTGTGGGTCAGGTCAGGTTTAGGTAGTTGATTAATACATTTTTGTTTGGTCATCTAGTTATGAAAATGAATATAATCCCACATCATCCATGCTAACTGTCACCAGCAGTTCTGTCAGTTATTTTTTTCTAAATAGAGGCTAAGCATGGTTGGATTGGTTGGTATAATTGTTTGCTAAAACAGCATGTGTGGCACTTTAGTTTTGTCCTCTTCAGTTTTTTACCATTTCGTTTAAGCTTGTCTTATTTTATATACCAAGTAACTACTTAATTATTACCTATTTTATTAAAATAAAATGTAATATTCAGTACAGTATTTTCTATCTTGCAAAGTAACCTATGCAACACTGCTGATGGAGTTATCGTAGGAAAGCACATCTTTATGCAGTTGAAAATGCACCTTTATTGCTGCCATTTCAAACTGTTCACTTCTCATCTGTCTGAGTGCCCTGTTTCTCCCTCTCACTCTGGAGGACCACAGTTTGCGGGCTTCTGCGCTTATCTCTGTAACTGGTGGGGTCACACATGTCCCTGTGGCCCCTGGGAGGCCCTCACCTGCCACGTGCCTCCTCCCTGGGGCCAGCGTAGGTGCAGAGGGGAGCCATGTCTCCTGGAAATGTTAATCTCCTTCGACTGCAACTCCAGTTTCCCCTTTGCCAGGCTTTCCTGCCACAGCCTCTCAGAGATCTGTGGGAGTCTCATCCCTGCTTAGTGAACAGAGCCTTTTAATGTTCCACCGCAATTGTGTTTGGGTTTAAAATAGCATGTGCTGGGGGGAAAAAAATCATTGTCCTTTGTGGTTTAGACATTGTGTGGGATTGGGGATTGGTTAAGAAGTCAGGGGAGAGTTGAAATGTGAAAGGCATGAGTCCTGCAGCCTCAGAAAGGAACATAGAATGTACTGTATTATACATTAATAATAATTACCCATTCTGAAAAATCTTGGGGAAAACATTTTTTGGTGAGTCTTATTAAGTACTTGAGTGCTAGTGTAGATTTTTGTCACTGTCTGGTTGACTGTCACTGAAAAAATTTAAAAAGTCCCCCAACTGGGAGTCCTCTCCATCTGGTGCCGTACGTACACAAGCCCAGTCATGCGCTATAGTCTGTAATGCACATTTGAGAGAAGGAAGGAAGCCCAAATCCTCCTCAGGAGCTTCCCCAGCTCAGCTTCAGCCTGGCCACTCAGCTGTGTAGGGCCTCTCTGTGGGCTGGACAGGACACCCTCCAGTGTCCAGTCAACTCATACTGGGGCATGTTCCCTGTAAGTGCTGCTGAACAAAACTACCATGGTAACAAGATCGAGAGACTATTGTTTGGAAGTCTCTATCCGTGGTGACTGACCACCGTGTTTGCTCGACGGTGCTTCTGGGAAACGTAGTCCTGGGCAGTGCCAGGCAGGATAGTGTGAGTCTGTGGCTTTGCAAAATGGCCATCAGAAAAAGTCAATACCGCAAGTTTTTTTTTTTTCTCTCCTCCTGGTTTCTACTGTATGGTTTACGGCCTCCACAGAACAGCAGGGGAAATGAGTTCCAGTCTATTACTCTCTCATTGATTTCAGCAATCTCATAATGGGAAGAATGGCTGCTCTATGGCACTGGCGACTCCACTGGAATGAAGCGGACTAAAGTTTAAACATGACTCATGTCTGAGAGTGTGTGGCGCTGTGTGACAGACATACAGTCAGAGGCTGCACATTGTTTCACACTCTGTGTTATGTCATGGGAAGGCATAAGCATTTCTGTGTCTCATACGGCCCTGGCTTATGGCAAAATTAAGCTAAAAACATTAACGTTATAAAACATGTTCTAAAAATGGCAGCCTGACACCTCTCACCCCTGTTATCATTCATTAAGTAATCTTTTTATAACTCATTAAGTGTATTAAAGGATTAGTGGCACATTTCCACCGGAGGAATGCTGAGTGCCACTTTAACTCATACTTACATAACTTCTGTAAACTTCAGTTTTGGGAGGAATTAAGTATATTGGAGGCACTTGGATCGACAGAGAGGCACTCGTATCCCCATATAACACGTAGAACAGTCATCGTGAGACGGGAACAGAAGGTCGTGGCTGTGGGGCGAAGTGTGGTGGAGGGTCGAGGTCCATGAGGCGCGCGGGCCGTCACTAATCCAATCAAACGCGCAAAAGTAAGACATCATGGCTGTGTCCTCACTGCTCATCTAAACAAAGCATACGCAGCAGGGAGCCTCATTACTGCACACCCTCCCAGGACTGTTTTCAAAGGCAACTACGGGAAATTGTGTGTGTGTGTATGTGTGTGTGTGTGGCTCACATAAAATTGCCACAAATCTACCACTGTTCATAACACACAGTGCCCCCCATCATTAAAAAGATGCCTTTATTCCTTTTCTTGCTATGTCAATGTAGAGCTACTGTATCTGTGATTCTGCTGAGGTTGTGTAATTATGCTTTGTTGCATAAGAGTCCCTGCCAGGCTGATATTAGCTGTATTTACCCATTCCAAGGCTTATGCCCAACTCTCGAGAGCTCCGACAGTGGAGAGACTCTGTGCTACCACAAGAAAATCTCCCAGTACTCCGTGGTTCTCCGGTGGTGACTATGCGCCAGAACACTAGAACTCTGGGAATGTGGGGCTGGGGAGAGATACGGGTAACAGGTGGAATTTGGAAAATATTAAAACGTATAATCTGCTGTTGTGTTGTAGAAAGGAACCGCAACTGTAGTGTTTGTATTGTGCGTATTGCTAGTTAACTAGGCTCACGGTGACTGCTATGCACTGCACAGGGTTAGAAAGCATCATAAATCAGTGGTGGGCATCCATAAGCAGGAGTCCACTGGAAACACAGCATAACCAGTGGGTTTGTATGCTTGTCTAGCTTAATCACATCACTACGTTTAGACTCCATCATGACAGGAAGGGGACCTATTCCAAAAGCTGCCAAGCCTGCATATTGTGACATTCATATTGTGACAGTGTTCTGACAGGCCGAGGGAACAGGTTTGGCTTTTTTTCCCTTTACCTCTCTCTCTCTCTCTCTACCTAGTGTACCTCTACCTCTTTCTCTCTATCTCTCTCTCTCTCTCTCTCTCTCTCCTCTGCAATGCACAGCCTTCTGCAGGCAAAGAAGGGGACGGGCTGTCATAGCAACCACCTGCTGTGAGAGAGGGAGAGGGGGTGAGAGGTGGAGGGAGGGATGGAGGGTGTAGCATTCAGCCCAGGATCAGAGGCTAAGCTGCTGTTTGTTTAGTGCTTGTGAGTGGCACATATCCTGAGAGATGCTGGCCTGCCTGACGCTGAGATGTCTGATGCTGATGCCGGGACGGACAGACAGACATCTCTGTTCAGAGTGGACTCAGTGACCGCGCACTGCAGGTGCCCTGTGCCACTGTGCTCAGGGCCAATGAGTTCAGACCACGACAATGAAAAGAAGTGTTGAGTCCTAATGCAGAATAGTAGAAACATAGTGAAGAATAGTAACGTTACTGTTAAACATTTTGAAGAGATTACAGAATCTGTTTTGTTCTTGGTAATCTTTATGGTTGCTCAATAGTGTTTTTGGGAAACGCAGATCTGGGCAGTGCCAGCCAGGAATAACGTGAGCCTGTGGCTTTGCAAAATGGCCATCAGGAAAGTCAATACCTGCTGGGGTTTTTGCTTGGTGGTTTTGTTTCCAATTTCCAAAGATTTTTATCTTCCTCTCTCTCTCTCTCTCTCTCTCTCTCTTCATGTCATTTATTGTACTCTTGCTCTTTTGGTTTACAGTAGCTTGCGTAATAACAAGTCTTCATGAACACAAATGCTGCTGACACACACTGTACACACACACACACACACACACTGGGGTTGTTGTGTGCAGTGGTACGAGAAGCACTGCGCTTTTTCATGCGTGCTGGAGAGCGGGGAGTGGGGCTGAGTCCCTGGTGCAGGAGCAGATGCTGGCCCAGGGGGGCTGGGGTCAGCAGGCAGCCATGTCAGCCCAAATTAGCCCCCTCTCCTCATTGACGTCTCCCCTGTCTCTCTCTCAGCCAGCGTCTCTCCCAAATTCTCTCCCTCTCTCTCTCTCTCTCTCTCCCTCCTGTCTCTCTTTCTCTCCTCTCTCTCTCTTTCTCTTTTCCTCTCTCTCTTTCTCTCTCTCTCCTCTCTCTCTCTCTCTCTCTCTCTCTCTCCTCCGCGTTATCTCTCTCTCTCTCCTCTCTCTCTTTCTCTCTCTCTCTCTCTTTGCTGTCTCATCTCTTCATCTCTTCCTCTTCATTTCCTCACTCGCTCAGATTTGATTTCCTGTCAAAAAACAACAGCAAAAAAAAACGCGGTGTACATTCCCCGAAAACCACCGTGCGTGGTCTGTCAGCATGGGCACACTTGGAGCGTTATAATTTAACAGTGTTTCAATCACGCTCATTCTTGATGTCTGGTGAGAGGGCTTACAACCAGTATTGACTGTTTTGATTGCAGTGATGAATTCTGGGATCCTGAGTAAAATAGGGGCGAGGGACCCTGAATCTCCTCATCAGCAGACCAGTCATTTGTGTATCCGCACCCATCTCTCATCTCACAGCTGCAGAGCACAATCTTGGTTGACTATGCTGTATCATGTCACTCAAATGCAATATCCTACATTAAGCGCGCAAATAGGGTTTAACTGTCGAGGGAGATTTTGTGCTGCTACCACTGAGGGAATATGCATCAGAAGGATATGCTTGATGAAGCATTTAGTGCCACCATTGAACGCTTCACTGCCTGATTGATTCTTTAAAAGGCAGAGGAAGCAACCACTTTTCAGGTGCTGTGTGTGTGTTTGTGTGTGTGTGTGTGTGTGTGTGTGTGTGTGTTTGTTGTGTGTGTGTGTGTGTGTGTGTGTGTGTGTGTGTGTGTGTGTGTGTGTGTACATGGGTGTGTGTGTGTGTGTGTGTGTGTGTGTGTGTGTGTGTGTGTGTGTGTGTGTGTGTGTGTGTGTGTGTGTGTGAGAGTGCTTGTTTATGTGTGGGTGTGTGAGAGTGCTTGTTTAAGTGTGTGTGGTGTGTGTGTTTTCAGCATATGTGTACAGCACATTGCCAACAGTATGTTTGAGATGAATGACGGTCAATGTTTGCTGAGAACCTGTGTCTGTCTCGGGGCTGTGTTGAAGCATTTTAGCACAGTATGTCTTATGCATAGCTGTCTGTCTGCTATGACAGACTGGACAGGTGACAAGAGATCCCATGTAGTCCCATTAGACCAGGTGCCTAGATGAGTCGCTGATGCACACAGCACAGAACAGTCATGGACGTGTGTGAGTCTGCGTGTGTGTGTGTGTGTGCGTGTGTGTGTGCGTGTGTGTGTGTGTGTGTGTGTGTGTGTGTGTGTGTGTGTGTGTGTGTGTGTGTGGGCAAATTGGTCAGAAAAACTATGCTTGACATGTTCAGACTGAGAGATGGATGGGCAGACAGACAGACAGACAGACAGACAGAGAGAGAGAGAGAGAGAGAAGTAGAGAGAGACAGAAGATGGAGGCCGGGAATGCCATGGAGCTACAGTATGAATCAGTGCTTGAAACACATCAGTGGAAAACCAAGATGAAAAACTCGGACTTTAGTTCACACATGTGATGAGATTCCCCCCACCCAAAACACACACACACACACACACACACAAACCAGCTCTCATCGCACACTTTGAGCCTTTTCACCCACTAGACATCACTGCAGTATCTGAAATGAGCAGTACGTTTCGGGTATCATTTCACAGAGTGCTTTCTGTTTGAAATAGAGGGATTTCCGTGTCGGGCGTGAGTACAGTTTGGCAGTCGCTCTACTCATCTATAACGGCATCTCCAGTTTCTCTCACACACTTAATCAGCAAAAGAGGCAACGACGATGCTCCCAATCCCATTAAACGGGCAATCTAGCAACAAATTGACTCCCGCTCCGTGCAGGCTGTCTGTTGTCGTTTTTCTTTTGTGTTTTATGACCTTGCGCTTACTTCACTCTGTACGTGATGTTCACACCGTCTCGGTCCTTGCGATAAGTTAAAATACATTGCAAATCAGATACTGCACGTCATGTTTTTTTTTTTTTTTTTTTTTGCTGCAGTGTCAGTCAGCGTGATGATGAGTTGAGATGTTGAGTGTGGATGCTTTTTTGACTGTATGGTTTTCTGGATTAAACCCTGTGGTCTGAGCCCTCTACCAGCGCAAGGCTACAGTGCCTTCTCTCTGCCTTATGGGGTTTTACAGTAGGGATATATAGTGGCAGTGCAGTGTGTAGCCAATCAAGTGTGAAAGATTCGGGTCCTGTGTGTTATGTAAAAGCATTTCTCATGCTGTCAGTCTTTATCTGCTAGTTAAATGGAATGGTTAATTCACCGTGCTCACCCAGAAATCCCACATATACTGTCTGGCTATACACTGCGGGAGTTATATTCCTCTGAGACACCAGCATTTGATGTTGTAGGTGGATTATGTAAATGGTGTGAAACATACATCTTATTATTCTGTATTTGTGTCTCATACCCCCCCTTCTTTATCTCTTCTTCATCCTTTCTTCATCACCCTTTCCCACCTCTCTCACTCTTTCTTTCCTTTCTTTTCCTTTTGTGTCTGTACTGTTCACCCGCTTGCTCTTTGAAATCTCCTCTATCACACTTCCTCCCTCTCTCCCCTCATTGGTATGCATTCTGTGTTCTCGCCTCATCTCATCTCTTTAACTTGCTCCTCTCCTCTTTTTTCTTCTCTTCAATTTCTCTCCTTTAACTCTTACTTCCTTTTAATCATTCATGCGTGGTTTCCTCTATCCTTCCATATCCTTTCTGTCTTTCTTTATTCCTTCCTTTCTTTCTTTCTTTCTTTCTTTCTTTCTTCCTTTCTTCCTTTCTTTTTCCCTCCTCTCCACCCCCCTTGTCTCTTCTCTCCATCCAGAAGAGCGAGCTACATGATGCCTTGCAGGAGAGGAATCGTCTCAATCTGCAGTTGCTCAGTCACAGCCTGAAGGCTGCGCAGTATGAACAGGTGAGTAAGCAGCCACACCCAGTGGTCCTGACATCACCATAGCCCTGACATCATCAACAGATCAATGACAGCTCATTGTCATAGCCAATCAGCAGATCAAGGCAGCCACTGCAGTTTGGTTTATCAGCCTTGGTAATCTACACAAAGTAGTTAAATATCTGATAGTATCCATGCTTGATGTCACCAGATTAAGTATGTTCTGTGTGGTTTCTGTAGTGTGGGAACACTCCACAGATGTCTCTCCACAGGACTGACACCCTGGTGTTTTTGGGATCAGGAAAATATGAATTAATGAAGTGATCACATTACTATAAAGGGCGGGGAGTTGACATGCAGTCGGCAGCAATGTTCTCTCGTCCCTCATCCCAACCAGCCGGAAACAGAAACAAACCTATTGAACCAACCACCTGTCAGTCGTCATACGCAACCGCTGCGAGGGGGTGGTCTGCCGTAACCGGAGCTAATGATGGCATTTTGGCGAGTGTCTGGTGCCAGGCGTCCGGGGCTCTGGCTTGGCAGAGGCGTGTCGTAATCCCCACTCCTGCTCCCCGCGCCCAGGAACAAAAAGGCGCCATCTGTCTCTGGCGGACGACAGAGGAGCCACCACATAAAAGGCGCCCTCCTAATCAGGTGACCGACCGAGTTGTCGGCCCAGGGCTTCGGCGTGATCAAAGCCGCGATTCGCCCCTCTTGAGTCGCGGAGCTGGAGGGGATGCTAATGAAAGGAGAGAGAGAGAGAGAGAAAGAAAGAGAGAGAAGGGAGGTAAATAACCCCGAGAGACAGCGCCTGTTCCCCAGTTTCTCTCTCTCTCTCTCTTTTTCTCTCTCTCTGACACCCACGCCATTCCTCATGTACCGCCGATCGATAGCAGAGATGTGAATCTGCCCCTCTGCCTTCCTCTGGGGACAGACAGGGAGTGGAGATACTTCCAGGATAGATGAGAGCATGTGCGAGGTGACAAGGGAGAGAGACAGGGAGTGGTGTCTGCTCCTATTGATTTTAGTCACTGTCTTTGCGAGATTGGGAGCGAGATTTGCCATCTAGTCCACTTTTATGTCTTACTTTTTTATTTGCTTGTTTCCATTTAGAGCGGGCTCTCTCTTAACAGCCAGAGGTCTGTTCTGGGGAATATGTAGGCTACAAAAAATGTTTTTTAAGACTTGCTCAGAGATTAATACATTTTTAAAGGGGTAATATGTCTTGTCTGAGTTCATAATTTAAGACCAGACAGTTGATGCCCATTTCTTCAATCTAATTAAAGTACATTTCCAACTTTCTTAAGTACACCACTTTCATTACAGAGCAAATATTGATGTTTAAAGGACATGCATAACCATAATTGTGACAGAAGCTCTAGTAGAGATCTGTGAAGGCAGCTGTCAGGTATTTCATTGCTAGAATTTAAAGTAGTCTGGCTAAGACTGGATGAATAATTTGTTGGATTTAATAAGGAGGGGGGATAGTCCTGTACAGAGACAAAGTGAGATGTCCATATGCTCAGGTAGAGCCAATGACTCATCGGAAACTTGCCGCAGAACTTGGAAGTGCTGTCAGCAGTTTCCACATCTTTGTTTTAGAAGCGAGATAATCAACTTTTATTTCCCTCCCCCAGGATCAGTACTCCATGAACTTCCTGCAACCTAACAATTGCATAATCGTCATTATTCATGCCATTTTGAGAAGGAAATGCTGGAAATAATTCAAAGATGAATTTGTCTGCCCCTCTTCCACACTCCTCATAAGGCATCTGGTCTGTGTGTGTGTGTGTGTGTGTTTGTGTGTGTGTGTGTGTGTGTGTTTGTGTGTGTTTACTGTGTGTGTGTGTGTGTGTGTGTGTGTGTGTGTGTGTGTGTGTGTGTGTGTGTGTGTGTGTGTGTGTGTGTGTGTGTGTGTGTGTGTGTGTGTGTGTGTGTGTGTGTGTGTGTGTGTGTGTGTGTGTGTCACCCTCTGTGTGTAGGTGAAGTCAGACTATGAGCAGCTCCGAGAGACCTTTGGTACTGTGACTCAGGAGCGAGACTTGGCACGCCAGGAGAAGAACCAGCTCCAAGACCAACTTGAGAACCTTGAGCAGGTCCTGAAGGTAACGGAGCACCCATCCACCCACACCTCTTCTGTCCACTAAAACTTTAATGCAAATTCAAACACCCACAGAGCTCCCACCATCATTTCCATAGCCTCTTCAGTGCTTTTGTTCTTGACTTTGAATGTCTAGCCACCTCATCTCAATCTCATATTTTTTATTACACGGTGAATTATTTATTTGCATCAGCCCTCTTCTAATGTGTCCTGTGAGGGCAACATGTGGTAGTCAGTAAATAGCAGTTTTGCATGAAAAATGTGAACATACGTAGTAGTCTTTGCTTTCCTTGGTGTTTATATTATTGTATTCTGTCATCTTACTGTAAATTGCTGGAGAAAAGTCAGTAACAGCCTTACTCTATTTTTACAGTGTTTGGCCAGTGCAGATTACAAATTGAAATGATTAATTGTACTTCAATGCAAAGTTGCTTTCAAGTAGATGTACTATGACTGACATTCCACTGACTGATAGAGCTGGTCACTTTGTTTAATGACAATCTCAGTGTCCATCTCTCGCTTGTCTTCTTATGAGAATCAATACAGTAGTCCTGTGTATCACGTAGACTACACCACTGAAAAATAGGTAACTTTTATAGCTGATACTATAAAATCATATCA
The DNA here is from genome assembly GCF_017589495.1 of Alosa alosa. NCBI lineage: Eukaryota > Metazoa > Chordata > Actinopteri > Clupeiformes > Clupeidae > Alosa > Alosa alosa. Next base: position 29,836,883 of record NC_063200.1, on the reverse strand, counting down.
AAAGAAAGAGTCTGTAAGTATGATCCAGACCTGCACACTTAGATAGAAGTCACCATCAGTACAGGAGACCAAAGCAAAACCTCTCCGCAAATGATTAATGGCATGCATTCATACAGGAAAATATACAATGACAAAGAGCATGTGGGTGCACATGTTGTGAATGTGTGTATGTGTGTTTGTGTGTATGGATATAAAAGTCTCATTGATGAATGAAAAATGTCCTTGCTATACAATTTAGCAATGCCCTGGTTTTATTGATTATTTGTCAGAGGCGTTTCATAAAGGAAAAATGGTACCGTAACAAGCAATCGACCCCGCACCTCTCTAAAAAGAATGCAGCATGTAGCAGTCCTCTGCTAGATATTGATTGTGAAGAAAAATAAAAATAAAATGGAGAGATAAAATATGAAGAGGTTAATGTAGAGAAATGAACAGCGCATGCGAGGTGAAGGCAGGATAAAGACTTTTTCAAGAGAGACTTTCCCCTTACCTCAAATGCCCCATCAACTTTTGTCTGTTTTCTCAGACAATTGAAGCCAAACTTTATAACACCATTGCGTAACCATTTTTAAGTCTCACTCCCCAGGAAAAAGGCATAAGCATAGAGGATAGAGGGGGTTAAGTTCCAGCCACTGAAATACGTATTTAAAGCTAGAGGAAAATGTATGAGTGGGGAAGACAGAAGGGTTGGCTGCGGGAGATTTCTTTTTTTTTTTTCATATCAAAGGGGTTTTTGGGTGCAGGCACTGCTGCATTAAATTAGCAGCCTATACATAGATCAGCCTGCCACACGACTCCCCCACACTTTGGTGGAGCATAAGCTTGGTCTACCATGCCTTGTGCGGCATTCTGGAAAAACAATGAGCTGAAACGGTAGCTTTCCTGGCAAAGTCTACTCTACAGTACGCAGTGCACCACACTATATTGAAGTTTTGATTCCAAAGGGAAAGTATGCCAATATGAAGAGGATTGATTATCATCACTGTTATAATACATCACTTGCACCAACAGCGCTCACTAAATGCCAATAGCAGCCTAAATGATGTGTCTTGTTTAACGAGGGCATTTTAACGTCTGGAGTTTCATAACATATTTCCTAACCTGTTCTGCTTGAGCGATGCATTACTATATTTGAAGAAATATGGGGTGATCTTTCACCACTTGAGGACTTAGCTTCCTCCTCTTAGCCTCCAGTTGACAGCTCAGCATAAACCCAACTGTGATTATGTAGGAGACTCGCTTCACTTCTCCCAGCAGTCACACACATGGGGAAAGAAATGGCTGTCAGGCCTCCTAAGCGGCTTTCTCTATCTATGTCTGTTCTTAACTCCTGCTCTTCAGTTTAACCCTGCCATTGTAGTGCAAGTGCAACCCAAGTTGAAGCTCTTCCTCTTACTTTGTCAAGCATACACTCATGGCCTACATCTGAACTTGTCAAGATTGGATTATTGACTGTAATGTGACACACATGTGGTATTTAAGCTGTGACAGAAATGGCATTCTCCAATATTGCAGATCAAAGATGTATACAAACAAACTGTAAAGTGGTTTTAGATATTGGTCATCTTTACATGAAGGATGCTTCCATGAGTGCTGACAGCAGAAACATACAAGAGAGAATAGTTATTGTAGAGCTTGCAGAATCAGGAGGGAACGACTCTTGTCCTGAATGTCTCTTACTGTCTGTATTTCATGTGTAGAATCACTGGCATAAGTCATAAGTGTGTGTCATCTCCTGTGGTTTCTGAACCAACAGATGTGAAAATAACTAAATGAACTGAAAGAGAGGGCATACTGGCATAATGGTTTTATCCTTAGATTTATCCTTTTATCCTAAGAAATATTGTCTCTCTGATCTCTCTCTCTCTCTCTTTCCCTTGTCTCTTTGTGTCATAGCATATGCGAGAAGCTGCTGACCGGACGCAGCAGTTGGAGGCGGAGCATGATCAGGCCCTGGCTGTCCTCAGCACCAAGCAGCAGGAGATCCACCTTCTGCAGAAGGTGGGAGTCTTTCACACCAACCTGCCCACAGACCTCACCCTGTCCACAAAAATTACCCTTATCTCCAAATAATACCCTGTCAGCAGTCCTCATAGGCCACAAATCTCATCTTATTCAACAATCTCCTCAATCCTTAGACCTTACCCTATCAGCAACTGTTGAAACTTTGTGTAGGCATGCCTGACAGACAGAAATACCCTACTGGTGCTGAAAAGGTGAATAGATTGTAGAATAGCCAAAGAAGATGTAGAATTGCCCTACAAGTAGGGCAGTTCATCACAGTTCATCCATTGCAACTGGATTGATGAAAGGTCACTTACACCCTTGTTCAGCTCATAATGTTATTTATTTATTTATTTTATGTATTTATAAAGCTATAAGATTTTAGTCATCTTTGTTCATGTAATACTTGACAATCTTGGATTGTTAATGTAACAGTAGCCTAGTCCCGTTGTTTTACATCTAACCAGTGGTGCAAATCAATGTCCAAATGGGGCCTTGATGAAAAGACTGTTCTCTGGTTGTTTTTGTTGCTAATGCAAATATAGGTTGATTCATGTTCCCTTGCATTGTTTAACTGAGTCCAAGTCTGGCTTTCATCAGACCAAGCTCACCTTAAGAAATCAAAAAAATAACATGGAGCAGATCAGGCTGGGTTCACCCAGCCTAGTCCATAGCACCGATATTGTTTAATTTTCCTGTTGAGATATACACGCTTCTGGTTATTCTAAATGCAAAAAATGCATCAGGGAGTATGACAAACGTAACTAACAAACTAGGATCCTAATAGAAAGTTGTTAGCTTCCCTAAGCTGTAGTGATTGAGGGTAGTAGGCCTATTGACAACATAAATTGTCAATAGGCTATGCTACACACAAATAAAATCTCCTTTTGAAACCAATGGCTTCGCCACAGTATCAAGCCGGACTTAAACTGTCGCATCGTGGCTAAAGTTGTAATAACATTCACGAGCTCCATGAGTCAATGAGCGCGAAATGAAGTAGCCACTTCTAAATGGGACCTACTTCACACAGTAGCTTAAGGGTGTTTTGCTAAACAGCCATAGCCGAAATGAAGGTGTCATTGTTTTGATACTTCACACACACGCGTTTTTTAATTCCCCACAGACTACAACCACCAAGCTGTAATCAAAAGCACATCGATTCCCCTCTCACACCCTGCACGCATTTCTTAGTAAAACAAAATAAACAGGCTCAGTCTCGAGATGTATAGGCAACCATCAGACCGGTGTAACGCTAAGTAAAATCTTTCCATTTGCACAGAATGATTTTGTAGCACGTGCAATAAAATGACAGTCGAAGATACAAACAGTGCTTATACATTTGTGCTTGGTATAACCGCATTTGTTTTCACAAATGCAATCAATCAAATGCCTCCATCACTAACCAACGCTTAACGTAACATTTACCTAAACTTATTGATATTACAAGATTAACGTATTCGCAGTAAAAGTTCAAGCATGTCCGATAAACATCCTCAGATTTATTTGCTTCAAGAAGAAATGGGAATTACACCTTCATGTGAACATCGCCCTATCCTTATTAGATGTTCGCTATGTAAAATTACAGTCCTTGTATGAAGGCCCATTGTTTTTTTCCTTAACCCCCTTTTAACTTCAACAAAATTACGCTCACTGCAACGCATAGCGCCCATCTAGTGGACAAACGATCTTCTACCAATACTGAAAATGCAGCCATGATGAGGATGATGATGAATATTTATTTTGGCTTTCTTTTTAATCCTACTGATTTTCATTTTTTACCGGGGGCAAATCACAAATGAGTGATTATGAGCCAGGTTTATATGTGGGCCCTTTGAGACCAACATACCATAAAAGATCTCACAGGAGAACTGTGGTGTCTGCTCTACCCTCCTTCGGGTCCAGTCCAGCTGGGGGGCTGCAGATGAAAACCAAAAAAAATGATCTGTTCCATGCTATCCATATGGGGGTGGTACATGCTCACTGTTTGTGTACCCCGTCTTCAGTGTCCCGAATCCTTGTTGGTGTCGTCATAACCGTACACATAAATTATTTTATTGTAAGGCCCCATGAACGAAAGTACACAAAACTTGGCATGCATTCAGAGGGTGTCATAATGATCCTACACTTTTAATTTTGTGCAGTTTGACCTTGTCAGCCAGGAGATATTGAGATGAAAAACACCTAATTTTATGCTTTTTAATTTTTAACTAGGTGGCGCTATACATGCAATAAGTGGTAATGGGATGGGTTGACATGCCCCTTAAGACCAACATACAAAAAAGGTGGACCTCTAGGGCCCTACGGTTCTCGAGATATTCACAGAGAAAACTGTCTCCGGCCACCTACAGGCCAGTTGGTGTATAGTAACATAAATTAATTTATTGTGTGGCCCCCATGAACGGAATTCCACAAAAACTTGGCGTGCATACAGAGGGTGTCATAATCCTACACTTCCAATTTCGTGCAGTTTGACTATGTTAGGTCACAGATACCTTCAATTACACCACCTCATTTTACTTTTTTGTTTAACTAGGGTGGCGCCATACATGAAAATGAGTGGTTATGGAATGCGTTGACATGGCCCCTTGAGATCAACATACAAAAAAATAATGGTCCTCCTAAACCTTACGGTTCTGTAGGATATTCACAGAAAACTGTGTCTGCCCTACCCCTCCTTTCGGTGCAGTCCAGCTTTGGGGCTACAGATCAAAAAACGAAAAACGATGGTTCCATGCTATCCATATGGGGTTACATGCCCACCAAGTTTTGTCTACCCGGTCTTTCAGTGTCCCGAATCATTGACGGAAATTTGGACATGCGAAAAAAAAAAAAAAAAAAAGAAAAGAAAAAAAAAATCTGACTAAACTTATATGAACAAGGCCGGGCGGTCATAATAAGCCTTTGAGCTCATTTCAAACAAATAAACAAAAACATACATATTATAGCTTGAAGAACTAAATAACTACATATGAATGCTGAGATCAGAGAAGTTAGAACAAAGTAAATTAAATTCTTCTAAACCACCTGGGGTCTGCAATTCTCCTGACCTCATGTGCCAACTCCATGTGCAGCCTAAGCAAAGTGACCTGCCAAAAGCTTTTAGGCTCACATGACCGGGCCACGTCGCCCTCATCGCGGCTCTGTGTGGTCACGCAAATGAAACCTGTCTGCTGGAGACAAGGACATCTGGCTCCCATGATACGATTGAACCGTTGTGAAGGTTAGATCTGAACCTCTGCTGTAGGTTAGATCTGAGAAGCCTTTTACGTTTTAAATCCCTGAGGTTCACTTTTTTTTACATTTTGAAGTGCCATTACGCTTCTCCCTGAAATGGAAAAGGTGTGCTTTCTGTTCTTGCGTCTCTTTTTGGGTCCTTCATGCAAAACGTCAGGAGTGTGTGAGGTAAAAAGAGACACCCCGTAGGTGTTGTTTGATAGGACCCGTGTCATTTGATCTCCTGCAGACTCATATGTTTGTGCTTTGCCAACGTGTGTTCCCGTTAAAAGATTAGCTGCCACAGACATACACTACAATTAGAGCTGACAGTAAACATGGCAGAGCATACTATCAACAATGTGTGCTCGCCTCCCCTGGGAAGAGGGGAAGGTCCCTGCTGAGCTCTCACCTCTCAAAATCGACACAGGCAGTGAAAGCTCTATGGCGTCACTCTTCCATCTCACCCTCTGTTGCGTGCAGCGCGCATTGCCTGCCTATCTTGTCGGTTTGCGTTCTGATGGCGCGCAAATCTGTCTGGTCGGCTTAGTGAAGATAGACAGTCTCATTTCCACCCCTTCCCTGTCGTCCTCCGTCCGATTGGCTTTCTTCTCCGCGCTTTTGTTTTGGTCTGTGAATTTATTCAATTAGGTGGTCTAACAGATGCTATGTCCAACGAGTGCAGCACAGGTCCACCCAACAGATTCCTGCCTTAAATGGAATGAGAGTGGCTTTGTTTTGGGGGCTTCTGGATGGTTGTTTTGACTGGGGTACTTTGACCTTCATCTCTGACACAAACGACTCTGTGTTGATTGATGATTGTTGACAGTTTCCTGCGAACTGACCTCTCTTTCGGGGGAAAATGTGTCTTGCAGGCTCAGGTTGAAGCCGAGAAGGAGCACGAGGGAGCGGTTCATGTGCTAGAGGTAAAAAATGACCATTCCACGTCTGCAGTACCTGTTTGTCATATATGTCTGAAATCAATCCACTATGTCTGTAAGGTTGAGGAAAGCATATTAGCACGACACATAAAAGGGATACCTTCTTTAGGATGACACAAAATGAGGGATATCACTCATACAGTATTTGATTTAAACCTGCAGTAATGTATTGCTAAGTGCAGTAGTGCTTCAGACAAGGTCCCCACTGTGGTGTTTGAAGGCTTTTCAATTACACATTTCTCTGATCGAAGTTGTGGAGTGTTTGTGATCATGATGAGCCAGAGTCATGGCACCAGACTCAGTGAGTATAGTTTTCAATAAGGGGGAAAAAAGATTACATACCCAGCAAGCCAGGCAAATGATCAAATGCTCATATGAAAGGAGTAAGGTCTGCCAAGATGGAAAGCAGTTATCCAGAAAGAGGAAACATTTCCTGACAGTTTTGTAGAAGGGAGGAGGCTTAGATCTGCAGAGGGGTTGTATCTGAAAGCCTCTAACACACACAAGTGCGCGCACACGCACGCACGCACGCACGCACACGCACGCACGCACACACACACATACACACACACACACAGACAGACAGACAGACAGACAGACACACACACACACACACTCACAAACACAGAAGCACACTCTGATGCACACTTGGCATGCACGACTGACACTGACTCAACACAACAACAATCTCAGCCCCAAGAGAAAAAAGAATCACGGTCCCTTTCACAGTTTGTCAAATCAAAAGACTTGACAGATTTTCATTTTGTTGTGTTGTCAAAAACATTTTTTCCCTCTCTTGGTTGCCGTTTATCCACATGTAAATTCTTGATCATCAGTTTTTCAGATGTTTCACCACTCTCTTGTTTCTTTTTGGTTTCTCTCAATCTTCATTTCTTTCGTGCTCAAACAGAACCATTGGGACAGAATGCAGGTATAATGTTTTCTGAGAAGATACCATACTCCATACTAATGCAACGTAACCTTTCTAAAACCAAAGCTTTGTTTTGTGAACCCCACACCTTCAAAACTATTTAGATGTATTAAATGTACACACCATACATTGTTATGCATTTCTATACAAATGGGCCATGTTGCTCAGGAATAGTTATCAGATTATTTTTCAGGTATTTAATATGAACTCAAAAATACTATCATTCCTGATTCCTGTTTTGTTAAGCCATTATAGGCCTTATCATCATAATTTGTCCAATCATACTCATTGAGTGTAATGATAAAGAACGCTAATAAAGAATGATAATGATAAGGCATAAAGAACAGCGTAGGGAAATGTACCCTTGTTCATTGACCATTCCACCATTCCATCTATTCTCCTCAAAACTGTCCTGTTTGTGTTTAGCTATTTTAATTACCAGTATCTAGAACTACTGTACGACCTTTCCCCCTTCTGGCTAAGTGTTGTCTTTTGTGGTTAATAAAGCAAGCAATCCTCAAGTCAAATGTAGTACAAGAGTGCAGTGCATGGCCACAGAACCCGTTAATTGTTGGCCAAAAGAAACTTTCCCTGTGATGATGACTCAGCTCATGCTTATCATCTGGTTGGCAGGCACTGGTATTAAAGCTATGTTGGTTGCACTAAACTAATGGCCCATGAAATGATGGCTTCTATTGTCATCATGGTATTTCTAGATGAGGCCCTGAATATATATGAAGTCAGTTCATAAGCTTCTGAAACTATGGTGGGCTTTGTTATCAATGCATAGTAATGTTTTTTAGTTTCCTATTTTTAGACTTAGATCATAGCATAGAGATTTAGATATGCATTCTGTGCCCCAAGTGAGCTCTTTAGATATTAAAGAAAGCAATTGGTTCTCTATGATTTATGTAAATGGATAAGATTTCAGATCTTCACAAGGTCTCCTCACAGTCATACAGTATATAAAAAGGATCCTCCTTTAAACACATAAAGTAACAACATCTAACATGTTAATCGTCTCCCTTGTTCTCCTCTCCTCTTCTCTTTCTCTTCTTTCCCTTCTCCTTTGTTTTTTCTCTTCACCTTTGTCTGTCTTCTCCTTTAAAAGGTCAAAGTTCGCAACCTGGAACAGAAATGCAGGTCTCAAAGTGAGCAGTTCACCCTTCTGTCTAAAGAACTTCATAAGTTCCGAGTGGAGGCTGACACTGTGGACATCCTGAGCGCTGACCCCTCTCCTGTGTTGAAGGCTGCCCATCTCCCAGAGAAAAACCTCTCTCTCACTGTCAACGGTCGACCCTCTCAGCCTGGGAAAGGTAAGAGCCAAAAAAGGGCGAACTTGTAAAACTGAGTATATGTGAATGAAAAAAATGAATTGTATTCTTCAGCTGCTGGTGAACTTATTGACAGTACAATCATTATGACAATATCATGGATTGGATTTTTGGTTAAAAAAACATGAGATATAATATTGATATTATCAACAGAACTATATCACTCACCAGGAGTTTCCATGAGTAAATTTGCGAGGTTGTTTTTTTTTCTCAGGTACACATTGAAATGTAATATTTAATACAGAATTTAGGCTCGTAGCTCTCATGAATTAATCTGCCCTGTAACTCTTCCAGACGTAGCTTCCTGTAATGTAAAAATAGAGAGCAAATGGCAGTGGTTCTGGAGTCCATCCTCCCTGTGTGTGTGCGTGTTGTTCTGTTTGAGTTAAGTAATTACAGAGGGGCCGTGAGTGGCGCAGATGGCTGGCTGATGTTTCTGTGTCTGTGCTTGTGTCCGCTGTGTTGTGGAAATGGCTCCTTCCAGGCAATGAGAGACCTGCGGGCAGTCCGCTGAAAGCCGAGACCCCTCACCCCCTGCCCGCCGCTGCTGCCGCTGCTGCCCGACACAAGCCCGAGTCGTTGTCCGTCAAACCCATCATCCTGACCAGGAGTAGGCCCTCCAGCCCGCAGCGGGCAGGCCCCTCAGAGGTACGCATGTAGGAAAACATGCACAAGTATGTGTACACGTGTGTATGTATACACATTTGTTAACTTGTGTTCCATACGTTAACATACACACGTATCTTTACCCACACACATTCAAAGCATACATTTTCCTAGATGTTAAAGTGAATATATGCATACTGTTCTGAGCGTGTCTTATGAAATATGCTATATATCTTGCGCATTACCCACTCAATCATACACATGGTACTGTATGCATATAGGAAGGCGTGAATCCTTTCTCCTTCACTGCTCTGTCATATTACTCTTTCCGCAGTGGGAGTTACCTCATCATCATGTGCTTTGGTATTTAGGTCATTATAATCATGTACACACATAATACACACACACCACATATACACATACACAGTACACACACAGACGCACACACACACACGCACACACACACACACACGCACACACACACACACATGTACTGCGCAGGCTGTCAAGCCCGGGGCCTTGGTGCTGCCCCTGAGAATTTGTTTTACCACTACTTAGGTGATTGGCAGCCTGATAAACAGGAGATAATGGTTACGCTTTGGTGTGTGCGTGGGCTCTTACGTGTGCTGTACGGCAGAATGCTCGGGTGCAGAAAATGCCCGAACATGGGGTCATCTAAGCATTGGACGTTGCGTGAACATGGCTGAAAAATCAATGAGGTTCATGTGGTTGGGGTTCATTCTGTGAGATGTGGAATAACATGACATGGGCCTGAAAATAACTTCTTTATATCAACTCAAAGGCGAAAGCCTATAATATGATATTACCGTGACATGCCGAGATATTGAGACTGTCTAATCCAATCCCCAAAGGGCCTTGAGACATCACATGGACCTAATTCTAACCGTGAAGTGTAATGCTTTATTAAACTGCACTGCGTAAATCAGTAGAGGGAGAGCCTACCTGTTGCTCATAAAGTAAATGTGATTGCTCAATATTATTGCTAATGGCCTTTGGGTTTATGACCGGTGCTGTCCCCACAGATGGAGGATGAGGTGAGTCCATCTCCCAGGTCCAAACCCCGCTACACAGGACAGGTCCGCCTCTGCACTGCCCGCTATAGGTAAGCACACAGGATTCACACCTCATTCATTGGCTTTATCACTATATCGATCTTTACACACATGAGCTTTTATCGCTGTCTGACTGTCTCTGTTTTTCTTCTTCTTGTCCTAACCAGCTATAACCCTTATGATGGACCTAATGAGCATCCGGAGGCAGAGCTCCCCCTGGTGGCGGGGAAGTACCTGTATGTCTATGGGACTATGGATGATGATGGCTTCTATGAAGGTTTGCTCAAATTTCAGCTTCATTAGAGGGATTATACTGTATTTCATGCTGTATGTTACACCAGTACCTACTGCTCTCCCATACGTTGAGGTTTGAAAGTAATATTTGTGCAGATTCACTGTATGACCACATTACTATCATACTGCCTGGAATGGAGTAAAATCAATTCAGTTATGTGATATTTTGCCAAGTACTGTATTTAATTGCAAGAATCAATCTTCTGGGAATTAGTCATATTGTGTGCAAACAAAGATACTCTGACATGGGGAAACAGCAGTCTCTCACAGTTCAACTTCTTATATTTCACAGTTCAATTTCTTATAAGAATTTGTGAGTGATGAATGATGATTGAAATCAAATAATTTGGTCGCTGATGATTCTCACTGTTACACGACCAGTGCAATCAGGCCTGCTGTGTGGCACCCATATAATCCCAGAGAGCTGAGATTGAGATTGAGATGAGTTCTGTGAAGGTAGCACTGCTGAGTGATGCAACCTGTGCTTGTCTTCCGATGCCTAATCCAGCATGACTCTGAGTAATCACCAGCATGTTCTTCTGCTGACAGGTCTGGTGTGCATCCACCACCCCCAATGCACACGTGCGCACACAATCACACACACACACACACACACACACACACACACACACACACACACACACACACACACACACACACACACACTTGCATGCACAAATACACACATACATGCACTTGCATACATACACACACAGACAAAAATGTATACAGTATATGCACACACACATACACTTACATGCACATACACAAACATATATGCACACACACACACACATATATACATTAGTCACGTGTCCCTGGGCAAGACCGACAACCTCGGCAAAGTCGGCCATTGAGTCATTATTTATTTATTTTTTTCATTTCATAGCTTTCTCCTTTACTAATTAGTTTTTTCTTCCATTTTAGTTACTCTTGCAGCAGGCATCATTAGGAGCCTCAGCACTAAATCGCTTTTATCCTCTGACGGCTATGATTACCGTCAGTATCTACGAGCCCCTCTCTCTCTCTCTCTCTCTCTCTCTCTCTCTCTCTCTCTCTATCTCTCTCTCTCTCTCTCTCTCTCTCTCTCTCTCTCTCTCTTTTCCTGGAATGTGTCCCATGAAGACACATTGAATTAATAAAGCAGAAACATCAAAGTGGCGGCGTGTGTTACAAACACCCACTCGCCATGGCAGGAGCATCCATGTTTGTTCAGAAAAGTGCACTTCAGTGAATACTGGATGACTTGTTTATCTCATGCTTTTAGGGTTGAAAAAGTAAAGCTTTTGGATTATGTGAGAGAATAAACACCAAAATGCATCTCTTGTAAAAGACTGGCAGATGTGTGTAGTAGTGTATGGTGTTGCTTTTTCCCTGGACATAACCTCACATCTTGTGTCTCGTTGTCCCCTCAGGAGAGCTGCTGGATGGACAGCGCGGCCTTGTCCCCTCCAACTTTGTGGAGTTCATCCAGGACAAGGAGAAGCCCCCGGCCGAGGGTGGGGATGACCTGGGCCCTCTGGAGCGTAGCCGTCTAGGCCTTGGCTCGGGCGACGGGGCCGGGGGCCTGGGGGGGCCCTTGGACAGCCTGGGCATGGGTGACCCTCTGGGGCCCTGCAGCAATGGCACGGGGGGCCCGCAGGAAGGGGACGAGCTGTCCGACAACGTGGTGCCTTACCCGCGGCGGCTCACGCTAATCAAGCAGCTGGCGCGCAGCGTGATCGTGGCCTGGGAGCCGCCGCAGGTGCCGCTCGGCTGGGGTTCGGGCGCGGCGGGCACCGGTGCGGGCGGCGGAGGGGGCGGCGTCAGCGGCTACAACGTGCTGGTGGACGGCGAGGTGCGCTCCAGCGTGCCGTTCGGCGGGCGCACCAAGCTGCTGCTGGAGAAGCTGGACCTGGCGGCCGCCACCTACCGCGTGTCCGTGCAAAGTTTGACCGAGTGCGGGCCCTCGGACGAGCTGCGCTGCTCACTGCTGGTGGGCTGCGGCGTGACGGTGGCGCCGTGCGGCCTGCGCGTCGACAACATCATGCTGGACTCGGCCGAGCTCTCGTGGCTGCCCAGCAACAGCAACTACGCACACGCCATCTACCTGGACGGCGTGGAGCAGGCGGTGGTGCGGCCTTGCTGCTACCGGTACCGCTTCACTGGCCTCAAGGCCACAACTGTGTACAAGGTGCGGGTGGTGGCCAAACCCCACCAGATGCCCTGGCAACTGCCCCTGGAGCAGAGGGAGAAGAAGGAGGTGGGGGTGGAGTTCTGCACCCAGGCGGCAGTTCAGACATGTCAAGGTGCAGGAACACACACCCTACTCACACACACACACACACACACAGAGACAGTTTATTAATGATTCTCAAGCTTTCTGTTAGCCTGTTGGCATTACTCATTTGGGTAACACTTTATAATAACTACACACACTTTATCATTTAGTAAGCATTTCTAAACAATTAGTACATGGTTTGTTCATCAAATCATTTTTCCTACATTAATCCTCATCAATAAAGCATTTGTACGTAATAAATGGTCTGTTCATAGTGAATAAGCCTATATCTAAAATGTTTTTAAAACTTAATTAATGATGCAATAATAATTTGTCTATAAGATCAGTTAGAATGGGTGTGTCAATGATTCAAAAACTGCAGTATTTACACTTACATGTTGGCATACCTTTATGAAAATAATGATTACTGGTAAACACATGCACTGATGATTAGTTAGGGTGTGGATAAATGTTTTATAAACCACTTTCTAAAAACTATATAGAAGCTGGGCTAGCATGCTAGCAAGCATTTAATTGACATGTTTAAGTCACTTTGGATAAAAGTGTCTGCTAAATGAATAAATGCAAATGTAACCTTTACAACTCATTTGTAATGGCTTTGCCAGGCATAAAAAGTCGTCACTTTAGATGGGCTCACTAAATATCATTAACAAACCACTTGTAACTCCTATCAAGAAAAAGTATGCTCTGAGGGGAAAATAGGCATGGGACAGAAACAACCATTTCATCAGGGTCCATGTCCATGTCCATACTCAAACACAGACCTGAAATGGGCAGCAGTGGCCTACTGGTTAGCGCTTCGGACTTGGAACCGGAGGGTTGCCGGTTCGAACCCCGACCAGTAGGCACGGCTGAAGTGCCCTTGAGCAAGGCACCTAACCCCTCACTGCTCGCCCGGCGCCCTGTTGTTGCAGGCAGCTCACTGCGCCCGGGATTAGTGTGTGCTTCACCTCACTGTGTCTTCACTGTGTGCTGAGTGTGTTTCACTAATTCACGGATTGGGATAAATGCAGAGACCAAATTTCCCTCACAGGATCAAAAGAGTATATACTTATACGTATACTTATACTTAAACTAGATGTACCGCATAGCGGTACAAAATATGACCGCCCGCTCAGTCCTGTACATCCGTTCAGCGAAAATAAATCACACTTCAATTTGTCTCCATATTTTACTCCATCCCCACTCTTGAAACTTTTGTGTATGCTTGTTTGGCATGCCTGAGTGTGTGTGTGCGGCTGCACAGAAAGTACCCTACTGGTGCTGAAAAGGTGAATAGATTGTAGAATAGCCAAAGAAGATGTAGAATTGTTATAAAACCTTTAAAATCTCTAAACAATCACAAGTAGGGCAGTTCATCACAGTTCATCCATTGCAACTGGATTGATGAAAGGTCACTTACACCTGTAGGCTACATTGTATTTGGGAAAAGCAAAAGGTATCAGCATAATGTTATTTATTTATTTATTTTTATGTATTTATAAACAAAAACATCTCTGTCAGTTCCATGCCGTTTTCAACAGCTATCAAAAACAAAAGGTCATTTTGGATGGATGGATTTTTTGTGAATGTTTCTTCTTCTACATAAGATTTTAGTCATCTTTAGTTCATGTAATACTTTATTGTCAATGCACAAATTAAGTAACAGTAGTCTGAAACGTTATTGTTAATGCACAAATTAAGTAACAGTAGCCTAGTCTGAAGCGAAATGCTGTTTTACATCTAACCAGTGGTGCAAATAACTGACATGTCCAAATGGGCCTTGATGAAATCGTCGCTAGACTGTTCATACACATTTTAACGGGCCAAAGTTGAAAAGCTTTTGTCCGTTATTGTTAGTGCAAATATAGGCTGATTCATGTTCCCTTGCATTGTTTAACTGAGGTCCATGGCTAGTCTGGCTTTCATCAGACCAAGCTCAATCTTTTAAGAAATCAAAAAATAAATAGCGGGCAGATCAGGCTGGGTTCACCCAGCCTAGTCCATAGGCACCCGATATTGTTTAATTTCCGATTGAGATATACACGCTCTGGCTATTCTAAATGCAAAAAATGCATCAGGGGAGTTATGACAAAACGGTAACTAACAAACTAGATCCTAATAGAAAGTTGTTAGCTTCCCTAAGCTACAGGTAGGATTATAAGGTAGGCCTATTGACAACATAAATTGTCAATAGGCTATGCTGGCGACACAAATAAAATCTCCTTTGGAAACCAATGGCTTACGCCTTACAGTATCAAGCGGACTTAAACTGTCATATCGTGGCGAAAAGTTGTAATAACATTCACGCAGCTCCATGAGTCAAGGAAAGCGCGAATGAAGTAGCCACTTCTAAATGGGACCCACTACACAGTAGCTTAAGGTGTTTTGCTAAAGCAGCCATAATGAAATGAAGGTGTCATTGTTTGGATACTTCACACACCGCGTGCTTTTTTAATTTCACAGACTACAACTACCAAGCTGGAATCAAAGCACATCGATTCCCCTCTCACACCCTGCGCACTTAAAACAAAATAAACAGGCGTCTCAGTCTCGCATGTATAGGCAAAACTGTATCAGACCCGGTGTAGCGTTGGTAAATCTTCCATTGCACAGAATGATTTTTGTAGCGATGCAATAAATGACAGTCGAAAGATACAAACAGTGCTGCTATCAATTTGCTTGGTATAACCGCATTTATAGTTTTCTACAAATGCAATCAATCAAATGCCTCCATCACTCAACCAAGCATGCGGTAACATTACCTAGGTCCTTATTGATATTACAAGATTAGCGTACCTGCAGTAAAACCAAGCATGTCCGAAACATCCTTAGATTTATTTAGGCTTCAAGAAGAAATGGGAATTACACTTCATGTGAACATCGTCCTATCCTTATTAGATGTTAAGCTGCGGTAAATTACAGTCCTTGTATGAAGCGTCCATTGTTTTCAACCCACTTTTAACTTCCAACAAAATTACGTCTCACTGCAGCGATCGCCATCTAGTGGACAAAGCGACTACTTCTCGCCAATACTGAAAATGCAGCCATGATGATGATGATGAATATTTATTTTGGCTTTCTTTTAATCCTACTGATTTTCATTTTTTTACGGGGGCAAATCACAAATGAGTGATTATGAGCCAGGTTGATGTGGGCCCTTGAGACCAACATACCATAAAAGATTCACAGAGAACTGTGTCTGCCCTACCCTCCTTTCGGGGGTCCAGTCCAGCGGGGGCTGCAGATGAAAACGAAAAATGAGGGTTCCATGCTATCCATGTGGGGGTACATGCTCACCAAGTTTTTGTACCCCGGTCTTTCAGTGTCGGGAATCCTTGTTGGTGTCGTCACTAAATGTACACATAAATTATTTTATTGTAAGGCCCCCATGAACGAAAGTACACAAAACTTGGCATGCATTCAGAGGGTGTCATAATGATCCTACTCTTTTAATTTCGTGCAGTTTTGACCTTGTCAGCCAGAGATATTGAGAGATGAAAACACCTCATTTTTTTGCTTTTTTAATTTTTAACTAGGTGGCGCTATACATGAAATAAGTGGTAATGGGATGGGTTGACATGCCCCTTAAGACCAACATACAAAAAGGTGGACCTCCTAGGCCCTACGGTTCTCGAGATATTCACAGAAAACTGTCTCCGGCCACCTACAGGCCAGTTGGTGTATAGTAACATAAATTAATTTATTGTGTGGCCCCCATGAACGGAATTCCACAAAACTTGGCGTGCATACATAGGGTGTCATAATGATCCTACACTTCCAATTTTGTGCAGTTTTGACTATGTTAGGTCACAGATACCTTCAATTACACCACCTCATTTTTACTTTTTTGTGTTTAACTAGGTGGCGCTATATATGATATTTGTGGTTTTCGAATGCGTTTACATGGCCCCTTGAGATCAACATACAAAAAAATGGTCCTCCTAAACCCTACGGTTTTCGAGATATTCACAGAAAACTGTGTCTGCCCTACCCTCCTTCGGGGGTCCAATTCAGCGGAGGGGCTACAGATCAAAACGAAAAACGATGGTTCCATGCTATCCATGTGGGGTTACATGTCCACCAAGTTTCGTGTACCCGGTCTTTCAGTGTCGGGAATCATTGACGGAAATTTGGGCATAAAAAAAAAAAAATCTGACTAAACCTATATGACCGCCGCTTAAGCTGTGCGGCGGTCATAATAAACATCTGCTTTTATTTATGTGTAACACACAGTGACATTGATGACTAAAAATATGTCAGAAGTTGGCCAACAGTGCTAACAGCTTTCCTGACATTACTTACAGCTTCTTGAAAGAGAAACCAAAGTGTATAATTCTGTATTCTGCAGTATGTTGGCTCAATATAGCATGTAGTGTGTGGGCAGCATCTATTTTCCTCGGTAGGCTACATTTCTTTTTTTACACTTAGAGATTTAGCATCAAATTCATAGACACACACTAAGGCAGCTAACAATATTATTCTGCTTATTGCTATATGCAGTCTGTCACAATGCAGGATTAGGCATCTTTGTAAATGTGGCAAGCAATAAACCCTGATTAGTGTCATTCTACGGTAGAGAGTGGATGGAAAATATAATTGAATTTGGATAAAGAAACGTGGTTGGTGTTCCTATTCTCTAAGGAGAAAATGTGTATATGTTTATTTATGTGAGAGGGGTGTGTGTGTGTGTGTGTGTGTGTGTGTGTGTGTGTGTGTGTGTGTGTGTGTGGACTGGTGTGTGTATGTGTGGATTTGATGTTTGCCTGTTTAGGAAGATTTGGGATGAATGCTAATTCACACACAATATCTTTCGCACCTTATTTAGGGTAATCTACTTTGAGTAGTCAGTGAACACTGTGAACATACAATTCTAGGTAACCCACCCAATCTATCTCAGTGAAGACATTTTTGTAACATTCTTTTCTTGGCAGTAAAATTCTCCTATCTAAAAAATGAAATTTTCAGAATCATTTCATTCAGTCATTTATGTCATTATTTTTTATACATCTGCTATAAGTTTCAGAATTTAGAACAGCTTTAAGACAGAAATTTTTTTTTTTCCGTCTTGTACTTATATATGAGTTTAATTTGTGTGAAGGGTTTCTCATGCTGTTGTCTGCACTCCTAAGGTCCCCCACTACCTCCGCAAGAGGTTCAGGTCCAATGCGGTCCAGGTCCTGGGGTCCTACAGGTCTCTTGGAAACCCCCACTACTCACGCCTATGGGGACCTCCAATGGGGCCAATGTCATTGGGTACGCCGTGTGCACCAAGGGACAGAAGGTGAGTGTGTGTGTCCGTGTGTTTGATTTGAAGGTATTCAGCTCTGTACGGTACACTGTGAAAGTATTAGTCTTCAGCTTTGCGTGTAATGCACTGTCTTTGTCCTGGTGATGTAATAGCTGCCGCTCCTAATGCTGAAGCCATAAGCTTTTGAATCTCACATTCAACATAATTTCCACTGCAGATATGAGCTTATAGTTGTTGTCAAATACTTTGGTGCTCTCTGCTGGATGACGGAGGCATTACATCTGTGCACATTTCTATTCTAGCGTAGTGGACATAGTTAGCACATAGCTCATATTGAAGCATGGTAGACCTCTTCATTGTCATTGCAGTGTGGTATAGTTACCCTCTGACAGTTTAATATAGTATTAGAACACTGTACGACACACAGGGATGAAGTGGAGGCTAAACACAAGTAAACACAGTTTATCCACCTTTCAGAAATAGAGTTTATCCACCTCTTATTAGAGTTTATTCACCAATTGCAACGTTTAACATTCATAAATTACACTGTATTATCCACATTCACAATATGTACACTCATCAACACTCTAGGAACCATTTAATACCACTGGTATTGTTATAAACATTGGACAATAACCTCCACCATCATCAAACATGTTCTGAATGCCTTTTTAAAAAATCTGATACGCAATGGCGGAGTCCACCTTACCGAGATCACAGAATTCATAGTGTGGATCTCTTATTTTACCACTACATCCCTGACTATACTGTATAGTGCATGCATTTGAAAGATCAAGGAGAAGGAGAGACTTTTGAAGATTGTGACTATGTAGTCTTTCCTTAGTGATCTGCCACAGCACAATAATTGGATTGATTTGATTGTTTTGATTTGCCAGTTTAGATCTTTAGACGTTTGTTCATTTTGCTTCATGTATTAATTTAAAATGCAGACATGAAGCTCTGTCCAGTCATAAATGCTTAATGACTTAAAATGTAACTTGCCTTACCGATCAGAAAACAGCCATTATGGTGACAAACAGTAAACACTAAAATAAAGACTGTATATGTAGTCTTGGCGATAAGGGAGTGCTCTTTGTGTATGTCTTCAGATAGCTGAGGTGATGTTTCCATTGGCGGACTACGTGACTGTGGAGTTGAACCGAATCCAATGTCTGGAGGCGCGCGAGGTCGTCGTCCGGACCCTGTCAGCACAAGGAGAGTCGCAAGACTCGCCCGTCGCAACCATTCCAAACAACCTGCTGGTGCCTCCGCCTGGTGCTCCCCATCAGCACCCCCACCCCCCCCCCCCACGCGCCTCCGCCTCACCTCCAGTCCCCGCTACGCCCTCAGCCCCAGCCGATGCCCCCGCACCAGCACCCGGGCCCCCAGCAACCGCAGCCTCAGATGCAGCCGCACCCTCCACCCCACGCTCCGCCCCACCCGGTCCCCCAGCCCTCGCCCAGCCACTTCCAGCCCCTGCCGCAGCAGCCTCCCCGACACCTGCCCCCGCACCCTCCGCACCCACACCCGCAGCCTCCGCCACACCTCCACCCGCTGCCCCCTCACCCAGGCCCCCAGCCCCAGCCCCACATCCCCATGCCCCAGCCGCACATCCCGCAGCTGGCCCACCCGGCTCGGGGCATCCGCAGAGACCACTAAGTGCCAGAGAGCTGGAAACCAAAGAGCCCGGGCTGCCCGGGGGGCCTCCCGGCGCCGGGCACCACGGCCCTCCAGGCGGCCAGCAGCCGTGGGAGCCCCTGCGCTCGCCCTCGAGCGGCCCCATGCCCCGCGGGCCCGCACACGGACACATGCTGGAGGCGCCAGCCCACCCCAACCGCCGCTCGCCCTCACCACAGAGGATCCTGCCGCAGCCTCGCGGCACGCTCATCCCCGACACGGTAGCCAAGGCCATCGCCAGAGAGGCAGCACAGAGGGTGGCCGCCGAGAATGGACGGGTGAGTGCTGGAGGTTGGAACTGGTGCGGTGCAGTATGGGTTGTTTGGTTTGATGTGGTGTAGTTAGTTTTATATTGTTTTGGGGGTTTTAGTTTGGTTTGACTTTTGCCATGTTGTGATTATAGTGTGGTGTTTTTGACTCGAGTCCAACAGATTTTTGTTAAGTTTGGTTTGAGTTGAGTCGAGTTGAGTGCCGTTGGGTTTGTGGGAGAGTAAAACTGATTGAACCAGAGTGTTCTTGTACGTTCTTCTGTCTGTCTTTCTTTGGCATGGTTAAATTCCAAGGATTATAAAGGCTGTTTCAGTGACAAAGGCTGTTTCAGTGTCCTAAAACAAGCTAAAACAAGACAAAACTTTATGTTAAATATGTTAGACTGTAAGAGGATTAAAGTGTGTTAAAAGAAATAGAAGATTTTTTTGCCATGCACTTAAAAATGCTGTAAATGTTTGCAC
This sequence comes from Alosa alosa, assembly GCF_017589495.1. NCBI lineage: Eukaryota > Metazoa > Chordata > Actinopteri > Clupeiformes > Clupeidae > Alosa > Alosa alosa. Next base: position 29,816,568 of record NC_063200.1, on the reverse strand, counting down.
TGCAGTTATGTTGGTAGACCAATCCATTTCTTCTGAAGGTCAGTATATATCACTTTTCTTACTAGGAGAACTTATTAACTTAAAATAAGCCAACCCTTACTGTGGTTGCATACAAAAGACAAAATCGTACAAATATGCATTTAAGATTATAATAATTTACAAAATACCAAAGAGATATTCTGGGATTTTGAGGTTTCATTAGCCACAGGTTGTTGTACCAGTGCAAACTAGACATTTTAATCCAGCAACATAGGATTATCATTCAAATATAAAATGAAATCTGTGGGATTTTGGCTGTAGGGAATAATTTGAGAAAAAGGATAATATCATTGCACCTCGGGAGCAGAACCCATCATATCACAGGATTTAATGGAAAAAAGTTCATTCAAGGTGGAAAGATGTTGCATCACCAGGTAAAATTACTGAATGCAGTGTCATCATGTTCCAGATGACATTCTGTGCCGAACATTATCTCTCTCTCTCTCTCTCTCTCTCTCTCTCTCTCTCTATCTCAGACTGAGAGGAGGAGCCAGCCTTTCCACCAGCAGGGCTCAGATGAAGAAGAGGATGAGGAAGGTTACGGCCAGGGACGGCGTAGAGGGGCATCTGTGGACGACTTCCTCCGTGGCTCTGAGCTGGGCAGACAGGTTGGGCAGCATCCCCGACCTCTACTCAAGACCCTTACATGACATTCTACTTTTCAACATTGCTTAGATATTAGTGTGCGTAGTAATGTGTGTGTGTGTGTGTGTGTGTGTGTGTGTGTGTGTGTGTGTGTGTAGCCTCAATATAGTCAGGGTGAGGAGTACCATACAGAAAGCAGCCGTGGCTCTGACCTGTCTGACATCATGGAGGAGGATGAGGAGGAGCTCTACTCCGAGATGCAGCTGGAGGAAGGTCGCAGGCGCAACTCTCACAACACACTGAAGGTGCACACTACACACATACATCACTCACACACACAACAAAAGGCCTTATTCTCTATCTAGAATTAGACTCCTCAGCTATAGGGTATGGAATGTCTAGTACATGCGTTGTGTGTGTGCTGTTGTATCCACCTTATTTGTTAGCCAACAATAGACGTCGCCAGGACACTTTAATATTCCTCAATCCGGTTTTCTATTTCCGGGCGAATATGATGGTAGTCTGACCAAAAGACAGTGCCTGACACATCCTAAGCCATGTAAAAGTAAACTTATATTATATCAAATGTCCCTATGGAGTGCAGAATTGCCAACATTTTGAAAGTAATATAAGTTGAAGAATATTCATGTCACTGAGTTTACGGAAACTGCACTATGTAAACAGAATGGACAGGAGAAGAAAACTGGAACCGAAAAAGGTTTCAGGAAGAAGGTGGATACCGTAATTTCCCAACTATTAGCCGCAGTTTATATATTGATTTTGTAAAATTTCTTCAGCTTTGAGGTTGATACACGGGGGCAGTTGATATGGTATTAATATGGTTTTGTTTTTTTAACATGCATAAAATACTGTCCTGCGGCTTATACATAATGCGGCTAATACACAGGAAATGACTGTGCTCTGTAAAGTAGTGAAAAGTGGTCATGCCTGTGTCTGTTATGTCAGGGCTCTCCCTTCGTCTGGGCGTCTGGAGCGCGGTGACAATCGACGTCAGGGTCACGGCGGACCTCAACCCCAGCGCCGGCCTCTCATGGTGCCCTCAATTGGTCAGTGCCGTCGCTGTCGCAGACAAGCGGGGATTCTAGGAACTCTTTCATGTTGTGTGTGTTTTTGTGCTCAAGTGTTTTGTGTGCTCCTTGTTTACTGTGAGCATTTCTGCCCACTGTCCCACCCCATAGTAGGAGCTCTACCATAGGCTCTCCATGAGCTTCTCAGTGTCCGCAAGTCGCTCTCTGTGTTGTTCAATCATGTCCATGTTTTCTTGCAGTGTCAATAGTCATTAATATGACACACACACTTTTATACAGATGTTGCAAGGTTTAGGCCAGACTTAAATAACTATGTCATAGTTAGAATGATCAAACACTGATATTAGTCAACATTTTCAGCTCAAGAAAAACCCATACATTTTGATTTGAACCTCAAATGCAACCGATCACCGAAGATGTCTGTGGTGACCACAACAGTGTTGACTAATTAACACTGTTTGAACGTATCATTAGCTACAACATTTCTATTTTTCAACATGTCTGCCCATGCACTGATATAAGTGCATCATGAAGAGAAGAAACCAAAGTTGTACTGGATGGCAGCTACTGGTTCTTGCTGCTGTAGCTATGCATCATGCTGTCTTGTGATGAATATTTTATATCTGTTATCTGATGACTAAAACAAATGTGGTTAAAAGATGTCAAATTTGAACCTTACTGTAAATGTGTTGATGATTGACTGCATTTGAGGTAATTGGCAGATTTGCCTAAATTTGATTGTTTTAAAACGTAGTGCTCCATGAATTGTTTTTTTGATGAACAGTAAGCCAATAGCACACCTTTTGTAGGGCTGTAGACTTGTTCCTCAGTGATGCCCCTGTCCCACCTCCCATACTTCTGTCCACTCCTGCCCCTCCTCCTCCTGTGACCTCCTGTGCATGGTAACAAGCCGCCCTCTGATGTTTCCATAGAGATAACCACAGAGAGTAACAGTGAGGGGAACCTATCTCCGGTCATGGAGGATGTTTACTATGGCAGAGTAGCGCGCCACAGGACATGGTCCTCTCGACGTGGGGGGCCGCGGCCGGCCTATGGTACGTGTTCGAGCCCCTCTCTGCCCTTCAGGAAAGAGAGAGAGAGAGAGAGAGAGAGAGAGACAGAGAGAACGAAAGAGAGATGGTTCGGGCCAGCGCACTTTCCAAATGAGCCTCTCTATCTATCACCCTAATCGCATGAGCTGCTGGCCTGCCTGCCTGCACAGAGGAGAGACAGTGCCCATGAGTGTCTGACTGACCGACTGCATTCCAGTGCTGGGGGACGCCCGCCCCGCGTCAGCCGTGCCCGTGGGGGAGATGCGATGCAGACCGTGTATGCTGCTGAGACTGCTCCAAGAGAATGGCCCGCCCGAACCCTGACCCCACCCCCTTCTACGCCCCAACCCCCCCCCCTTCCCACTCACAAGTCCTCTGCACTGATTGCCATGTGCTGCCTGCCCTTACACCCCTGCCCACTACCCCCCCCCCCCTCCCCAGACATGATCATACCCAGACTACTTTTACTCCTCCCTGCATGAGAACATGGTAAAAGTCAAGGGTGCTGCAGTGCCTTTAACCCCTCACAGGGAGGATGCTGTCTCCTTGTGTTCTACTCACCACAACCAACATGTATTTCTCATACATCACACAGGCCGTACACACGATAACCTAAACAGAGAAAGACTGAGAGTTAGGACATGTAGATGAGACAAAAGGTTAGGACATGTAGGTGTTGGCAGGGAAGGCTCTGTCCCCTAGTTTTCATTAACATGTCTAAGCCTAGTTAGTATTCTGATCACATATAAATCATATCGAATTATAAACTGATTTCTAAATTCTTATTCATGAAATAAGATGACTCAAAAATCAGTACCCTCCAGTGCCCCCCAGTGGCCCAAAAAGTTGTGGTCAGGTGGAAAACTAGTTGAATGTGAGAGGGGCCAAAGCTATGCGCTTTCAGATTCATCTGGTTTGTACTGTAAGAAGCGGCCAGATTTGGATTTAATGTACTTGGTCCTGAATGAAATCCCTAATACCATAAACAGTATGTGAACAATACTCTCAAGGCCTTTGGAGGAGAAACAGCCATGTAGAAACCCAGATTGTCCTATATTTATGCTTGGTATAAGCTATCTATATCTCTGTTTTCTACTCCAAACTCACCTTAAGCATTTGGAGTCAAAGAGGTCTGTTTTTGTTTCATAAACAAAGGCTATTCTCAGACTAAACTTACCTCAAATAAAGGTAAGCTTTTTTGTATTTGGTATAGAATATGATAAATTGATAAGATTAGTTAATGATAACATATTGTTTGTAAGCCTATATCAAAATCAAGCATGCCAATAATTCTGGAGGGTACTGTATATGTATGTTTGTTTTTGCTTAGTCTATATTTTTGTTTGACTATACAGTCCTTTTTCATTAAATAGTTATTGTAGCGCTAATGTTGCACTCATCACACAGTTCAGGATAGAACACCCAGATTAGATGCCTCGCCAGTGTTCAGCTTCATGCATGACTCAGATCCATAGCACAGTTGTTGGGAGACTGTGAATGTCTTTGTTCAGTTCTGTGCCATGTTCAGTTGCAGTCTGTGTTGGTCATCGTGGGTGTCTTGCTGCACCAACCAACCATCGTGGGTGTGGCTTGCTCTCCATCCGTGTGTGTGTGTGTGTGTGTGTGTGTGTGTGTGTGTGTGTGTGTGTGTGTGTGTGTGTGTGCGTGCGTGCGTGTGCGTGTGTGTGCGGGTGTGTTTGATGTGTTAATTTGTGGGTCACTCACACCCTCGCACAGCATTCTGCCTGTACTAGGTGTCCATGGCCTGCGTTGGTTGTTCCACTGGTGACCTGTAGGGGGTGCTGAATGGATTGATAACTGCAGTGCGGATGAGAAATGAGTGGTGATGGCTCGATCAGTTCAATCCATTGTTTTTCAGTTTTGCTGCATGCCCATCTGAACTGACATCTGCACCATGTGATTCCTGTCTCAATTTCTGTGTGTGTTTGTTGGTGTGCGTGTAACATATGAATTATAATCTTAAAACTAACACAATTAATGAATTTCATCACAAAATGGAATGTCTTAACTACACATTATGGGATGCATTATTCTCTCTGTCTGCATGCGCGTCTAACTTTCGATCTCCCATAGATGGGTACAGGGACCGAGACCGACGGTCACCTCCCTACTACGACGAGTCAGAACCCGAGGACCAGTGTCGAATCTTTGTGGCGCTCTTCGACTACGATCCCCTGTCCATGTCCCCTAACCCGGACGCAGCCGAGGAGGAGCTGCCATTCAAAGAGGGCCAGATCATCCGGGTAGGTGAAGCATCTGGAGCCGGCGGACTTTTATTTGAATGTCTTCTCATTCTCAAATGCTCTTATAAATGTTGTTACTGCTCCTATAAATGTTAATGACGGCCATTATCATCGTTAGCATGTGCCGCAGGGTTTTTGGCTTCTGTCGGCTGGTGTGAAATTGGCCATTAAAGGACTAAAAGGTCTTGGGATATTACAAAGTCATTAAATGCTGCTCTTGTGTCCATCTCTGCTCTTTCGTCTTCCTTTCGTTGTCGCGCGTTCCTCTCTGTCTCTGTAAACTAGGTGTATGGCGATAAGGATACGGACGGCTTTTATCGGGGTGAAATTCGTGATCGTTCCGGCCTGATTCCCTGCAACATGGTCTCAGAGATCCGTGCGGAAGATGAAGAAACAAGAGAACAGCTCCTCAAACAAGGCTTTCTGTCTCTGAACACACCTGTGGACAAAATAGGTACCTTAAAATGACTCATTTGGCTGTGAAGAAGGATCAATCAGTGTCCCATCATTTTAGATATTCACAGGAAGAGATGTTAAATTCCTTGTACTATTAGTTGGGGACTTCCTACAGTGTCACTGTCACATGCATGCCTGCTCATACTAAACAACCTAGGCTAGGGCAGTGGTTCTCAACTGATGGGACACTCACCAACACAGGGCTTTAAGTTCTCAGGCACTCAGGAATTCAGGCATGGCCCAGGTTGATTTGAAAATAGATCATTGTATATAATGGCTTTGAAACTTTATGATAACTTCAGGAAGATACATCTTCTTGTGACGACAACAGCAACATTGAAGCATTGTGGGCATTTCACTGGGGTTTTTTAGTGGGTACCTTCCTCTGTCTTTCTTATTGACCTAAGCCCACAACATCTACGAAAGGTTCAGCAGTGGTGTCTGGCTAGAGGTGGTGTCTGGTGTCTGGCCAGAGCATTCCATGCTAATGATGGGTTGGATAACATGTCCTTACCAGATGCAAAAACATAGATCTCAAGCATTAGTGAGATTTCCACACAGCAACCATCACTGAATGCCAGTGTACTTAGGCCCATCTTTAAGTACGCTGTCTGTTGTGAATTAACATTATATTTTCATTTAAGGATTTGTAAGTATTTGAGTAACACTTTACTTGACAGTATCGACATAAGAGTGACATGACACTGTCATGAACACATGACACTGTTATGACACATGAACCCGAACCCTAATCCTAACCTCTAACCCTAACCCTAATTCTAACCCTAACCCCTAATTTATGACAAAAAATGAATGACACTTAATAACAGAAGCGTTATGTCATAAATGTTAATGACTTGTTTATGACAGTGTCATGTCACTCTTATGTCGATACTGTCAAGTAAAGTGTAACCGGTATTTGTGAATAGTTTCAACACAACATGTTTTAACATCAAATTCTTCTATACCCAGTGAGATATCATAATCAATCTTTTTAGTCCTTTCCTACCTTTGGACTCTTGCTTTTGGTTGTTAACCCCTTCCTCTCTGCCCACAGAGCAGAACAGGAGAGGAGGCAGGCATGCTGTGGCCACCAGGAGGATGGTGGCTCTGTACGACTACGACCCCAGAGAGAGCTCCCCAAACGTGGATGTGGAGGTGCACATTCAGCCCACTTCCCTCTCCTCTTCCCAATCCATCATACTGTTCAAATCCCTGTACCAGTCATCCTGTGCTATCCTGTGCTTTTCTCTGTTGGTGCATCACAGAAGCCATTTCCATTTGTTTCATCTGGAGATTCCACAAGCTTGAAATCACACTGATCCATAAATTCCGCTCCATAAATTATCATGCAAATCTATATTTCATTGCTTTATACACACACACGCATGCATGCACGCACACACACACATATATGCACAAATACACAGACACATATTCACAGGGCTCTACCTTTGTGTGTCTAACTCAATTCAGTACCACGTAACACTATAGCATCAGGTATTGTTTGTGATAAAAGCAGCGTTATTTTACGGTACCCAATTCAGCTCATGATAATGTGTTTAGCATACATGCTATAATTTGGAATCACTTGAGTTGCCAGTGCCTCTAAGCCTGTTAATGAATAACACAACCACCCACACACACACACTCCTATCACGCCCTGCTGACAGGGCAGCAGTTTAAGTAGCTGAGTGTGTGTTTTTCCACGCAGGCTGAGCTGACGTTCTGCGCTGGCGACATCATCGCTGTGTTTGGGGAGATTGATGAAGATGGATTTTATTATGTAAGTAACTTTTTTTTTTCTTTTCATAAACTTTCTGCTGACCCCTCACATCAGACGTCTGGTCGGCTGTCTCCTGGCGGCCCCGGCCAGCGCTGACCTCATGCTGAGAGCACAGCCGCCAGACGTGACCAGCAAACCTGCTCCCAGGTTTCTCTACCCAGCAGTCATTAAAGTGAAAGCAGGATAGAGTACATAATCTACTCTGAGCAGAGAGAGGCGTTTAATAGGCTTTGAGATCAGAATCCAGCTTGCAGAGAGAGGTGTTTAACTGCAGGATGGAACATGAGAGCTTGATGGAATTCCCACAATAACAACTTACAAATGACAGTAAATAAGAAATCATGAAATAAAACAGTTTGTCTTGGATCAGCATGTATTCTGAGAAGCACTCTCTGTGCCTTGTGCCAAGAATTTCAGACACAGATTTTTTTTTTCACTTTAAGCATTAAGAAAATTTGTTTGTCATACAGGATATCAAAGTTAAGACAAATATGAAATGTATGACTAATGACAACACATAAGATGATTCTGCTCCACGATCCATGAATGTTCAGGTTCAGCCATTGTGCTGACACCATGCGTTTCAAGTTAGAAACCAGGAGCGCCTGTCTTTCTCTGTGCCTTTGACTTGTGTCCCCCTGCTGTGCCCTCCTCCCTGTGCAGGGTGAGATCAATGGCCACCGGGGCCTGGTCCCCTCCAACTTTCTCGAAGAAGTGCCTGACGACGTGGAGGTCTACCTGACGGACACGCCCCCTCGCGGCGGGCAGCCGGCCGAGCCCGAGGCGGAAGCGGCTCCGGTCCCGCCGCCGCAGGCCGAGGCCAAACGGGTACACCCCTCCTCCTCCTCCTCCCACCGCCGCTGTCAGCGCTAGGCCCTGTGTCCATCCATCCTCCGTTTGAGTTGCTCGTCTTTTGCCGTCTGTGCTGTTTTTTCCTCTTTTTTTTATTTTTTTCTTGTGAGTGGTCTGTGAGTTAGTTCAGTGGTTGTTTTATTTTTTTTTGTTTCTTGGTTTTTTTTTTTTAAATTATTATTGTTTTTGGTTGGTTGTTTGCCTGATTGTCTGTCAGATTGTTTGTTTGTTTGTTTGTGGCCGTGGTGATGGTGCTGGTGCTGGTGCTGGTCGTGACTTTTTTTGGGAGTCCGAGCCCTTTCTGATGTCTTTTGGAAAGGAAGAAGCAAAGCCTGTGATGAGATGTGAGCGCACACAGACACAGACGGCCAACAGACTCACGTTGGGGGCCCACACAAATGGGGGTGACATGCATAGAGCCCTCGCAGAACTCAGAACTGTGGGCAAGCATAGGAAAGAAAAGAAACACAAACAAACATAAAGAAAAAAATGTCATACCTACACTGACAGCTTAAAAAAAAAAAAAGAAAAATGCCAATGTTTTGCACTGAAACACAAAATCTCCATGTGGATACTGTGTGTGGTATAATCTCATAAGTGCTTTATGAACTTGTCCAAAGGGTCCCTGGTTGGAATTATTTGTTACCTATAACAAGACAACAAAAATTGAAGAGTTCATGTAGGTTGCCATGATTCAGCAAAGCATGCCTTTTTCAAAAATAATCTTGATACCTTTTTCTATATTAAATATGACCGCATACATTGGCCTAACTGTTGTATTTCTTTGAATAGGCTTTGGTTCTTTTGTATATTGCACACTCATATATTATAAAAAAAACTCTATTTTTCAGATCAGACTCTGAAAGCAAAGAGACACTGCACAGTGGTCTCGTTACCAAGTTGATTGGTACAAATCCAAGACTGTAATGGTAAAAGTGAAAGAAATAAATGACTAATTACAAAAATCCACATGTTTCCTGAGAAAGATGTTTTGGTGGTCATCTGTGCTTATGTGTCTATTTTTGTGGATTTTTCCCTTTTCTTTTGTGTGTTTTTATTAAGACAGTGTCATTGCATCATTGTTGTTTTTTGGTTTCTTTTTCTCCTTCATTTTTCTTCTTCACCTGCTTGGCACAAAATGGAGAGAAACAGAAGGAGATTACTCATTTTTCATTTTGGCAGAATCAGAACATCAGCTGTTTGGATGAGCAAGTGGGAAAGTCGGTTATTGTATTTAAGTAGGCGGGGGACAGCTGTGCAAAATCCTATCTAACTGCTGAGTAAACATGGTGGTAATTACTAATCATCAGAAATAGCTTGCTGCGGAGCGCTAATATGATAAAAATAACCCAAGGGAAGTGTAAATGACTTACTGAAGACTTGATCATGACATCTTTGGTGGTCTTTAATATAATTATGTCATTTAAACTATATCATAGGGGTGCACACAGACACTCGTCTCCTAGCAGTCTATTTTTGGCTGGTATTAATCTTTTAAAAAGACTTTTTAAGTAGCTCTCCTCAGTCTGTTTATTATTTATTTTTTTATTGGTGAAGCCTTGGATGTTTATGGAGCTTAGTTGGCCTTCAGGACATCTCTGCTGTCAAGTGGAGGCTTAAGTCAAAGAGCCTGGAGATTCTATTCCTAAGTTCATTTCAGCTTTTATAATGCCATCATCAGAAGCTAAACGGTGCTCTGTGGCATGAGTTTGACATCAACTTTATGTCCTGAAAAAGTTTTATGCAGTTGCCTCAGTTGCACCAGCCTCATGCAAAGCACTGAGTCTGGGGCAGAAAGCAAACATTGCCATGCAATTATAAAGCACCCCCAGAGGACCGCAGCTGTCATTAAAATATGTGTGTCTGGGGTGTATTCTGGTCCAGACATACAAGTATTCACATGAATGTAAAATAGCTGAGTTCTGCATGAAGAGAAAGTCAACTAAAATGCATTGTTTCCAGTTGAGTCCCTGACAAATTTACTCAGCACATTGCACACAACATTACGCTAGTGTGATATGATTTTGGCTTGCTTAACTGCTTTAGTAATTCCATTACTTTTTAAGGCATCAAGTTGTTTAGGTATTTTCATTGGTTAAAATATTATCTAAATATATCACATTAATTTCACTAAAATCAGTTTCAAATAAAACTATAAAACATACCCTGGTACACCCAGGCACATTAAGCCTCCATATGACAGACTACATCTGCACTAGTTTCTCTTATGGCTATGTACTGTATCTGCAAATATGACACAGATGTGTACATATTTGAAGAAGCAGCATCCAAACATAGTTAGACTTACCCAAGAAAACAGACAACAGCACAACACAATTTGTCTATGGCCAAAAGTAGGTGTCTTCCTGTCTTACTTGTTTGCAAGAGTTGGGAATGTATTTGCGATCATTCCTTTCCTATAAATAAGTAAACTTTGTCACAGGTTGTCATGATAGCAGCCAGATTTGATGGCAATCCAGGTCATCTCTGGTTATCCAGCTTCAAAAATGTCTACATAAAAAATCTGTTAGTCATAGTATGAGGCAATGCTGAGGCAATGCTGATAAACACACACATACATAAACACACAGAGAGATACACAGACACACACACACACACACACACACACACAGTTGATCAGAGGAGTCTCCATCTGCTAGGGCCGATAGGCTTGCTGTTGTGTAACCTGCCTGTTACCGTCCCCCCACTTCTGTCCTCCCCCTCCACGGATCTCTCAGCAGGTACCCGTGGAAACGGCCCCCTCACCCGGACGCCCTGCCTCCCCCATCGTGCGCCCGCAGCTTGTCCCCATCCCCATGAGGCCCCTGAGCCCCATACGCGGGCCCCAGGACCTGGCCTCCAAAAAGAAAAAAGGACTGCTCTCGAAAGGGAAGAAGTTGCTGAAAAAGTTCTCCACCGCAAAATAGACCCATGGTCATCCTCAGCCAAGTCATAAGTATGCAGGTACTGACTGTGGAGGATGAGTTGAGATAAGGGCGCGCTTGCCAATGTTTGGGATCGGCGTCAAGAAAAAAAGATCTTGTTACCACGTAGTGCCGATTGTGTGATTGAAACGGGTCAGTTAGTTCCTCAAAAGTTCATTGCTTTCAATCAGAATGTGTGGGGAGATAGCAATGACAGGTCATTGATTCAGTCTTTTAGTTCAAGCAGTAAATACTGAGAAAGCTTCAGTGCCAAGATGTACGTGGATATTTACAATTTCTTGGTTTTAAACTGCAGGGATCTTTATGATTTGTGACAAGGGCAAATGTGCAACATATATACAGTGCACACACGCACACACACATAGACACACACACTTGTTTGTTCATGGTGAGTGACAGGGAGGTATGAGCTGAAATTGTGCATCAGGGTATGGAAAGATTCATGCAAACAAATCTACGCCAAGAGTCACCTAGACCAGAAAATAACAGTATATATATATAAATATATATATATATATATATATACTATCATCTATTATCAATACTTCCTCATATATTTATCTAGATACCTTCAGTGCAATATACAGCGTCTGTTCAGAATAATACATTTTACAGGAGGTGTTTGACACTTGACTTTGTATGAGAGGTGTTTTGTGCTATAGTGTTTAGACAGGGTGCTTCAGAGGTCGAGAGCTTGAATGAGTAATATATGAAAACTTTCTCACCATCTCAGTGGCCTTCATCTAAACAAAACAAACAAACAAACAAACAAAAAAAACTACAATGACCAAGATGCTCTTCTGCTGTGACTGCTGTGCTCTTTCTCCACCTCGTGTTTTCTTCTCCCATCAGTCTGTGCCAAGTACCTACTCTGGACTGCGTAATGTGTGGGACTGGCGACTTTTCAATGGGCCATGGCCATGTTTGGTTGAATCCAGCCTCTTGTGTTTTGCCTTTCAAAATGCACAATTGTTTGTGTTTCACTCGGTGAGTGGAGAGTGACTGGTCTCTGTGTGCTTGTGTGGGTATGTGGCTGTATATAATGTGGGTCTGTGTGTGTGTGTGTGTGTGTGTGTGAGAGAGAGAGACAGACAGAGAGAGAGAATGAGAGAGAGTGTGTGTGTTTCCGTGTGTGTGACTCACTGTCTTTTGTGTGTTCATGTTTGTAAATCCGTTCAACAAAGAGAAACAGATATAAAAATTGAACTAGAAAAAAAAATGTATCAAAGTCACGTGATCATGTGCTGTGCTGCTAACCTACATAGTGTCACATTTTTTTGTTCACTGTCGCCAGGTGATGGTTGCTCTTTCTCACTCAAGTAGGAAATATATTTACTCAAAGATGTCTAGGTGTGCAGTACCTTCTGATTTTACAGCGTTTACTCGTTTACATAGTGGCCCTTCTGTGTCAGCAGAAGTGGCACTCCTGTGCGAATCTGTGAAAGGATGAGATTTGGTAAATACTTTGGTAAGACCCCTGGACTTCAGCCTGTTCAGTCCTTGATTTATCCCAACCAAATGGGTGACATGGTATGACTTCTAGATTGGTATGACTAGTTGGTGACAAATCAGAAATCATTCAAACACAACTCAAACAATTGGCCAAGTGTGTTTGTTTTGCTCCCACTGAACCAAGATAACGGTCGGTGTAGCCCAAATACTCATGCAATCGGATCAAAAACTGAGCTAGGCTTTGCCAACACTTTCTTTTCCCTGTGTTGAAATCAGAGTGAGTATTTTACTAAAAGAGACCTTTCACAATCAGCAAGAGTGTTATGACCAATGTAATGATTCTTTTGATGTAATGCATATGAAGTTTTGTATATGTTTGTATGTAAATGAGACATATGTTGCTGAATAAAAGGATGACTGCCAAAAAGTGTATGAAGCATTCAGCTGCCAGTATAGCTTGTACCATTATTTTTTTGCCAAACCATTTTGTCATTTACTTATTTATGGAAAAGAGAGAAAGACTAACTTAATAACTACACTGAGATCTCACTTTATAGTCCATTTGTGGCTGGCAATGGTATCTTAACTGTTTGAGTGGCTGTTGGTCTTTTGTACTTTTACTCATTTGTAGATAATTTATTATTAATGTTTATACTTGATTTTTCAGATTGCATTTTTAGTGCATCAGGATGTATTACTTGACAGTGCAAGCAGTATTCATGGTGTTCTCAAGAAAAGTCTCAGTTGCTCGCCCTGTGAATCTAAAGACTATGAGATGAAATCAGTGGAATGTGTCTATGAGTATCATATGCTGTGTGGCTGTGCATGTGTTAATCACACCTTTTCTAATGAAAATAAATTTGATATTTTTCAAGTTGTTTTTTTTTCTCGTCTTTTTTGTGGCAAATGGCCTGACTCGCATCCAATCAAGTCTGAATGTCATTACATGAGACGTCCTGTGTGGGGCATGAGCGAGCAGCAGCAACTGTAGCGCCAACACGGGTTTAACCGAGGCAAGCGGCGAAGCCTGTGTGTGGCATCCCGCTCTGCTGCGTCTGACAGGGACAAATGCTCAGCAGAGAAATGAATAATTAGCCAGATTCTTCCAGTGAGCTAATATTACATTCTTTTTTGACACAGATTTATCTCATTGAAGACTCTCTCTCTCCTCCAGGATACATATCCTCACTTAATACATCACCTTAGGTATCTCGACAGAGCGAGAGAAAGAGCTAAATTTGACACCGAAGAGTGTCTGTGTGCTTGAATACTACAATGATTCAGTGAAAGGACGCCTTTCTTTTGATCTCCTTTATATGATTAGTATGTGACCATGGCACATTTTCCTTCCAATCACATGAATAAATGAAGACTAAATGAAATGAAGAAATGAAAATGTCATATTGAGTTTATTTTTTGGATCCCATCTATATTCTATTATAATAAGTGACATGGGCATTCATCTCATATCAACCTACTAGCAATTTTCATAAGGCAGTCTGCGTAGTAGCACCCCTGAATTCTGAGTAGATTCATGATAAGAATAAATGCAGAATCAATATAAAATTCAGATGGAAGTGTGATCAAATACTAACAGGATTATGACCGGGGAAGATGGAGGGGAGTCTGCAACAGCAGTGGATTTCTTCCTCCAGTATTAGAGCGGAAGCACAAAAGGGGGAGAGAGAGAGAGAGAGAGAGGGAGCCTTTTGGCAGAAAGAGGAGTGATGAGATTACAGACATAGATCACAGTGCCCTATGCACCTCTCTGTCTGAGCTGTCCTTACCTTTCTCAAAAGGGGCAGCCCTCTCTCTGATTCTCTCTCTCTCTCTCTCTCTCTCTCTCTCTCGCGCCAGTGAGGCCCTAGGCCCTAGGGCTGGAGCATGTTTAAAATTCTCTCCTGCTCCCTTGTGACCTCTTGAGGAGCACCTATTCCTCAGTACAACACACACACACACATTCTCTCTCTCCCTCTCTCTCTTACTTACATATACAGGCACACACATACAGTACACATACATACATATATACTCACCTTCATCCTCACGGTTTTGTTTTTCACTGTGTAGCTTTTCAGATGTAGCTGTTTTATTATTTAAAATACTGACTCACCATGGTCCCTTGTGAACAATTAAATTTAGGATGATAACAACTCCCTTTTTGAGACTTTGATCACTCTCAGCCTTACATCCTGTCACAGGAGGGATTGTAGGAAATGTTGCCACGACGACAACCTGCAGGCAATGTTTGTCGTTAGCAAGTGCCACCACCTGCTCTCACGGTAGCCTTTCGTAACAGTGTAATTAACATCACGACACGCATAACATGCTACATCTAAAAGTATGTGTTTATTGTATTGGTGGAATGTATGTGGTGGACAGTAAATTTGATAGAAAGGTAGCCAACCTGTAGAAGGGGTTCACGCTGTCCCACTGGCAAACAGGAAGTGATTTATGTAAACTTCCCACAATTTCAATATTTGACAAAATATCATAAATGGTACTTCAAGTAGCCTATGTGTTATTTTAGATAGATTGCTGCTGGGCTATATGTCTTGGTTCATGTCTGTTAACAACTCATTGCCGTCATGGTGAAGAGCATATCTCGCGGTTATGGAAATAGTATGCACTATGCCATTATTATAGCTAGAATAATGCATGTTTCGAATTATATAATGTTTCTATAGTACAAAATGTTATTTCACTCTGTTTTTACGTGGTTAAAGCCACCACACATCCAAATAAGTGCCCACAGGCCGTCAGTCTCCATAGGTTAACATGGCAAAACTCAACCCCCTACCTGATAGCCCCAAATATATTTGCATCTTTCTAAAACTGTTTTTCCATGTCTCACCTGCATAAAATATAGTATAAACACAGATATGTGTGCATTGACTTAGAATAAATGGGGTTTACTGCCTGGTCGGGACAAATGAAACAGGTGTTTCAATCGTCCCGCCATATACATTTAGCATTATAGGCTGTTTTGCATCCATTAAAAACAAACATGCAATGTGAACGTCTGGGATTGGGGAGAGCACTAAATGCTCTACTGAATAAGCATGAAGTCAAACCTTTAAATGAAAAACACTCTTTAATAATCCAAAAAAATAAACCGCTAATGAAGTAAACTTGTGACCATCAAAAATCGTTTATCGCCTGTAACTCCATGATACCAGGACGTAACAGGAAGGCATTTGGCTGAGCAATGGAGGTTAATATGCTCAGCCAAATGCCTTGTCATGTTTTGTCCAAATGATGAGTGTCTATCACCGTTGCACTTGGAGAAAACCGGAATGTTTCATTCGTCCCCCGTTTCAATCGTCCCGATTGTACCCTAGTACATTTTCTGTATGCATTTAAAGCTTATGATAGTATGAATTTGTCACGGGGAATGTGTTGCAATATATTTTGTATATTTTTGTCATTTCTCATGTGTAATATTGTTAATTGATTGAATTATGTGTTGGTATAGCCTAGGGGTGGGGTTTTGGCCTATTTATAGGGGCAGAATGGAACTTGTGTTGAGTATGTTCTGGGCTATGAGAGAGAGAACATTCTCTGTGCTGTGTGTTGGGCCAGTGAATTTTGGTATTGCCAATTTACCTGCACATATATATTCTTGTTTTTGAAAAGTTTTTCTTTATTTTTGTTATTATTTAGTAACTTTGTTACTTTTTGCACCTCTGGAATTTTGGGAATAATAAATCTCCCATTTTGGACCCTCCTACTCCTGGTCTGCTACCATCCTTGCTGCCTCCACTGCCGTCCATCCTAACAAGTGGTGTCAGAATTGTTCAAGGCGACGGCTTGACAGTGAGACGATCCTGCAGCAATGGCTTCGAAGAGAGCGCAGCAACAGACACAGGAGGGAGAACAATCTGAAGGTGCGGAAGGTGGGACAACAGCCCCAGTCAGGTCCACTTCACCAGCAGTGGGACCAGTGACCGATGGTGACCCAGCGCTTCTCACATTGGCAAAGATGTTTGACAGCTTCATGAATTTCCAGAAGGAAAGAGATGAGCGGCAGGAGAGGGAAGCTCTGCGGCGAGAACAGAATGTTAAAGTCCTCACCCACCAGGTCAATCAACTGCAAATAGACATGGTGCACACCAGAAATTAACCAACGGAACCGATGAGGCCAAGGCGGAATGTAGGCCTAGAGACATCCATGGCTAAGTTAACAGAGACTGATGACATTGAACATTATTTGACAACATTTGAAAGGCTGGCGGTAGAATATGAATGGCCGAGAGACGAATGGGCTGTTCGGCTGGGGCCGCTATTGAATGGTAAGGCCCGTAGTGCATTTGTGGCAATGAGCCCCAGCCAGACAAACAGCTATGATATGGTCAAAGAGGCTGTCCTGAGGAAATACCACATCAGTGCAGAGACTTACCGGCAGAGATTTCGGGCTTTGGAGACGCCTTTGGACGAGTCACCACAGGAGCTGTACACAAGGCTGAAGGACTTATTCTGCAAGTGGGTGAAATATGAATCGAGGGGGAAAGAGGCCATAATGGAGACCCTGGTGCTGGAGCAGTACTTGCGGGTGCTGTACCCTGAAGTAAGGACATGGGTTAAGGAATGAGACCCTGCTACAGCTGCAGAAGCTGCAAAGCTGGTGGAGAGCTTCACCGCAGCACATCAGAGAGGTGGGTCCTACTACTACGCAGGGACCCTGCCAGCAGCTAGAAGTAAGTCTAATGTGTGGCCCAAGGGTGGTGGTTCTAGCACTCACACACATAGCCAGTCCAAAGTCCTTAGACCCCTTACTTTTAAGCCCACTTCCTCTAGACCCCCTACTAGAGATAAAGCTGAGGTTATTTGCTTTAACTGTGGTCAGCCAGGGCACACCTCTCCATTCTGTCCACTAAAGAGGCCCAAGTCCACTAGTCTCTGTTTTACCCCCAAACCTAAGTCTGTTAATATAGGGCAGGATGAGCCAGTTGTTACTGTTCTGTTAAATGGGAGGCCCCTGTCAGCGTTGGTGGATACAGGCTGTTCTCAGACATTAGTCCAGGCCACATTCATCCCTGCAGATGCATGGACTAAGCAGGAGACAGTAGCAGTTTTCTGTGTTCATGGGGATCTGTCAGATCTTCCCACAGCAGAGGTTTTTATTGAAGTAGCTAACCAGGCTTTTCTCATGAGGGTGGGTGTTGCTAAGGAGTTGCCTTATCCTATCCTGCTAGGGACTGACATGCCTATTTTGCCGGATCTAGTACAACACTCAGCATGGTGTGGGGTGGTGACTAGAGCCAGGGCACAGGAGCACTCACAGGCCAAGCATACTTCTCAGTCAGAATTAGACTCACTGCCTTTCTTGAATGTGAAGGACATAGAGGTTGAGCCTAAGCCCACAAAACAAGAGAGGCGTCTAAGACGTAGAGAAGAGATCATGGAATTAGCAGAACACACAGAAGTGCAGGCAACACCAGAGGCAGAACTACCAGAGCTAGCACACACTGATGTAGTTCTCCCATTCAACATAGCCACATTACAGAGAGAGGACCCTTCCCTAGCTGACTGTTTTAGGAAGGTAGAAGGGGACAAGAGTTTGTCTGGGTTGACTGGAGAAATTTATGTCATTGAGAATCAGCTGCTTTACAGGAAAAGTCAAGATGGGGTCCAACTTTTGTTGCCAGAGAGTTGTAGACAGCAAGTTGCATTTAGGGCACTCTATCCTCTGGGCTGGCCACTTAGCATTCATGAAGACACTGACTCGTATTGCTAAAAGATTTTACTGGCCAAAAATGTATACAGATGTGAAGGAGTACTGCAAAACATGTACAGAGTGTCAGCTTACGATAGGCCGTAGCTCTGCACAGGCACCTCTCATTCCCCTCCCTGTCATAGAAACCCCTTTTGAAAGAATTGGAGTGGACATTGTAGGTCCTCTGGAGAGAAGCCAGACAGGGAACAGGTTCATTATTGTGATCTGTGATTATGCCACTAGATATCCTGAGGCTTACCCCATGAGAGATGTTATACCAAACACATAGCTACAGCCCTCCTTAGGCCTTTCCCAGGTTGGGATACCAAGAGAGGTTCTAACTGACCAAGGCCCAAATTTCATGAGCCGCACACTGAAACATGTTTATACACTATTAGGGATTAAACGTGTGAGAACCACCCCTTACCACCCTCAGACAGATGGCTTGGTTGAGCGTTTCAACCAGACCTTGAAGTCAATGTTGCGCAAGTTTGTCTCTGAAACAGGCAAGGACTGGGACAAGTGGCTACCATTCCTGCTCTTCGCTTACAGAGAGGTGCCACAAGCGTCAACGGGGTTCTCTTCGTTTGAGCTGCTCTACGCTCATCAAGTTCTCGGGCCCCTTGACGTCCTGAAGGAGAGCTGGGAAGCCACGGACAGACCTGAGGGGATGAACGTGGTGGCGTACGTGATGAAGATGCGTCAGCAGCTGGAGAAGACTACAGCCTTGGCCCGAGAGAATCTGTGCAAGTCGCAAGACAAGCAGAAGCGGTGGTATGACCAATCAGCGAGGTCCCGTAGCTTTGAGCCTGGGGACGACGTCCTGCTGCTGCTGCCCACGTCAGAGAATAAGCTGTTGGCAAAGTGGCAGGGACTGTTCAAAGTTAGGCGGAAGATGGGTCCAGTCACATATGAGGTCTACATGCCAGCAAGGAGACGGCCTCTACAGACATTCCACATCAACCTGCTGAAGAGGTGGTATGCCCGGCCTGAGCCAGCACCGCAGCGTGAGTCTGTTGTTCATGCTTTGCCAGCTGGGCAATCCTGTCTGGTGAGAGCAGTGGAGGAAGAGGAGGAAGTTCAGGAGCAGTTCTTCCCTGGTGCAGCTGAGGGGAGTGGCCTAAGCCTGGACCACCTGGCAGGGAGGAAGAGATAGCAGCTTCTGGAGGTTTTACCAGATCATCTCTTTATGGACAGACCTGGGCGGACTGATATTGTCCAGCATCATATTGTGCTGAATGATCCAAGGCCCATACGACAGGCAGTGTACCGGGTTCCTGAACGACTGCTGCCAGTTCTGAAGAAGGAGCTGGAGACCATGCAGGACCTTGGGGTGATCGAGCCGTTTACTAGCGAATGGAGCAGTCCGGTGATCCTGGTGCCCAAGAAAGATGGCAGCCTCCGGCTCTGTTTGGATTTTAGGAAACTCAACAGTGTCAGCAAGTTTGACCCCTATCCTATGCCACGGGTAGATGACCTCATTGAGAAGTTGGGGAAGGCAAAGTTTCTCAGTACCCTGGACTTATGTAAAGGATACTGGCAGGTCCCGCTGACACCAGAGAGCAAAGAGCTGACGGCCTTCAAAACACCGTTTGGCCACTACCATTTCAAGGTACTTCCTTTTGGGCTCCATGGAGCTCCAGCAACCTTCCAAAGGCTGATGGACTGTGTCCTGCAGGGAACAGAAAGCTTTGCTGCTGCATATTTGGACGATATAATAATCTTCAGCCATTCCTGGGACGATCACTTGGGACATCTACATGAGGTGCTGACCAGGATAAAGGCCGTCGGTTTGACCATCCGACCAGACAAATGCACCTTGGCCAACACTGAGACGCAGTATCTGGGGTTTGTCCTGGGTCATGGTGTGATCCGGCCTCAGGTGGGAAACGTTGAGGCCATTAAGACAGCAGAGAGGCCAAGAACCAAAAAAGAGGTGAGGTCTTTCTTAGGACTAGTGGGCTGGTACCGCCGGTTCATTCCGAACTTTTCTGATCGAGCGGTGGTGCTAACAGCCCTCACCAAAAAGGACCAGCCTACCTAAGTTAACTGGACTGTTGAATGTGAGGCTGCTTTTCAAGATTTGAAAGACTGTGTAGGGAGCCTGTGCTACAGAGCCCTGACTTTTCTGATCTGTTCACAGTGCAGACAGATGCTTCAGAGCATGGTTTGGGTGCTGTGCTTTTGCAGGGGGAGCCAGGACATCTAAAGCCAGTTGCCTACATCAGCCGGAAGCTCTTGCCAAGCGAGACCAGGTACTCCACAGTCGAGAAAGAGTGCGTTGGATTCATTCCGCTATTACCTGCTTGGGCGGAGGTTTGTTTTAGAGACAGACCATCGCGCCCTCTCTCTGGGGCGCATGAGGGATACCAATGCACGGATTACTAGGTGGTTTTTAGCCATCCAACCTTTTGACTTTGAAGTTCTGTATCGATCAGGAGCACAGAACTGCACTGCGGACTACCTTTCTAGGACGCCTCAAGGGGCACCCGCGAGTCCGTGCCGATGGACACCTTTGATATCACGAATGTTACGCATGCACATCAATAAACTGACAAACGTAACCCGCAACACTCACAACTTTCATTCATCATGGTTCCACACATATGCCGGCATAATTACAACATGATATGGAATAAGCTGTCTGAGTTGATATGTTGTTTGTTCTGTTTGTTATGTGCATAGTTGTGCTGTTTGTCGTTTGTTCATTCGTTCGCTAAGATGTTTGTTAATGTTAGTCGGGAAAGGCCTACCGGCAACGTAACAGTGTAATTAACATCACGACACGCATAATATGCTACATCTAAAAGTATGTCTTTATTGTATTGGTGGAATGTATGTGGTGGACAGTAAATTTGATAGAATTGTAGCCAACCTGTAGAAGGGGTTCACACTGTCCCACTGGCAAACAGGAAGTGGTGCAACTGCTCCCCTATTTCAGGTAGTGGGGTACGGTTGGCTACCATTGCATAGGAGAGCCACAATAATGTGCTACGGGAATGCTATTAAATAGTACATTTTCTGTATGCATTTAAAGCTTATGATAGTATGGATTTGTCACGGGGAATGTGTTGCAATATATTTTGTATATTTTTGTCATTTCTCATGTGTAATATTGTTAATTGATTGAATTATGTGTTGGTATAGCCTAGGGGTGAGGTTTTGGCCTATGTATACTGTAGGGGCAGAATGGAACTTGTGTTGAGGATGTTCTGGGCTATGAGAGAGAGAACATTCTCTGTGCTGTGTGTTGGGCCAGTGAATTTTGGTATTGCCAATTTACCTGCACATATATATTCTTGTTTTTGAAAAGTTTTTCTTTATTTTTGTTATTATTTAGTCACTTTGTTTAGTTACTTTTTGCACCTCTGGAATTTTGGGAATAATAAATCTCCCATTTTGGGCCCTCCTACTCCTGGTATGCTAGCATCCTTGCTGCCTCCACTGCCATCCATCCTAACAATGATCATTTGCAGAGGTAATTACATAATTTCCTTTAACTAGTGGACCATGTGAAAGGGTGGTTTCATCTTAGATCTAAACCTACAGGTACTATGCTCCTGTCTCTCTTCTTCTTCTTCTTCTTCTACCTCTCTGTCTTTTTCTCTCTCTCTCTCTCTGGAGTGATAGGCATCAACATCAAGTTCAATGAGTCACTTTTATCAGTAAGGACTGGCAAGATTTCAAAAATAAGTGAGAGACTAACTTATAATAAAAAAGCAGGGCTTTGAACCAGAATTTTTTGCCAATTGGTTTGTTCTGAACAGAAACAGTATTTTAATGTTCCCAGTTTTGGTTCCCACCCTAAAATGTATGTTCCCGAACCGGTTAGAACAAAAAAATATTGTTCCTGAACAGGTTAATAACTTTCAATGTCAGCTGTCGGACAAAAATATATATATGCTTTCAAACTGGCTATTACAGTAATAGTCACAATATTGTCTTTTAGACTCTATCCTACAGCAAACACTAGGCCTCTGCTTTATACAAGCTGCACTAGTGTCTTCCTATAGCCTTTAGCCTAAATAATTTCCTGGTCAAACAAAAATTGCTGTCATAATATGTATTTGTATTTTATTTTATGTCATAATATGTATTTTGACAGTATATGTTTGGTGGGTGCTGCAATATTGGATACTTGGATGCCTTCCGATTGTCTAAATGCCAAAATGAGGACTATTACGTTTTCTTAAATAAATTAAAGCTGTAGCCTTAACGTTAATGCTAGTTTTTTTTCCAACAATGTTCGTCACGGCCTAGTAAAAAGAGAAAACAGATGAAATGATATCATTGAAATTTGGAGACTTAATAGGCCTTTTGATTGCCTGCTAGTGGCAAGCTCTGTCTGTCTGCACTCTCCATGCATTCATTAAATGACAGGAATTAAATGACACCCTCACCATTTCATTGAAGACACAAACCTTGAACAAAAAAAGAACCGGTATTAACCAGCTACCACTATTTTCAAAAATAGTTTCTGTTCCAGAACATAAAAAAGGTTCCTTATGCAAAATGGCAAAAGTTTCTGGGTTTCGTTTTCTTTCCATGAACTGGTTCAAAGCCTTGTAAAAATGGGAAAGATTATTGGCTGTGTTGTAAAAAGACAGACAGACATTATTGCACAAAAGCCAAGCAGGTTGACTGGGCACTGGGACAAACACCAGATTTGTTATGTTGTTAACTGTTCAGTAACTGTAGGGGAGCTGTGTGGCTTGTAGCCTAGCATAAAAGACACCCAGACGGGAGCGTACCTATGTTCCCCAGGTCTTATGTTCCCCGGGTCCTATGTTCCCCGCTTTATATGGGACCGGGGAACATAGGACCCTTTTTTAAAACCCTAACCATAACCCTAACCCTAATCCTAACCCTAACCCCGAGCGGGGAACATAGGACCCGGGAAACATAGGACCTGGGGAACATAGGGATGACCCCACCCAGACATACAGCAACAGATTTCAAATCACATCAACAGACATCATCAACTTAGTCTGTAGGCCTATCCTTTGCAAGTATTTAGCATTTATTTATTAAATATAGCCCACAAATGACAGGTTGGGGAGAAAAAGAGGATGGTGGACTTTTGTGCAACATCAATGTTTACTGACAAAACGTGCAGAAAAGATTTAGAGATTGGGGGCGCTGTGGCGTGATTGGTTACAGCACCTGTATCATGCTCGGGTCCTCGTGCCCATGGGGATCCGGGTTTGACTCCGAGTCATGTTCTAAATCCCACCCCATCTCTCTCTCCCACTCACTTCCTGTCACTCTCTCCACTGTCCTGTCAAATAGACCTCTGAAGTTTCCCTACAAAAAAGCTACCATCTTGCAATTTTTCCTATGGGAAAATAAGATGGGGATTTTGAATTATCGCACCTGTTAAACTCTCACGGGGATGAGGAAATCGGAAATGCAGACATTTTGCTCTACACACTTTTGTCCTCTGCCTTCTAGTGGATACTGAGACCTTCCGTACTTGCAATGCAACTTGCCATAGGTAGTTGGCTTCAATTAACACCTGGATCTCCTTATATGGTCAAAGATGGCAGCTTTGGTCCCTTTTAGGTGAACTTCTATTAATTTGTAGGTGAGGTCTATTAGGCATAAAAGCCCGAAAAAATATTTTTCAAAAAGAAAAGATTTAGAGTTAATTTGAACTATGTGAAAGAAGTCACCGAAAATTGAGCAGGGGCTTGCATGAGCCTTTGAGGGTATGAAGCCTCTTCAATGTGGTCAGTTAGAGAGACTGTGCTTGTGTGGCCATCAAACACAGTAAGAATGAACAGTAGCAGACCCTTTTCAAGACCACTAGGATTGAGTTAAAACAAGACAAATCCAGTTCAGAAAATATGAATATACTGCATGTCCTTCAGATAGACAGGACAGTTGTTGTGGACACGAGATGAGAAGGTGTGGTCATCCAATGGCCATAATTAAGGGTAGAGATTAGTGTGTGTGAGCAGATCACAATATTTTTTAGTCCATAAATGAGATTACTGTCCTACATGGCTACAATACCAGATGACCCTTGTCCTGATTTCGCTGGCAATTGGAGGTAAGGAGAATGTAAGCTGACATGACAGAGTTGTCATAAAAGCCTGGGTCAACTTATACATACTGAATCTCTTGTCATTTTGAAATGAGACATCAGAACCACCATGTTTTCTCATATGTTTACAGTTCATTGCTGCTGCCAAGCCCTCCGTGTAGGTTGACTGATTGCTGATGGGCCTTGGTAGAGCCTCGCTGATCTACGGCCATGATTTGGATTTTTTCCCAGACATGGTCACTGCTATGCCAGAGCAGAGGTTTTTAAATTGTGGCATGAGAGTTGTGCTTGTGTCAAATGCCAGACAGTCACCCTTCATTTTGTACCAGTGTTCTCTTTCTGCCTCTTCAACAGTCTTAAGCACACTTTTACATATTTCATTTTAATTCACAACAAATAATAATTCTAAACAAAATGAATCACGATGGACTGTGTTTACTTACTGTATATATTTTGAAGCAGTGTATAGGGAAAACCATTGCTTTGAGCATAGATTTGGAGTTCATAACCATATCGTAGCATTTTTGAGGACTGTATTTTGAAGTGCAAGACCAGTGAGCACCTCCTCATTCAAAATGCCGGTGTACTCAAAGAGCCGGTTCCAGGCCATGCCACTTGCAACAGGGCTTCCTGATTTATGCCACCCATTAGCTGCCAGTGACACAGGTGTCCTTGCACAGAGGGATGGCACTTATTGTGGCACTTATCAAATGACCTGACATTAACCAGTGCTTTGACATGCAGAGAGGAGACGCAAGGAGCCCATGGAGAGTGAAAAAGATTAGCGACATGTTTTTTTCAGCCTATTTAACGGGGGCGGATGTGCAGCACCACAGGGTTTATATTACAGCCATCAGAAATAATTGCAAGTCTTCAGACTGCTGGCTCATAATTCACGACTGAGTGCTAAAGTGATGCAGCGGTGCAACAGGCAAGTTAATGGCCTTCTCTATAAACACGCTGGTCAGTAATAGGAAGTGTGCAAAATCAGGTGCCCTACAAGGTCTGAAATATTAGCTTTCCAATGACATCAAAATAGGCTACAGTCTCTCCCTCGCTCTCTCTCTCTCCGCCACCAGGGAGCGCTCTCAGGCCACAGAGGTGTGAAATGTTTTGACGCAGATTTGCTCGTGTCACGCACGTCTTGGGAATCACCAGAGAACCACATCTGTCCACATAAGCTGAAATTCTGTCGTGTTAATAAGTGTATTGTTACCAGTTTCAGCATATGTTATTTTCAATTCATATTTAATTAAGGGATATCCTAAACACTGACTATCATAAACAAAACTAAATAAAAAAAAATGCTGATGAATATTGGAAAACTTCCATACAACCATTCAACACTGTATCTAAGCACCAAACTGACGTGAGAAATATTTCCCCCAAGAGCTTGCGTTTTAATATTCTGAATCTAACCTCTAAAGCCCTGACCTCTGGTGTATTCCATTTGCTGGCAGCTGTGCTCTCTTGACGATTACGCATGAGACGCTCCACTAATCGCCCGGACTTTGATAGGTTGTTTGTTCACTGTCACTGTCCTCTGAAGTCCACACGTACCAATAGTTCTGTGTTGCCACTGTCCAGTTCTATGCAACATACAACCAGACAACCTTTTTTGAACAAGATCAAACACCATCGAAGCGCACTTGTGGATATCTGGAACTTCTTTCCAACTTTCCATAGGATATGTAGCTATAATTTACAAGAAATAAACACTGCACATTTGGAACTGAGGAGAGTTAACTTCTCTTCGTAACCTTTTTCTTTTTTTTTTGCTACGGAAATTTATGTCGTGCTGGAGCTGTTCACCTACCACTAAGTTCATTCAAAATATAAAGCCCGTCATTAACATCGGTGCTCTCATCACAGCTGTTTGTAGAAAGTTCCGCGCTCCGTGTTTACTCTCCTGGGTGAATGTCTTTCGCGCTCCAACGCTCTTCAAAATTATCTAAAAGCTCATCAGTACATCAGGTGTCTCGTGAGTGCATTTCCTTTCTGGATGCGTAAAGTTGTCAAGATGGCCGTGTTTTCTTGTTGGAGGTTGTTGCTGACTCTCACGGCGCTGGCTTTCCCAAC
This sequence comes from Alosa alosa, assembly GCF_017589495.1. Lineage (NCBI taxonomy): Eukaryota > Metazoa > Chordata > Actinopteri > Clupeiformes > Clupeidae > Alosa > Alosa alosa. Next base: position 29,790,247 of record NC_063200.1, on the reverse strand, counting down.
ATGCACGCAAGGTAAGAAGAATGCTAGTTGATCTATTTTGTACATGTGTAGCCTACTGGTTCCTTGAACTGTTTTTGTTGTTTGATAAACAAGGGCATAGCTAAGGCCTTGTGCTTAAACTGAATATGAAATAAACAATCATGAAGTTTACCAATACATATGTATGGGTTTGTGAAAATTATTTTGGAAACAAAAAGGTAAAAAATGTTTTTCAAGCAAAAATGATTAAGTAACTTTAATTCATATTTCACATGTTTTTAAAACTTACATGGGAATACAAGTGAACACAGTTGGTAGGAGGCACTAGTATTAACCTTTCAATACAACAAAACATCAAGAAAATGTATTATTGGTAGGTTTAAACCACAATAAGGTAGCAGGCAATAGCAGAGCAGCTAAACATAAAAAAATAGCATACAAAAAATTATGTTCAAGAAAAGTTAGATGTCAGGACCCCCACAGTGTGCCATACTTTACTCTGAGCACCAGCCCTGTATGACCAGACACCCATGTGTAGGGCAATGGCATTGGCTTCCCTTAGGGCTTCTGGTCATTAACCTACATTTCAGCATCACTGTCAGTTACAGAGCGAGGAGTCACCAATGGAGACAAATCTCTCTTTTCGTCGCTTCTTTCCCCAGGAATATAAGTCAATATAGCGCCTGTCAGAGCAGCCATCAAACTGATTAGCAAGAGAGCTCGGGACTAGGGGCAAAAAAACATACTGTTTGTTTAGAGATAGGCCAGGCAATAGGAAATACAGACAAGCCTTCTCTGTTCTGCTGCTGATAAAGGCTTGCGTCTGAAGTGAGTGGCCTTCTCACCTCGTTTTTTTTGTTGTTGAGAGGAGGATGTGAGGTGAGCTGTCAAGCAGGTCGTTTGCAAAATGGGGATATGCATTATGAAAGATATCAATCGGTTTCTCCAGGCAAGGCCTTTATGAATGCGGCCCCAACTTGTCTGTCGTGTGCTACTCCAGCAGATACTCTGGGACTGGGAGAGTATCTGCTGGATTTGAGGTGTCTGAATTGAGGAATAGGCCCTGAGGCCCTGAGGCTACAAACATGAGGACTGACCAAATGCTCAAGTGATTGCTGTCCTGGTCAAAGTTGAAAGCATCTTAATTACGGCTTAATGGAGTGTGAGAGTGTTTGTCTTGACATTCAGCCACACTTTCTCTCCCTCTCTGACGCTCTTTGGGGTTTTGAAGCAGTCACCAGATGCCCTCCACTGAGTGGGTGTGTTATGTAAACAAAATCGCCAGGGTGACATCGCTCTCATTAAGTATGACCATGCAGACTATAATTGAAGGTATCCATATTCAAATCGGAACATGCTTTGACGTGTGCCCAGATACACTTTACAAATACAGATGCAGGCTATGTTTGTGTAGATCAGGGGTTTTCAAATTGGGTGAATGTGAGCCTCATCCTTAGTGGACGTAAAGACAGCTGAGCTGCACTTTAAAAAGAAAACGCAATGAACTGAACACATACATTGTTGACACAATTCCTCTCTGGAGAATTTTTTGAAATGTGGGTGGAGATGCTCTGTAGAAGATACATTAGCAGATACATTCACAAGTCTGTGTATCCTCTTGGCATATAATTAATGGCTTTTCTATGACATCAAACGCTATACATCATTGTTTGACCTACAGGATTAGACAGTAGAGGTGCAGTAAGTATGCAAAGCACTCTATTTTAATGCCCATTTTAGTTATAAATAAATATTTATAGGATCTCAACAATAAATTAAGAGAATCCCCACAATACATTACAGGCTTGAATTGTATTTTAGTTCAGTCTGTTGTTCACAATATAGATGACCCTTTGCTGTCACATTGCTTGGTTAATTTATGTTAAGACATATTTTGACATCATTTGAAAATAGCAGCCTCTGTTTGCTTTCTCCTTAGAATCTCCTGTTTTAATGCTATTTCGTTTTAATCAGCGTCCCTACTGATGTCGCGACAGACAGAGAGAGAGAGTGCGAGACAGAGGGGTGTTGTATATAGATATCTCTTCCTTAGAACTGATTATTGAACTGTCACACGGAACACTCCTTGACAAACTACTTCAAAGACATGCGATGCTTTTCGACCCGGCCTTCAATTTCCAATGTTGCACTTTAGCAATCAGGGAGGTGAAGGCAGAGGTTGTCAGCTGGCCTGTCATAAGGGAAAGGTTAAGTGTGTCTCCTCCAGATGGCCCGTATTTGACAAGTTGCTTGTCCAGACACGCCGGAACACCTGACAGCAATGTGTTTATCATTTCCTGTAATTTCCTCTCACATCATTTCCTCCCCCCCATCATCCCTTTGCATTGTTGTTTGCTTGGCTGCATGCTAAAATATTAACCTGTTGAGGAGTGAATTCTTTAAGACAATGCCATTCCCCAGAGAGTGAATTATTTTCCTGGCTCCTTCTAGAATTCTACACGAACGTTCTATAGTTTCAGTGTTCTTAAAATTGTTTAATGGCAGAAAAATCCCTGAGGGAGTGAATTCTTTAAGACAATGCCATTCCCCAGAGAGTGAATTATTTTCCTGGCTTCTTCTAGAATTCTACGCGAACGTTCTATAGTTTCAGTGTTCTTAAAATTGTTTAATGGCAGAAAAGTCCCTGAGGGTAATTGTTGCGTCATGTTATAGAACCTTTTTTTAAAACGTTCTAATCACATATTTATGATCGTACTCCCAGGGGCCCAGCTGCATCTGATCACATATTTGTGACCGTACTCCTCAACAGGTTAACTAGCAGGACAGAGGCTTCTTGCTTTAGCTGGTGGCAGATGGCTCACAGCAGAGGAATTGCCTTCAGAGCTCAGTGTTCAAAGCAAATGAGCTGCAATCTACTGGTGATTGGTTCTGGCGTCTGGAACCATTGCATGTCAGCCATTGCAGTCTTTTGATTATCCTCATTTTTGGGAACTCTTTTCCTCAAAAATGCTTTTTTTAATGTGCATAGACTGTTAGTTACATTGTATTTGTTGTTATGTTTTTAAAAATCATTTTAAACCTAGTTAAACCGTTCACATATGAACGCCTGGAAATTATGTTTTCTCTTGCGAGAGTGGAAACTCAAATGATTTTATTTTTTATGATGATATCTCAAAGAGTCTGTCAGTTGGTAGCGTGTTCTTTCCATTAGGGAATAGAGCTGTGTTCTGTGTAATTTCACCATAAGGATGTTAGTGATAAAAGTGAGACAGAATGCAAAGCATAAATGAAACCCTTTGATAAATGATCTGTTTGTCACTTCTGTTTATGTCTCTTGTCCTATGTTACTCTTCATAGAAACTCAGAATGTTGGGAAAGCATTCAGGTCATGTGCGATGCTGAATTGCTTCTGTATGTCAAACACCAGTGTCAGTTTTTGGTCTTTCTTTCTCCACAGGCATGAAAGTGGAGGAGCTGTCAGATGACCCGAGGAGCTTTCTCCTGCTCCCTGTCTACCCGTCGGTCAAGTACCAGATCCTCAACGCCGAGCCGCTCTTCCTGAGAGATGCCGGACGTGACTTGATAGGCAACGCCAGCCTGTTGGCCCAGCGGCAGGTCTTCATGCTCAGTAACATCAGCAGCAGTCAGCAGCAGCCACCACCGTCCATCAACGCCAGCTATGGGCAAATGTCTGTGGAGAGGGCTATCCCCCAGGAGCTCCTTCAAACGGGACCCAGGATTCGGGCCTTTATCATGGCCAGACAAGTCCGCTCCTCTGCACCTATCATGAGGGTGCTGTTCCACTCCGCCCGGAGCAATCGGAACGACCCCCAGAACGATAGCGCGGGCGAGTCGGATCCCCGCGTAGGGAAGAGTGGGTTCATTTGCGTGATGACCTACGCCTTCTGGGAGACGAGGGAGGTGCGGGGAGCCTGCTCCCTGCCCGCCGAGGGAGGCTCCTGCCTGGCCCGCCTCAAGCCCGAGCCGACCTGGTTCGGCCTGGGCAGCGGCAGGTCCAGCCGGGAGAACCGGGGCGAGGGTCAGGCGAACACGGTGGAGCTCTACTACCAGACCCGGCCCAGCCCCACCAGCCAGTGCTCGCCCCAGGATGGTCAGACGCGCCGTGGGCAGCCCACGGGCCTGGCCACGGCGCTCAGGTACGGCGTGAGCGGGACGCGGATGAAGAGGATCGGCAGCCTCAAGCTCCTGCGCTCGCCCCCGGGGAACCCCACCTTTATGAGGGTGAGGCTGGGAGGCACGGTGGTCATCCAGACCTCGTCCAAGCCCGTCAAGACCACGGACACGGCCACCTTCTACGTCTTCCTGCCCAGTGCCTCACCTGTAGAGCGCTTCATTCTCAGGTAATGACCACTGAATCTGACCTAAACTATGCATAAGATCAGGATGCATTTCTGCATGTTTATGATATGTTTGTTCATGTTTATCAGTATTTCTAATATATGTAATGTATGTATATATGTACATGTGTTTGAAATCAAGTTGGGAACATAAGGTGTTGATACACTGAATCTATAATTATGGATAGGATGCAGCTCACTCTGTTTGCAGTGGTCGGGCAGTTGTGGTCAGACAGTCATGGCACTGCACTCATTGGCATCTGTTGAGGGTGGAGAGGGGGAGAGAGGTGTAACAGACCTCGTAGGTATTTGCTGCCAGACTAAAGCTTTGTGATTGGTGTGACAGTACAGAAATGTAGACCTGCACCCGTCCCACGCAAGTCCCGTGATGCATATAAAAAACACTGCACTCAAAAAAATTAGGGAATTGGATTTGGGATTAAACAGCGTTCGCCGAAAACAGGATAGACTAACAATCCTTGTTCCTGGAAGGGGATTTTGTTCTCAGGACAAAAATAAAAAAACATGACTTGGTTTTCTGTATGGGCATTTACTGTACATATTGCCTCTTCATGATGAGCCTATCAGCCGCATGAAACAGAGGAAGATTCAGAGAGGCCTTATGCATTTGGAAAGCTCGCCAGCTAAACGAATTTTGTGGTATCGCTACCGTGTCTCTCTATGGCTCAGAGTATCTGGAAGCTCCAGTCGGCCCACAGATTACAGAAATGTTTCTAAGTCACTCTGTGGAATAATGGAGAAATTATTTGGCAGTGTTTATCTTGTAGCATTGCATTATTTGTCTACATTTTCCGCCACATAAATATTGCATCAGGCTAATGGAGCAGGCAAAAACAAATACAGTACCTAATAACTGCTTCAGTCCTTTGGGCAAAAATATGAACTTATTACACTGGAAGCTCTATCGTGGAAAACACACAGTCCAACTGTTTTTTTTTTCAAAGTCTGGGGAGGCACTTAACCGTTTTAATGGAAGATTTTGAATCAAAGTGCTTGTCGCTTGTGAATGTTGGGGTTTTGATGCATTAATAGTTTTTATTTTGCAAACACATGGCATTTTCTGATCTTTTTTTTAAGAATTTATACGTATACGTATAAATACGTATATTACGTATAATTTACCACATCTCATGAGCAGTGTTTGGGCCTTGGCTGCGGTCTTGCTTGGGTGCTGTGCCTGCGATTTGGATTTGCCTGTAAACAATAGGTGTTAGGTAGGACTAAAAATAACCCCTTCATAGATCAGTGTGGTGTGAATAATAGCAGGCTGTGACTTAATGAGTTTGTGTGCCAAAGTTTGTCCAGAAGCAATGAGCTGGAAAGTGACCTTATTTGGACATGGAGGTATTGCATAGTATGATTAAAGAGTCCAATCTTCCTTACTTGCCATTTTTTGTTGTTGTTTTTGTTTTTTACTTTTGTTTTGAAAATTGACAAATTAATTTGAGACATTCTTGAACCTTTTCCAACCAGTTGCCTAGAGGTGAGCCTTGGCTTTCACTTTCTGGTCTGCTAAAACGGTCATTTTTTTTTACGTTAAAAGGAGATTTTGAAGTGGAACCTACTTTTGCCAGGAGATTGATTTTTTTTTCATTTATCCTAGAAAAAAGTCCTGCTCTACTTTACTGTTTTCTAAGACTGAGCCCAGCCTCAAGGGGCTGTGACAGATAATCTGTGGCCAAATTGAAAATGAGTGAAGTTGTTAACCCTTTACAGAATGATCCAAGATGGATAAAGATGGAGTTTTTCTCGGTCACAGACAGAAAACATCACATCCTTTAACCTACTGTACCTGTGGTGGCATGAAAGCTAAATAATTGTTTGACCTGCTTTTGAGCCCCTGATATTTAATGGCAGCTCATCAGAAAAACAAAATCAATTAAATCTGTTGGTATTTTTCCCATATTTTGAAAAGTGCACTTTATTTATTGGCATCATCACATGGCAGTGTCTTGTTTTTCTGACTGGAATATTAGTGGTGCATTTTCTTGGTGCCATTGATTTTCCGACCCCAGAGAGGTGTGATTTCAAATTCTCATGTCGGAGGCTGAGCTGTGAGCTTGATGACTCACCCCAGTCGGTCCCCTTCATTGCACAAGCTGGTCCAGCAGACTGGTTGGGTGATGGTAATGATGCTGTTTGGGTGCCCACGAAGGTTGTGTGTGTGTGTGTGTGTGTGTGTGTGTGTGTGTGTGTGCGCGTGCAGCATTGTGCGTGTCGCAGGCGTGTCGCGTCGCGTCGCGTGTGTGCGCAATAAGCGTGCGTGCGTGCGTCGCGTCGCGTCGCGTCGCGTCGCGTGCGTGCGTCGCGTGTGTGTGTGTGTGTGTGTGTGTGTGTGTGTGTGAGGCTTTATCTGGCCTGCCCCACTTGAGTCTCCTCATGCAGATGATTTGAGCTGAGGATTTATTTAATCAACATGCTCATTACAGAACCTCCTGAACCCTCTCTCTGCGTATGCATACAATGTTTACTTCTGCACTGGGGCTTGAAATAGGCCACCGCACACACACACACACATTTATACTACACACACATCCGAGACAAGGACACACACAGGCACATCACCTCAAAGAAAATCTTTACTTGGACATACATCTCTCTCTCTCTCTCTCTCTCTTTCTGTCTCTCTCTTTCATACACACACACACACACACTCACGCACACACACACATACACAGTACATGAATACATTGATACACACAGTATCCTTGAGACTGTGGAAAAGTAGCTCAAAAATACTACACAAACATACATTACACACACATACACACACATACACACAGACACACACACACACACACGCCTGCGCCTGCCATACCATCCCAAGACGACGACGACGCATCGCTTTACACACAATCACACACACACACTAGGGCTGGGATAAACGATTCATTTTTAAACGATTAACCTAGCGATTATTTTTTCGATGCATCGATTAATGTAACGATTCATTTTTTCAATCCGATTCGATTTTGATTCAATTCGATTATCGATTATCTCCCCATTAATTGACTAATAGCAACTTATACATGTTGATTTACATATCTGAATGAAAAAACATGAATTTCTTAACATTGCAATATATGTTTATTGATGTTAAGCTGGTTTAATAGCAATTTAGCCCACCGTGTTCTATGCAATGCTTCTATGTGGCAACAACAATCCTTCAACAATCGTGAATATTTTGTTAAATGCACATGCAGAGGAGGGGCAGCGGGCTCTTTACGAGAGAGCGGGCGGGGCAAGGAAAGTGCGTAAAAAGCTCAGCTCAATGAAAGGATTTTATCTTATCTAGTATCTTATATAGTTATTTATATATAGATATATAGACTTGCACTGTTGCACTGTTTGACTTACTCATTTGCACCATCACCATGACACTCATTCACAAAGAGCACCTTACCTTACCTTATGCACTGAGAACCACAGGCTCAGTCCCTGCTTCAGTCATTGCAAGCGCACCTGATTGATTATTCACCCACTATGTGGATACTGTTTTTTAGAATTGATTTTGATTAAGTTTTATTTAGTATAATTTGTATTTTGTATATTTAGTATATTCTTTATCTTCTACAGTCCTTATTGCTTAGTTGTGTTTTTTATATTATATACTTTATATACTGTTATTGAATGTGTGTGTGTGTTGTCTGTATGCTACTGTGACCTTGTTTTCCCCTAGGGATCAATAAAGAATTTCCCCTAGGGATCAATAAAGTATATCTATCTATCTATCTATCTATCTATCTATCTATCTATCTATCTATCTTTAATTTAAATAGTACAACATAGAACATCGATGTGTGGTGGCCGGTTTCGATTCCGTGGTGCCCAGCCACAGATTAGTCAACGTAACGGAAACACCAGAGCCCGTTTAGACATTCTCTTGGAAACACTGAAGGTGTAAAATGAAAAATATTTAGCGGCACACGTTATGCTTGACGAATCGACACGCATATTTTGCGTCAACGTATTTTTTGCGTTGCCGAAATGGCCACCTGTCTGTTGTCTGTAGTGTGAGTGTGATCAGTGTTGGTTACATCTCCTGGATCAGCTCAATGAAATCCGCCGCTATGGGACAGGTGTCTGTATTGCTCCAGTGAGCACACATGCTCACTCTCTCATAAACACACACACACATACACACACACACACACACACACACATCCACATCCACATCCACACACACACACACACACACACACACCTGCTGTCAAGCATCTTATTGTGTCTGTAATGGAGGGACGTGTAGAGCAGAAAACGTGTAGAGCAGAACCCAGAGATGGTGGAGTGCAGAGTGAAAGTCCTATGCCCTTGGGAGCTGACTCTGTGCCACAGTACTGCAGAACTTTAGCCATTACATCCTGCCCGGCCGTATTTATCACCCGGGCCATGATCAGTCTGACAAGCTCTCCGCTCAGCACACAAGGCTCCAGGATGTCGTATGAATGTGAGAGACTTGGGAGGAATATGGCATCTGACTGTTTTTTTTTTGTTGTTGTTAAAGAAGGCAGTTTGAGCCTAGTCAGACGAGTTTGGGTCAATCCACTGGAATGAACTCGTAGTTAGTTTCTCTTCTCATGTAGAACAAAGTGTTTCTGAATGTCAATAAAAGTATGCAAGGTCTCTAGGTGTGATGTTGTCTCACTATCATAGTGAGATGGGAAATCGCAAACAGTGTGTGTGTGTGTGTGTGTGTTCTTTCAGTACGAGAACGTTCTAAGATTGCTTATTGATTGACAGAATGTCAGTGAGGATTGTAGCCCTTGCTCACACAATCAAGGCCATTGTTGTTGTTGTTGTTGATGTTCTGTTGTTGTTTTGTTTACTTAGGAGTTGTTCTTGTGATTGACAGATACACACCATTGTGTACACTAGCATAAAAGCTAAACAAATTGTGTGAGATTTGAAGAAGTGGAGTCATTATATTACAGTAAGTTGAACAGAACCGCACCATATGTTGTGTAGCTCACACAAAGCTGTTTTTAGCTTTGGTTGATAAAGATAAAACATAGACTCAGTGAGTCTCATTTTCAGCCTCAGGTTTTTCTGGTTTGATTTTACATTTAACAGCAGAGGAACCCTGTTGGGTGAGAACTCACTTACTGTAATCAAGTGAAATTGATTGTTTTCCCCCTTTGCAGTCAGCACTCAGCTGACATTTGGATTTGTAATGAATTGTCATTTAAAACATTTAGAACAGACTGCAATGAGTTAAAATGCTGTCACCCCTAATGCCACCACACATCACCAATCACACGCACACCAGCACAAATATGCTAACTAATTATCATGTCTCAGTAACGCTCTCTTGTTTACTAGGAAATAATGTTTCTTTGTCCAGACCCGCATGTACCCACTTACTGTTAATGCAGTGGAAAATAAACTCTGCTGCTAATTAAATGCATATCTTGTTGTTATTTAAGAGCCATAATTTCATTTATTAGCAGTAAATCATGAAAGATTGTGCAAGGTCATTTATTTATGGTACTTTGCTGTAGGCCTCTGTGGATGTATTTGAATGAGAAATCAAAGTTAATTTATATAACTTTTCACCATAATAACTTATTCAGGGAATAGAGTTTCATGCTGAGAACAGAAGTGGTGGAGTGGATAATGGATTGATCGTTGGATGGGTGGATAATTTTTTTTAACATTGCTTTAATTTTTACCTTTGGCTTTTATGTCACCGTTATGCAGTTATACCCCAGGTAGAGTCCCGAGAATAAAGCAGAACGAGGAGGCCATTCGAGGAAAAACTTGTGCATGTACGTTTTCCAGCAATTGCTGGAGGAGCATTATGCTTCACTCTTTCAATATCAGGAAGGCTAACACACTAGATTTTGATTCCACTTCTAAATAGATTGGGATGCACTTTTATCCTCCACACTATTTGTGGTGGTGGTGGTGGTGGTGGGGGGCAGCAGGTAAAGGGAATGGAGCAGTCTGGGTGGAGGTACAGTAGAGCAGCAGACGGGGAGCAAAAGGCATGCAGACAGCAAGGCTGAAACCACAGAGAAAGAAAGAGAGGGGTTTGAATGGCATCCGCGAGCAGATTGAGAAGCAATGAAAGCAGGAAATTATAGCCCTACCTATACACACACACACACACACACACACACACACACACACACACACACACACTTCACCACCACCACTACCACTCCCCAAGCTGCATATTGGGCGTTCATCCGTTACTGCTGTCATTCACTGTCATAATGCAGCAGAATCCATCACTCCTGCTGCCTGAGAACAACCCCTCTGTGTACTCGCCCCTGGGGGATTATGGACATTTAATTCAACATACACTGCAAAGCTAGAAAATGCATTTCATCCTTTGGTTTAGTTGATCTTGACTCTGTGAGGTTCCCTCTCCGAATTTCTACAGACACTTAGACAAGTGTTAGCTCTGGACAAGTAGTCTGAATGACCAGGGAACATCCATCAGTGCTGATATAGCATTGGGGTGTTTTTTCTGGCACAACACACTAGAGAGCTGACCTGCAATCAGTTTAAGTGTTGCTTGGCAACATGCAGCACTATTGCCAGTATCCAGTACTTTGCGGAGAGAATTGAAGACAATTGAAGAAAACAAAACAAAAGGAAAAGAAAACATCTTCTTCTGCCTCAAATTACTCTTATTTGAGAGAAAGTTTCTTTGTTATTGAGACTGATATAGAAAATTGAAATGACATGAGGTTGTAATCTTATGTTAGTATGCAGGATCAGTAACGCTGAAACTGTAGTCAATAACTTTTATGCCCTGCTTGTTAGTGTTAGTGCAGTTGTGATGGTGGTTGTGGGTGCCTACTGAAGTCCTGTAGATGTGTTTTGGTTGTTGCAGTCTCTCTGCTTATGTTTCTATTTAATGGTGTATGTTGTTTAGCTCCCCATTTATGTTGGGATATACTGTACCTATTTAGTTAATTGCTTTATTTCAGGGAGGATTTTACTGCCTTTGTTGTGAGAGCAATGTGGTTGTGGCAGCTTATTATGCGGCAGAGTATTGCTGAGAATCTTTTGCTGTTTGAATTCAAACACATTGATTGTTTTTTTATAGTGTTCTGTCTTTTTTGTTTGTTATTTGCTTCAGCTCATTTGTACTGTAAATACATCTGCACTCTTTTCATCATACTCCATATGTTGTTTGCTGTGTCGTACCATTAACACTAAACCAGCAGTGTGTGTGTGTGTGTGTGTGTGTGTGTGTGTGTGTGTGTGTGCTATGCGTGCGACTGGCGGTTCAGAATCAGACAGCAGCTTAAACGAGGGTGTGTGAGAGTCCACTGATGGGAATGAGATGTGTCTGAGTCCTGTCTGATGTGTCTGATCACACAAAGCACTGTGTTGATTTTCTGTCCGCCCGCACCCAGGTAAACATCCCGCACCCATCAGCGCCTTCTGCAGCACTGACGCTGACACGGTGAATGCTGTGTACAGACACACACACACACACAGACACAGACAGACAGACACACACACACACACACACAAACACACACACTTATGCACTCAAAAACATACATATACTTACTTGCAAATAGCAATAGGTTACATTTCTTGACAAACAAAACACAGCATGTACAGCCACTCTACACACACACACACACACACACACACACACACACACACACACACACATACACACATAACTAAATGTGTTATTGGGAAGAAGCTCCAATGCTTAGTTTTCATGTGTCTGTTTCTCCCTCTCTCTCTCTCTCTGTGTGTGTGTGTGTGTGTGTGTGTGTTCTGTAGGACCACTGTGAAGAAAGGTCTGTCCTTCAGTGTGGCGCGCCCTAGTGACCCCGGTCTGTGGGACATCGCTCTGGAGCCCAGCAAGGCGGAAGACGAGCCGCAGACCCTCTATGTGGTGTGCCAGAAAAAGAGTACCCTGTCTGGGAAAAGGTCAGGTTTGTGTGTGTGTGTGTGTGTGTGTGTGTGTGTGTGTGTGTGTGTGTGTGTGTGTGAGTGTGAGTGTGTGAGTGAGTGAGGTGAGGTGAGTGAGGTGAGTGAGTGAGTGAGTGAGTGAGTGAGTGAGTGAGTCTGTCTGTCTGTCTGTCTGTGAGAAAGAGTGTTTATATGTCTGTCTGTCTGTTTATCTGTTTGTTTATCTGTGTGAGTGTGTGTGTGAAAGAGAGAGTGGTGGTGTGTCTTGTCTTTCAAACCCATTGTTGAAAGAGTGTCATCTTTTGAGGAAGGGTGTTTTTAACAATGAAATTATGAACTATAGCATTAGTAACTGTGGGTGTGAGTGTATGTGTTAATGAGTGAGTCCACGGATGTATACCACAAAGGCTATCTATAGATCTGAAATTCATAACGTGCCAAGTGATATGTATGTGACATAATGGATTCCTGTCTAGAGAGATTGCTCATGACTTTGCATCCCCGCACACTCATTTACTCTCGTTCTCACCCCTAAATGAAATAATTTTCGTATCCACTCTGCTAGTTATATTTATAGCCATGGGCAACACATGTCACCTTTCCAAATTAATCACTAACAAGTTTATGAAAGCCTGGGATGAACCGTTCTTGGTCTCCATAGCACCAGATGTTCAGCATTCACTCTTTTGAAAGAGAGAGAGAATAAGTAACAGATTGGGAGATGGGGGGGGAAAGGAAAACAACAAATAGTTTATTTTCTGTGATTACACGCTTCCTTTAAAACAGATGTCCGAGCATCCTGCTTTCACAAGTGGGGGCCCTTTAGTTAAATGAAGATGAAATAGCATCAGTTGTGTATGTACTATAAAACCAATTGAGATATACTTATTGTGCACAAGGTCAAGCAAGGTCAAACATTAAATTAAAATGAATGGAAGGATTACTGTAGCTCTAGCCAATGACTTGCTGGGAGGATATGAAGCACCCATAGATCATGATTTAATGCCAGTTGCTAAGTGGTTTTATATCTAAAACATCTCTTATTCAGTCCAAACTCATTTGTCTTGTTCATGTGAAATGTGTGTTATCAAAATAATGGCCTTTAAATTGTTTGTGCTGTTTAATCATAACTCATATTCTCTCATAGTCTAGTGGTAATGACTTATATTGCACAGTATTGCCATTGCCATTTCTCAACCATGAACCTCGAACCATGAGACAGGGCAGCAGCTCCATCTTAAATTATTAAGAAATAAAAGGGCACATCTACTAATTAATAACTATATAAATATTGAATATCATAGAAAGGAGATCTTTTGAATAAAAGTAGCAGTGGTGGCAATAGTGCAGAAAGTGTTTGAGATGACAAAGGTACTGATGATGGTGATGGCCCAGATGATGGTGATGAGCATAATGGTGATGATAGTTGTAGGGGTGATGAGGACGTTTGCCCAGGCTGTGATGGTGGTCACAATGATTGCCGTGATGATAAGGGGAACAGTGGGGTGCAGGAAGCAGAGAGCTTACACACACACACACACACACACACACACACACACACACACCAAGAGAGCACTGTTGGGGGTGGTTGAGTCTTTCCCCTTTGACATTTTATATCACAGACTAATCCCTCTTCTCTGAAAACAAATCACCATCTCATTAAAATGATATGCTTGTCCTGCTACA
>NC_063200.1:29666355-29771355 GCF_017589495.1 Alosa alosa | reverse complement strand
GTGTGTGTGTTACATTTCTTACATGTTCTCTGGGACACGTTCTCTCTACCTCCAGGACACGGAGCTCCTGAACACGGCCGTCTTGACGGGGAAGAGGGTGTCCATTCCTGTGGCCCTCCTGGCAGTGGAGGCAGACGGCTCCGTCACGGACATCACCAACTCCACCAGCTGCCAGTCCGCTGACACAGACATCCTCAAGGTACATAGGACCACCACACATATCTAAGGGGCCACTCATACCAAGAACGAGCAAAAAAGTGTCACTCTAGCTAATATGAAGGACAATAAGTCCCCTCAATCTGTCAGACTTGCCAACTGCAGCTTTAAGGGTCCAGGACTGCAGGACTAACAGTACACAATAAGTCACAGCTGTCCAGAATACAGGCAGATGCACTCTCTCACACACACCCACACTCATAGGGATAAACGACACAGAGATGTTTTGGAGGAAGGGTGAAAAGGTGTGAAGGGAATGTGAGGATAGAAGGAAAGGGAAAGAGGAAAAGAAAGGCAAGAATAAAATATAAAGTCTATATTAAGAAATAGATCAAATAAAAATATGAAATATTCTGAGAGAGAGGTCTACAATCAAATGAAATGGGAAATGTATTATTTAAATACAGCGAGAGTCTGGAAAGAACTCTCTAAAAGCCTAAAAAAAAAAAGCCTGTGGCTGAAGATGGCTAACCCGCACTCTCCACCGGCCGTTCCGGTCACACAGGCTTTTATTTGCATGTCTGTTAAGAGCAGTGGCTAAGTTTATCCAGTTATTATTGGATCATTCCCACAGGCTTTGGCTCTCCTGGCCACTGACCCCTTTCAGAGGAGCTTTAGCACATCTAAACGGGTCATTGTAGGGGATCAATTTTCACCACAGTTGCAGAAATCATTTCTTTTATGGAGTGCCCTCAGGAGACGATATCTGTGCATTACTGCACTGGGAATTGACCTGCTCGGACACATGCGCACTAACACACACACACACACACACACACACACACACACACACACACACACACACACACACCCACAGAGTCACGCACCCAGTGAATATTTGTAATAGTCTAGGGACGTGTATAGTTCTTACCATCAGATTCATCACAACGACTTATCTCTGAAAATCCACTAGCCAGGTTGCCACAGGCAATGTACAACAAAGTTAGTACTTTGTTTCCATAGTGCGCTCTTTAACACCTTACACACACATTCTCACACACACACAAACACACACGCGCACATAAACACACACACACACACATTCTCTCTCACACACACACACACACACACACACACACACACACACACACACACACACTCACGCACACACACACACACACACCCCCCTCATAAATAGGAGTGTACCTGTGCAGGAGGTGGGTGATAATGGCGGGTGAGAGCTAATGGAGTTTTAATGATTGCTGTGACTGAGGGGGCCCAGCGCACGCATCCGCCGCTTCGGGGGCATGTAGTATGATCACTGGAGCACGGCACGGTCGCAGACAGCAGCCATCAGAGACGGATTACAAAAATGACACATTGGATATCGCGCCTGAGCATCACCTCCCCTCCACCTCTCCCTCGCTCCCTCCCTCCTTCCCTCCCTTCATCTCTCAGATTAGCATAAACTTGCCAGACTCTGTGGGAGAGATAACATGGTTCCATTCTATGCCTCCCTCTCTCTTCATCTCTCTCTCTCTCTCTCTCTCTCTCTCATCCTCTCTCTGTCTCTCACACTCACTCACTCACTCACACTCTCTCTCCGCTTGTCTAATTCTGGGTCCTGACAGCACTAACAAATCCTGCCGCTGCTGCCGCCGTGAAGTTTACTCTCTTAATTAAAGCACGTTCAAACATCCTCCTTGTTTTCCATTAAGCTTCAGAGACCTGGAGCAGAGTGCTGTTTGCAGATGCTCTCTGCTCCGCGGCCCTTTCACCTCCCCGTCAAGGTCACCTCCACTCTCGTTTAGTTTCCTATGCATTTATTCAGCAACATTTTTTTATGAAAAGCTTGGCATTGGGTAAATGACCTCTGGGCATAACACTTGCAACACTTTTTTTTGTCCTTTTTTTTCCTCAGGTGTCCGAGAGATGCGATTTCGTCTACATGGACGGGAAGGAGACGGGCGGGCGCGTCCAGATGCTGGTCAACTTCACCTACAGCTACCTGAGCGCCCAGCTGGAGGTGAGCGTGTGGATGCCCCGCCTGCCGCTGCACATCGAGCTGTCCGACTCCGAGCTCAACCAGATCAAGGGCTGGAGGGTGCCTGTCTCAGCAGTCAGCCAGAGGAGGTAAGCAGACTTGACACTTTATTTGGATGGTCTCTATCTAAAACTACAACCAAATTAACCCGTTGACACTCTGTTAACAGCTTTTGGTTACGTTTAGGGATTGGGTTTTGGTTAAGGCAGTGGTTCTCAAACTTTTTCTATCATTCCCCACTTTAGAGGTGAGGAATTTTCATGCATTTTCATGCATTTCAATGCATTTTGGCTCCACCGGATCAGATGTTTTTTAAATTTTTATGTCGACCTGTTCACTACTCCTATGTTTGTGTGGCTATTTTGTTTTGAATCTATGATCTTCCTTGTCAGAAAAGAAAAGCCCCATCTGTCATGTCTCTATTCCCCACTAGTAGGGCCCGCCCCACACTTTGAGAACCACTGGGTTAAGGTGATGTTGAAACTCTGAACTTTAATTTCAGCCAACTATCTGTAAAGTCTCCTAAGTTGGACTATCCCAGAAATATTTGGCCAGATCATTTGAGGACAGGAGCCTACAGTGTGTTTTAATTACAGATCCATTTAATTTCCCCCCTCGTCCACTGATTTAATCTTGTTCCTGCCCGTACTTTCAAACACAAAGAGCACCAAGACGTTCACTTCAATTAGCGCCTCTAGATTGTCAGTGTGCAGATCATAAAATTAGTATTTACTCAGCAATTTGTCTATTTATCAGTAGTACTGTTTTGATGTTTTCATCGCTAATTTGAAATGACAACCTGCAGTGTGCATTTAAGAGCAACTATTCCATTTGACTTGTGAGTTTTTTTTTGAGGAGGGGGGGGTTGCATTTGCTGCCAACCTGAAGCTGTGCATATGTATGAGTCAAGCAGCGTATGCCAGTTAATAGATTCAGCTGAAGTAGAGTACTTTCATTACTCATTCATTACCGAGCTGCTGATACACTAAGTGATTTAGGTATGTCCTGAAGGGTGATTTTACTCAAGGGTCGTTTAATTAAGATTACGCATCATCACTTCAACTATTTATACAGGACATTTTGGTGTCGTGCTCAGTAAAGCGAGTCATGTTCGGAGATCACAGAGGTAATCTGTGAGGAAAATTAATCACACTTTCCTTCTTTTGATCAGTTCTGGCAGTGACATGAAATATGAAATAGCATCAATCCCAGAAAGGCACATCTCTAAAACAGAGAGGGGGAACCCATTCTATTTTAGGATGTTATGTGATATGATGAATGTTTTAATATATCCCACTTTTTCAGATGTCCTTACAAGATATGGATTCGAGTAATGCACTGTCATATGTTCCAATACCGCCATTTAATGATTCATATGAAACAGTCGTTTGTGAAAAATGAGTATAGATGATAAGGCTCAACCAAGTTTGAAGATCGCTTCTGGCTCGTAACATCTCTCTCCTTTTTGCCCCCTGAATACAAGTGCAGGATATAACTAAAGCTTAATGCTTGTGTGTCCAGTTTTGGATAGTTTCCACGTAATGCTTTATTTAAAGATCTGCACGATGTGGATCAGTGTGGTTCTGCACTACGTATGCTTATGAATCATGTTCAACAACAGCTCCTAAAATCCCTTATTTATGCATGTTCATCCTGCCTCTAAACCTCCCCCTCAGTTTACCAACAGCCCTAATCTGAATGGAAATTAATACAAAATATGGAGGGCCACTAATGCGCGTTTGATCACAGGGTTCAAGGGTTAAAAGATCAGTGATTTTATTGACCGTGATCAGAAAGTAAAGAGGAAATGATCATCCATTGCTTTTAATCACAGGGACCAGGGCCAGGAGAAGCCACAGTTTTTATCCCCGCCTCAGAGATCCATAGTTGGGGCGCTTTGAAGGCTGTGAGGTGGGTGGGTGGGTGGGTGTTTGTGTCGTGTACTGCATGCTTGTTTACAAGAACTTTCCTCCAGGGTAATACATATCTGCTGTGATAAACGGTCTCTAAATGGTCTTACAGTTGACCTAGCGTGGTGACATGTCCTCAAGCCTGTGGGATTTAACCCCCTTGAAGTTGATTCTCACAATGGACGGACGGGATTTTCTCCCCCATCGACTTATATTGTTGTAATCATCAAAGCTTACACTTCCTATTCCTGACTGTTATGGGTCAGTGTAAGGCCTAGTAATCCAGGAGCTCAACAGTACCATGATCAGTGGCTTTTCCTTGGACATTTCCGCTGCTTTTTCAGCGACCGGTTCATTTTTTTTTCTCGACGCCAGCAACATTGCTCACGTGTCACAAGCATTTGTAGGACAGCTCAGGAGCAGAAAGACAGAACTGGCTATTTCAGCAAATTTGGAATCTAAGCATGCGCCTGATAAAACAGCCATCTGCCTCAGGGCATTCCATTTTTAATATCCTGCCCAATCCTAAAGGAAATGAAGGCGTTATGATGCTGTATTTTTGTCAAAAGACATACTAACCAAAAAGAAAACTAGTGTTTATATATCTGCTGTAGGTTAGGCTAGAGTGGGTTTTCATGCTTTGAAGGTGAGAGAAAGTGGAATAGAACATTATGTCCAAGATTCCAATATTGTGCATCATTGTAAATAAACTCTGTTCCTGATTTTTCATACTATTGGTCTGGCTGGGTCTCTATTCATCTGTGATATCAAAATTATCATCAAAGGCTTGAGATTTTCATGCTTTGTTTTGAGATGAACTTTTGCGCTCAATATTTTCAGGAAAGTCCCATGATGTAAAAATGTTAAGTAAGTAAAATAGCATAAATAAATTAAACAGCATACAGTAGTACAGACGACTCATAATGCTTCTCTGCTGATTTGTCACGGCACACTCACCACTATTTCATCTTCATCTTCCTCCTCCTCAGATCCGACAGCGAGGAAGAGGAGGACCGCAAGGGCCGCGGCTGCATGCTGCAGTACCAGCACGCGCGCATCCGCGTGCTCACGCCCTTCCTGGCCGATGGCGATGACCCCACATCTGGGTCAGTGGTTAACCCTCCGGCCTACTTCTTGGGGCCGGACTGGCAGGTGGATGTGACGCGGCTGGTCCAGGGCTCTATGCGTGTGGCCGACGCTTCAGTGGCACGGCTGCAGGCAGACACTGTGCTGGCCGGGAGATCCGTGGGAGTGACCACTGTACAGGTACGTGATAGTGTGTGTGTGTGTGAGTGTCTGTGTGTGTGTGTGTGTGTGTGTGTGTGTGTGTGTGTGTGTGTGTGTGTGTGTGTTTTATATTCTTATCATGTATATGATAGTGATAGTGATATATGATAGTGTGTGGTCGTGCATGTTTGTGTGTATGTATTGGTTATGGTGTTTTATAATATGGAAGCCTACAGTTTGGGTTAAGCATGTGTGTGTGTGTGTGTGTGTGTGTGTGTGTGTGTGTGTGTGTGTGTGTGTGTGTGTGTGTGTGTGTGTTGAGCAGGTGATGTCTCCCCTGTCGGACTCGGTGCTGGCCGAGAGGATGGTGCGGGTCCTGGACGATAAAGTGTCCATTACAGAGCTGGGGGTGCAGCTGGTCTCTGGCCTCTCCCTCAACCTGCAGCTCAGCCCCGGGAGCAACAGGGCCATCGTCGCCACGGCTACCACACAGGAACTCATGCAGAGCCCCAAACAGGTGCGTCTCCTCCACCACAGCCCACTAAGTACACTCCCATACGCCCATGTTGCTGTACCGCATTTAGCAATATGATGACATATTTTTTTATTTCAATAGTGTTTCATCAATGTTTTAGAGAGACCCAAATATTGTTCCATTTATTCACACAAAATGAATATAAACAATTGCTTTTTGACACATGAAGAGTGACCCAGTTTAGGATAGCAAAAAAAAAACCATAATCTCTTGTGGATATAGCTTCCAAATCAAACCCTGCATGGAGATGGAACATGTTGGTGCAGATGGCCTAAAAGAGGGCCTCTCAGGTGCCCAGTGTGGCAAAAATAAACAGGCGTTTACTGTGATACATCGGGGAGGGGGACAACAACAAACAACAACAACAACAGCCCAGTCTCCATGCAGTGCTTGGCACTAAAGCATCGAGTCCTGTCCCAAAGCTTGTCTGTGTGTCACGGCAAAGCTTCCCGCTGTCACTTGATAAAACAAGCCTCCGAGATTAATGCAGGAGTGGCCACGTTCCCTGTGACCGAGGACCCGCTCAAATCCCTTTCTCAAAAGATGACAGCCGATTCGGATCAGCGGGACAATATGGCCGGCCCCTGAGCCGGGCCCAGTCGATGCCAGGCTATTAGAGCCCGGCGAGCGAGGCCTATTTGTTTATGCGATGGCTCTGGTTAATGCATAATGCATTTCACCTCGGAGCATGGGACAGCCGGTGGCTGCAGCGGAGCGTGGAGCGTACAGCGGGGGTGTAGCTCGTGGTGGTGCGGAGTTTGTAATACAACGTGTGGTAGTAATTACTGTGCGCTGGTCCCCTCTGGTGTCTCGGTCAAATTGATTTTTTAATACATAAATATTGATCCCTGGAGTTGAATTGAGTTGCAGCTGTGTTTTCTTTTTTTTCTTCTTCCTTTGTGTGTGTGTGTGGGTGCCTGGGTGGGTGTGAGCTCTCTGCTTCCTGCACCCCACTGTTCCCCTTATCATCACGGCAATCATTGTGACCACCATCACAGCCTGGGCAAACGTCCTCATCACCCCTACAACTATCATCACCATTATGCTCATCACCATCATCTGGGCCATCACCATCATCAGTACCTTTGTCATCTCAAACACTTTCTGCACTATTGCCACCACTGCTACTTTCTATAGTATTTCATATTTATATGTTGAATTGAGTTGCAGCTGTGTTTTCTGTGTGTGGGTGCCTGGGTGGGTGTGCATGCATGCGTGTGTTTGTGTGTGTGTGTGTGCGTGTGTGTGTGTGAGTGTGTGTGTTTGTGTGTGTGTGTGTGTGTATGTGTGTGTGTGTGTATGTGTGTGTGTGTGAGAGAGTATGTGTGTTTGAGTGTGTGTGTGTGTGTGTGTATGTGTGTGTGTGTGTGCAAATGCTTGTTTCTCGTGTGGGGCTGAGCGTATGGCAGAGTATACTGAGAGCTAATTACGCAGAGATTAACAGTCATTTCCTGTTGTTCCGACAGCCTAGGCAGCCTCTCTCTGTTTTGCTGTGCATCAGTGCCGGCAGGATTTGATTAGGAGGAAATGATCTGTAGGATTACTGTCCAGTCAGCATTCGGCCAATAACAGGTGGCCATGTCTTCCTGGACAGACTCAAGCCTGCTTTCAGACAATTGTGTGTCACAGAAACTTCCCTCGTGAACTTTATAACAACTTTTGCAAACCTTCCCCAAAAAAAACAACATAAAAACAGTCAAAAGCAATAAGTCCTTGATGACTAAGCATGTCTTTATAAAATCAGTTTGAAATCAGCAATCAGGTTTGTAGTGCCTCAGAGAGAGGATTGGCCTCGTCATGCATTCTGACAGTAAAAACGTAATGTTTTACAAGCAGAGGTTACACTGTCTTGTTTCTCTCTTCATTGTTACCTGCAGCAAGATGAGAAGAATCTCCCACTTCAATTCATAATGCATTAGCCGTGTACCTGTGATGTATTATGGATGCAGACTTTATTCACAGACAGTGTTCCAATGTGCCTCTCCTCTCCTCACCTCTCTTCTCCTCACCTCTCTTCTCCTCTCCTCTCCTCTCCTCTCTCTCCTCTCCTCACATCTCCTCACATCTCCTCTCCTTTCCTATCCTCTCCTTACATCTCCTCTCCTCTTTTCTCCTCTCCTCTCCTTTCCTCTCTTCTCCTCTCCTCTCTTCTCCTCTCCTCTCCTTTCCTCTCTTCTCCTCTCCTCTCCTTTCCTCTCTTCTCCTCTCCTATCCTCCTCTCCCACTGTCTTTTCAGGAAGCGCTCATCAGCCCCTGGGTGCAATTCAGCGACGGCTCCTTGACCTCCCTCGACCTCTTCGACCCGAGCGGCTACACCCTGAGCGCGAGTTCGCTAGACGAGAGTGTGGCGACCGTGCGCCAGGGCCCGCACCCACAGCTTTCGGCCGTGGCGGAGGGCGACGGCCAGGGGTCACTGCTGCGGGTCGAGCTGGGCATCTGCGAGGCGTGCCAGAAGTCCAAGCGTAAGAGCAAGCTGGCGGTGGGCAGCGGCGCCGTGCGGGTCAAGCTCCTGCCACCGGACGAGGAGGGGGGCACCGAGGCCACGGGAAAGACGGGGAGCGGAACGGGTAGAGTGGCGGCTGGAGAGCCTGGCGGCGATGCCAAGCTGCCCGAGCGAGAGGTCAAGCAGGCGCTCACCTCCCCAAGGGCCGTGCCTCTGGACGTCTACACCCAGGCCGTGCTACGCGATTCCAGGGTCAGAGAGCTGAGCACCACCTCCACCCTCCAGGAGGCCATGGGTGAAGTGGCCATCTCCACCGCGCAGACCATCGGCTCCACCACCACGGTGTCCATGCAGGGGCAAGGCAGTGGGGTCAGGAAAGAGATGGGCAACCTGCTGATGAACTCCATCTCTCACTTCGGTCCCGATGGACCGTCTCAGCGGGACATGTTCAGGAAGAAGGTGGCCGAGGTGCCCAAGGAGGAGGAGGGGGGGACGCCCACCGAGGAGCCCCCAGCGGTGGAGAGCAGTGACCTGATCCGTGCGTTCGGCGTGGCCTTCAGTGACCTGGAGATCTGCATCTACGCGCTGGTGGGTGTCTCCTGCCTGGCCATCCTGGGCTTCCTGCTCAACTGCGCCACCTACGGGCTGCGCTCGCACGGCAAGAAGACGCCCGTGCAGACGCAGGACCCGCCGACGAGCACCGCCACCACTGGGTCCGGCTGAGCACGTCCTCGGACCCGGGCAGGCTTCCCGCGCCGCCGCCTCCCGCAGCCGTCACCGTCGCCAGGCAGGCCTGCCAGGGCCACCCTCACCCGGAGCCGCCAACACCACCACCACCACCACCACCACCACCAGCCCATGGAGGCGCCCCCCGGCAACAGCATGCCACCGCCCCCCGAGCGGACCGCCACCCTGGGCCGCCGGAGCAGCACGCAGCCCTGCTGGACGGACTCCGTGACCAGCCGCTCGGCCACGCTGCTGGCCAAGCCGGTGCGCACCGAGCCCCTGCACTCGCCCACCAGCAAGAGGAACCAGGTCCAGTTCACCACCTTCACCACGCTGGACATCAAACACCTGGCAGCGCTCAAGAGGAACGGCATGGAGGTCAGCTGGGCCGCGCCCGTGGCCAACTACGACGAGCCGAAAGGGGGGCCCCTCCCTGACATCCCGTACCCCACCGCCAAACCACACATCCAGGGATAGAGGATATTTAAGGGCTTTGTGTGTGTGTGTGTGTGTGTGTGTGATTAAAGACTATGGAGACACTGATCACTATCTCTGTTGAGTGTAATTGTTTTCTTAATGTTTTATGTGGGAGCCTACACATTGAAACTTTCTGTATTTGATAGTATTACAAAAGTCTTCAGAATACCTCAAGGGTCCCTGTGTGTGTGTGTGTGTGTGTGTGTGTGTGTGTGTGTGTGTGTGTGTGTGTGTGTGTGTGTGTGCGTGTGTGTGCGTGTCTGTGCGTGCGTGTGTGCGTGTGTGTGTGTCTACTCTACACTCATCTATGCAAACTGTGTTCCATCACTAATTAAATGAGGTTAGAGCTAGAGACAGGCAAGCAGAAGCTGGAGTGGGAGAGTTGGACTGTAAATAAGAAATGCAAACGCTACAATAGTTCCACCGCACAGTTTTATATGTGTTTTATTTATTTCATATTTTGTACATTTTTTAGCACTAAACCTTAGAGTTTATAATGAGAGAAAATATGAGATTAATCATTTATATGTATATGCTTGTTACGAAAGTATCCTTGCATGTTTCTGTCAATATGGAATGTAAATGCATATAGATATGAATTGAATTTTATGTGTAATGTTGATAAGATTAATATTCTGTGGATATTCACCTTTTGTTAAATAATGTCCTTTCTCCTTGCTAAAATGACATCACCCAGGGAACAAAAAAAAAATCAGAAAAATGTTTCAAAAGAAAGTTTTGAATTCATGAGGCGTGACATTTTCCTCACCACAGGAGTTCTAATGCTGTATGGAAATGAGGGTGCTTCCTGGCTGTGGGTAGGCAGTCACAGTGTATTTTTTGCTTTATTATGGCAGGGGGGGGGGGGGATAATCAGCCCCTGTGTGCATAAACAAACGGAACCCGCTCTTGCATCCCCTGCCTGAACCAATAAACCTGTAAGACAACTTCATCTTTCCATGTGGTCTTTTTTTAATCACAAAAGGTCAGGAGATGTATCTGTCAAGCTGCGATGACACGTGCATCTTAACCGTGGCCACTCTGTCTCTCTCTGCCCGCCACTTAACCACCAGTATGTTTTATCTTAGAAAAGATTGAGCATACCGACCTTTTTTCAAAAGCATCCGCAGATTTTCTTTTCAGTTTTACCCATGGTTACCAGAAGCCAGGAAATCTCAATTTGAAAGTGTCGATCTGCAAGGATCTGAAAACTCAAAGCTGCACTGTCATATTTTCTTTCCGACAATTTCCTCCTCCAACCGTAGCAGCGCTGAGGTTCCCCTGATTGAAGCCCCAGCTTCACGAGTCCTTATCTGGGCTGTGAACTCACTGGGGACCTGCATGTCAGTCAGTCCCATACAAACAGTTGGAATGCAGAGAGAGAGAGAGGGAGGGAGAGAAAGGGGGAAATCTCCACAGTGCTCCCTTCCCTGTTAGCCGATAGAAGCCACGCTGGAGCCGAAATGGCCGCCCGCACCTCTACCTCCCCCAGAGTGCAACAGGCCCAGATAGATCTCTCTCCCAGACAGCCGCAGCAGAAGCCTGTCTTTAAATTGCCTCCGAGCATAAGGAGTAAAGCGAGAGATAGAGAGAGGGAGAGAGAGAGAAAAAAATTGTAGCAGCTACCTAGATAATCTGATGTTCTGAGCTTCAAAAGTGGCATTGATGGATTCAAAGCAAAAATGAATAAATTGGTAAACTGCTGTGCCCCATCTCTTTCATTCTGACCAGACACTTTCTGCAGAATTATTATTTTTTTCCTTGCGTTTCTGTGCAGGCTCCCCTGAAGGCGCCATACCTCGGATGTGTTTGCCGTCGTTGTTCAGAATGTAGCGCTGCTCTTTCACCCCCTGGCTGTCAAAAAGAATCCTGCCCACAGATGTCCTGTATTCCATTTCAGAATTTGAGTATGAATGCAAACCAGAGACGGCTCTGATGCAAACCAATGCACCATTGTGAAGAACTCAAGGACATTATCAAAAATGTTATGTCACATTTCTGCATATTAGAAGCTAATGCCTGACCATTTTGCATTATAGAGAGCACTGAAAAAGATTTCCATCTTTATCCAATTAGGGAGTGCACCCTTACAGTTAGTTGTGGGCAGAGCAGAGGGACACAGCTGTATGAAATCATTTAGTTTTGGAGCAGGATGGAGAGATACAGAAATTCAAACATGGTCCTGCAGGGGTTTTTCTTGACCATATGGTCACTTCTTTCATCAACTAAAGTCTACAAAGTCAAAGTCTACTTTGTGGCAAAAATAACGACAGAGTGTGTGTGTGTGTGTGGGGGGATGTGCACCCAGGCGCGGTCCAGCCTACGTCAATCCATTTATATTCATTTTTGAACAACATAGTGAAAGACATAGCTCAGCCGACGCTATCATTGCAGTGACCCCATAATCTGGAGCATCAGCTAATATATTGACACATTTAACGGATTGAGGTCATTGTGTGTGGGGGGATTAACATGTACTGTATTAGCAGGGGCCCACGTGCTGTGATGTGGGCCACAAGTACTTGGCCCAGTGATACAGTCTACACCCAGCCTCTCCCTCTCCCTGGGCTTACTGTCAATAGGCTGTGGTCCTCTCTCTCTCTCTCCCTCTCTCTCCCTGTTTTTATCTCTATCACAGCGGTACCGACTCTAGAGGAAAAATACTTTATTTGTCTTGTTCATGCTGGTGTGGATTTTCCTGTCGCGAATTGGAGTGGAATGCAATTTGGTTGAACAGCAATTGATGTGGGCTCATTAAAATTTCAGACCGCTAGGCCCTTCTCCTGTTCTGTGTCGAACCACTGAACCAACACTCTGGTGTTGTTTTTTTTTTTTTTTTTTTTTTTTTAAGAAAAAAAAAATGAAATAGACGCCCCATTGCTCTGTTGCTCGGAGCTGTAGCAATCATGTCTGACAACATCCCTCCAACCCGTCAGGATTGAGGTCTTATCTTTGAGTGAATTCCCTGTGTTTGCTCTTGAGGGCATTACACTGACTTCCATTACATGTAGATGGTCTGTTAGGTCTGATAAGTTTTTGGAAACTGAGCTGAACACATGGGCATCAACATTAAGAAATGTTATGTCTGCAGGTAAAAAAAACAGTTTATAATCAAATCCTTGAAAGATATAGGATATAGTTTTTGGCAACGTAATTCTGCAGTAAAGAAAATGTTTTCCACTATCTCAGTATGTAGTGTTATTGGCATGGTGGAAAATATCAGAGACCAGCACACTATTCATGAACAAGGCAACAGCCCGCTTCTTTACTTCACGTTCAACAATGCACTACATTTTACATCCTTATGCGTCACAGGTATAACCATTCCAGCCAATCAGAGGCATTCACCATTAGACTATATAACTAGTCAGGAACAGGTATCGATAGCTGTTCATGCATGCTACACAATACGTAATGCATGGTCCTGAAAATTGCCACCTGATCACCTGAAAGCTAAGCCGTGTTTAATAGAAAGGAATACTTGAGGACATGTTTATCCATTCTTAATTTAACAGATTTCAACTATTTATCCAAATTATTATTTTGTTTACATTTCCAACAATTTTGCATTTCCAACCATGTCAGATGTAGACTTTGACTGTACTCTCATGCCCATTCGTCTATTTATACATAGATTAATGCAAAACATTTACAGCATTTCCTCAGGAAAGCAATGCTAGTCGAACTGAACAGGGACTGAACAGTAACTCCAATGGACACTACAGGTTTAATGGAAGGGGATGCCTTAGCGCTGTCTCCCCTCACGTGTACCCTCTTAGTCAGCCTGCTATCAGAGGCTTCCCCTTTGGCTCTCTCTCATCAGGGAGCTTTTGGGGGACGGGGGACGGGGGTTCTGGACAGCATGACCCTCATCAGCTCAAAACAAGGATTTGTTGTCCCTTGCCAGATTAAAAAAGGGTTAATGTTTGAAGGCTTTTGTTCTAATCTACTGGAAACTGTGCAACCTCATGGTGCTGTTTCATTGGTCGACTGCAACGCAATTTGTTTTTAGACTCAATCCTTAAACTATATATATATATATATATATATTATATACCACACATGACTGCAGTGAGTCCCTCATTGACAAATTTTAAGCTTCTGGCAAACCAAAACAGAATCAATGGGTGACACATGTGTTGCCAAAGCTTGCTATTGCAGTCATAAATTGCATCTCCTCCTTGAGTTATTCCTAAATAAAAAATAAAAAAAAACTGTGGAACTGTCACCAAATAACCACTAAATTAACCCTGTAGGTGCTGGTCTTGAAGTAGCCCAACTGCATGTGTGGTTTTACTCTGTTTGTAAATGAAATCAGTGAATTAATGCAGGGAATTAAAAGCAAAAATATTCCCTGTGCATCTCCATACACTGCATGGGGCACCACAGGGATGTCGGAGCGGAGATTGGAAGTGCAGTGACCTCAGGGGGCAGTCAACGGCAGGGCAAGCTGAGCGGTGAGAGAGGGTGTGATGGTAAACAAGGGGGAGGGAGGGAACAAGGAAAAAAGAGAACGAGAGAAAGAGAGCGGACTCCTTCAGGAGAGATGGAAATTGGTTCTCTTTGTTCGGAGGAGGAACATATTTGGACAAATCGTCTATAGCAGGCTGCAGTATTTATTTGGAGGCTGTCTGCCGTTCGGGCGTCTTGTGAGTGCATCTTGTGTTCTTTATCCTTTTGATCTCAGACAGCCAGTTATTTCTCCTCACTGTGCCAAGGAACGCTGTCACACTGATGGAGGACCCGAGCTGCCTCCTACACACACTTGTGTTGATGCACACACACACACACACACACACACACACACACACACACACACACACACACACACACACACACACACACTGTATACAGTATATTGTCACAATGTTTTTTCCCCTCCCTCCTTATCTGTCTTTCACCTCTATTCTTTTCATCTTTGTTTTTTATTGCTATTTGTTTTCCATTGTAATCCACTTTTCCACTTTTCCTCCGTTTTGCTCTGTCCTTCCTTACACAACCCCATTTCTTTCTGTCTGTCTCACACGTGTCGACTGCACTGCTTGTCTCCAACATTGTGATTTGCCCCCTTGACTATCTGCCTCTGGTGCCCTTCCCTTAACTCTGTCCCTCTCGCCCCCTCCCATCCCCTTGCCTGTGTCTGCCCAGTATTTTAATCCAGTTTAAAGGCTAAACCACAGGGCAACTGGCACAAGGCTTTGGCAAACACTTCCTTGCCTGAGAGAAAATAGGACAGAGATAGCAGGGGAGGGCAGGAGATGGACTAATTTTGTTTGTTTTTGGCTTGGGTGCTTGTCTCAGCCCTCCCGTCTCCGGCAGCTTGTATTCTTGTAGGCATAAACAGGACACACACACACACACACACACACACACACACACACACACATACACACAGACATCTAATTGTCAGCCATTTTGACAGAGAAATGTTTGTTTCCCCGTTAATTGTGTTTTTAAAGACGGGCTTTGTCAAAAGCGTATCTGCTTGTAAAAGCTCTTTTCATGATTCCCAGGTAAGCTGTGTTCGTGAGAAGAGCCCGAAAATGGTGCGGCAACCACCGAGATCAAGCGAGGAATTAAAAGCTGTCACATGAAACGCGGGCCCCTCGCTGGGAGGGGTATGTTTGTGACAGCAGGGGTGCTGGTAAGGAGGGTGCCGACAGCGAATGGGGTTGAGGAGTTTAGGGGAGACGCGGGGGAGGCGGAGGTGGGTGGAGGGTGGTTCAGGGGGGAGTTGAGGCTTTGACAGGTGTGGCTGTGTTGACACAACCGCGCTGTCGACGAAACTCTTTCAAGTCGGCCCCGGCAACATGACTCGTTTGACTTTGCCTGTGTGTGTGTGTGTGTGTGTGAGTGAGTGACGCGTGTCGGCGCGCCGTGCCGAGCGGCCGGTTTAAGCGGTGGCACATGTGAACGACTGGCCAGGCAGCCATCTATCCATCACAGTTCATCCTCCTCACTCGGCTCTGACAAGCCCCATGCTTCAGGAAAGGCCTCTTTTTGTCCTCCATAAATCATTTTCCTCAGTGGTTTTTAATGCTGCCAGGCCCAATTTGACCGACACCCGTCACACATGTCAGCCTGCCCATAACAAGGTCAATCAGTTTGACCTCTCTCAAATCCTCTCTGCTATAACAGCAGACACCCTTTCCCCCTCTCTTTCTTTCCCTTTTCCCTCTCTCTCTCTCTCTCACTCCTTTTCTCTCTCTCTCACTGTCTTGCTCCCTCGTTCCCTCACTCCCTGTCCATGCCCCATATGGCGAGGGCTTCTCTCAGTGCATGTAGCGGTGCTCGGCTGATTTATCCCCTGTCGCCTGTGATGCATCCATTCACCGATACTCCCATTAGGGCCATTTCCACTTGGACATGAAATACGACCCCTCCGTCCCCACTCCCCATAGCACTCCCATTGTGTCCAGCACTAAAGATTGTCTCACGTGAGACAGCCAGGGACAAGGGCCCCCCTTGGTCTCATCCTGTAATGGGCAAATCAATGGCCAACTCAACAGCCTCTCTCATCCTCCCTCTCTATGCCCCCCTCTCTCTCTGTCTCTCTCTCTCTGTGTCCCATTCCCCATCAGACTGAATGCGCCCACCTCCACCCTGCCTGGTGAGTGTCAGTGGGATTTCATCCTTCCCTGAGGGTGAGTGTGTGTGTGTGTGTGTGTGTGTGTGACTGGCTCCCAGCTCACTCACTATTCCACTGCGGTCAGCCTCATGAAGCACCATTAGCCTGGCCCTGCAGTCCTGCTCCTGACCCAGCAAAGTCCAGTGGGCCATGTGTCAATCAATGAGCCATGGCTGAAAATCCTCTGATAGGACAGGTCCTCCCCACCCCCACATGTTTCTTTTGGCCCTCTGCCCTCCTCTCCTTCTCTCCATCTCTCCTTCTCTCTCTCTCTTTCTCTCTCCATCGCACTCTCTTTCTTTCTACCTCTAATCCAATACTGCAGCCGCCAAGGCCTTAAACACCGAAGTTGCCCCTTTTTTTTCATTTAGCTCTACGAGCTGCCCTTCAGTAATGGAATCGTTGGACCTTAGCTCTCTCCTGTTCTTTGTAGTGGACTGCTATTGGCACTTTTCTGGTTAAGACAGGAGCGAGGCAGCAGTGGGGTGAGCAGAGAGAGCAGTAAGTTCATTATGCGCCCAGTCCCCCCAAACCCACAGCCAATACACTCACAGCAGCAGAGCTCACACACACTTACAAATAAGTCCAGCTGTAACAAAAGGCCTCCTGAAAAATCAAGATGTTCCAGCACAAATGTCATTTTGATACTCAAAGAAGATGAATAAATTGAACAAAAAACAATGTTTTTTTTATCTTGGCAGCAGTACTTTGGTGATCGTAAGCCTAACACATGTGAGGGGAGGCCAGGATGACCATCCAGAGTCTGCCATTTTTTTTGTTATCTGTCCAGAAATATTGTGCTGCCCTTTACCATAGACATGAATGCCTGGTGAAGCTAAGTCAATAGTCTGTTACAATCAACCCTTATAAATGCCTCTGGACCTCAGGTAAAATAGAGCAGGCAAGTAAATTGAGACATTTCTTACATCAAGGCCCTGAACTAACATTGATTAAATACAGCTGTTAAACCAACCAATTAACCTCGGCATGATTGTGATTGCTTACATTAATACTTCATTTATGCTAATGAATGCCGAAACTTGTTTTAGTTAAGGCAACGTTAAAGTGTTGGGACATGAATGTCACGTGTGTGTGTTTGTGTTTGTGTGTCTGTGGGAGTCTGTATGTGTTTGTGTGTGTGTGTGTGTGTGTGTGTGTGTGTGTGTGTGTGTGTGTGTGTGCGTGTACTGTATGTGTTCGTGTTTGTGTGTCTGTGGGAGTCTGTATGTGTTTGTGTGTGTGTCTGTGTGTATTTGTGTGTGTGTGTCTGTGTGTGTGTGTGTGTGTGTGTGTGTGTGTGTGTGTGTGTCTGTAGAGAGCGAGAGGTGTCAGGCATCATAGTGGATTGGATTGTCTGATCAAAGTAGCTGGTTGCAGGGGTTGGTCACAGCACGGGGTCTGCTCAGGATGTCTGATGTGGTGACAGGCGCAGAGAGGCAGTGACAGGTGACTGCCTGGGAGCTACAGCGCTCCTGAACAACCACAGACAACCACGGAGGAGGTATTCTTAGATAATGGGCTGATGACTGTGAGACAGGACAGAGTGAGAAAGAGAGAGCGAGATAGAGAGAGAGGAATGGAGATAGAGAGAGAGAGGGAGAAATAGAGAGGTTGTATGATTGATTCATTTAATCACCTTTCTAAGATGTGAGTTCTCCAATTTTTATAAGATATATAAAAATATCACAATGCCGTAAGGAAGCCATCATGATGGCATCAAACAGCACTCAGAGATAGATATAAAGCACAAACCAAAACTATCAATGAAAATATGCATGTGTGTATCATAAACAATGGAAAAAATCAATAAATCTACAGTGACATCTCTTCCTTTTCAGTGGTCTGTCAATCAGCAGATCACATGTGTCATGACAAAGGTGGTCCACTTTAACCTGTCCTTGGTCTACATCACACAAGTGCCCTCTGCTGCTCACACTAGCCCACGTCCTCTCAGTCTGAAGAGTTGGCACACGCTCTGAGTGGACGGGCCTTGTTCCGACCCCAGCTTTTTCATGGATTTTTAGCGCCGTTACCTTTTGACTTCGTAATTGATGATGTGAGTTGGCATCGCCTGCAGGTCACTTGGATCAATGTAAAATAGATGGAGATGTAAATGCTATTCTGTCAGTGTGGCCTCTCTGAAGCTCTGGCACTACTAGCAGTGTGGGTCAAATCCAACAAGCTTGCTGTGCATGAATGGGATCAAAGCAGAATTTGACTGAATAATAATAATCGGGGGTTGGATATGACATTTGTTACTTATCCAACCCCTCCTACACCTAACTCCTTACACTCTACACTCCATCAAGGGGGGGGTGGTATGTAGTGTGACTTGGAGTCGTGTACAGATCCTACTCCCCATCCCTCTCCCACACACATCGTGTCACCACTTTTCCCGTCCAAAAAAAGCCAAAATATCCCCGAAAATTTAACTTGAAAAAGAAAGGTCTAGAAATAAGTATATGTATATGCATATATACTCTTTTGATCCCTGCATTTATCCCAATCTGTGAATTAGTGAAACACATTCAGCACACAGTGAGGTGAATCACACACTAATCCCAGCACAGTGAGCTGCCTGCTACAACAGCGGCGCTCGGGGAGCAGTGAGGGGTTAGGTGCCTTGCTCAAGGGCACTTCAGCCGTGCCTACTGGTCGGGGTTCGAACCGGCAACCCTCCAGTTACAGGTCCAAATCACTAACCAGTAGGCCACGGCTGCCCTCAAATGCATGGGGACAGGGCAAACTTGACATCTATTTTGTGAAGATTGCATATTTCTGTAATTCTGAAGATCCGAAGAAAGACCGGCCCTCTCCTCTCCTCCTCTCCTCTCTCCTCCTTATCCCATTCTCCCCGGCTAACTCTCTTTCAGTCACACTCTCCCTCATGTCTGGCTCTACTCTCTCTCTCTCTCTCTCTCTCTCTCTCTCTCTCTCTTCTTCTCCCTGATTCTCTGCGTCACGGCCAGATGGAGGTCCTCAGAAGTCAGGTGGCACAGCGCGGTCTCTCTCCTGCTCACCTCCTCTCCTCTCCTTGCCTCCTCTCCTCGCTCCCTAGGCTGCGTCTCCACTCCCACTTGCTCCCTCTCACCGTTATCAATTAGTGGGAATGATGCGGCGAAAGAGCATGATGAAATTCAGCCGTCAGCGCCGCTGAGCGCCACGCCGCCTGTCACTCACACACCCAATTACCTGGTTACAGAGCATGCCTCCTCTCTCCTTCTCTCCCTCCCTCTCTCTCTCTTTCTCTCTCAATCTCACTATTTTGCTCTCCTTTTCTGTCTTTCTGTTTCTGTTTCTTTCTCTCTCCTCCCTTTCTCTCTCTCTTTCTTCTCGTCCTCCTGACTGACAGGAGAGCAGAGGCACACACTGGAGCTGTGGGTGTGTGACACACATTTCTTCTCACTATCCCTTCTTTCTGATGCGAGTTAAATAGGATATCACCCTGATCAGTTTGTCACTTTTGAGAGAGAGAGAGAGACTGTGTGTCTGTGTCTATGTGTGTGTGTGTGTGTGTGTGTGTGTGTGCGTATGTGTGAGAGTGAGTCTATCACACTCAATCTCATTCTGAACCCAGGGCCGGCAGAAGGCATGGGCCAAAATACCAGGGGCGCCACAGCGTGGTTAGCTAAAGGCTACAACATTGAAAACACATCGATTGTCAAATAATGACATAGATGGTTTATGCGGAAGCAGCAAGTAATTCATTTTCAGTGATATCGGTTAAATAACAGTCATGAATGAGACGTTCAAAGCCTAGTGCTGTGGAATACAGAAAAGTGCCACAGGTTGAAAAACTTTTCTCCCGCATATGGGTGCTGATCTTCAGCCTGAATCGTCAGGTTGCTAGCAGTGGAACGTAGCAGAGGGACGACAATGTACTGTAATAAGGTAAAATCTGAATCTCACCATGTCACCGAATCGGGGGAGCAATGAGCTTGTTTCCCCACAATAAGATGGTCCTATTAACGGGGTGATATGAGACAGCGACACTCGAAGGGCGTTCCTAATGTCACGTTTAAATGCACACCTAACAGATGACATCATATTAAGGGACCGTTCGGTATTTATGGAATGGACCACCGGAGGAAAATAGGGGAGGGCCATGTCTTTATATTCTTTGTTGAGGAGAGGGTCACCCAACTTTTGTATTCACGAACACAGCTAAATTTGGGCCGTCGCCCAGGGCCTCACGTCTGATTGGCCTCGCGCCTGGCCAAAGATGACATTAAGTGTTTATTCTTCATTAACGCCTATTAGCCTAAGCAAAAAGCTTAATGTGGCTTAATGTCCCTAAAGGAATTATCCGGAGTAAAATGCACTTTAGATCAATTTACGGATGATTGGGAGTACATACGTTGAGTTGACATCAAAATCATGTCAGTGACTCGGATAGAGAGTCCAGAATGAAGTTCATCAAGCCAGTACCTTTCCGGAAATGTTACTGCTGCAGCTGGCGTCTTTAAAAAAACATAGTCCAGTATTTCTTTCGAAATTGGAAATGAAGTTGTATGGACTGGACTATGTTTTTTTTTTTTTAAACGGCGACGAAATTGTGAATGATCACCTTCAAAAAATCTAGCCCGAAGTTTTTTTCTTCTTTTTGAGCACGTCCGAATCCCAGGACATAACAATACAGTCAACATTTAGCTTTCCAAAAACGGGAGATTTTTTTTCGGGGGGGGGGGTCAGTGTTTATACCTGATCTGTGTTTGCATATTTAACACGTTTCATACACGTGTTTCAACACTGCATTTCGGTCGTTGCTTTTACCTTACCATTACCTTACGCATGCCAGTTATGTATCCACCAGCTGCCTACTTCCAAAACTCCAAAGCTGCTTGCTGTCAGATTTGGTTCCGAGGGCACAAGTTCAGTGTATCAACAACACTCAATAACAGTTTTTGTGAGGTGTCAATCAATTAAATTCCCAACAATTTCACAACAGCTAGTTCTGGAGTAGGCCATTCAACTAGCCGGCTTGCTTACGGCGAGACTTCGGGCTGCGCGAGTCGGCACCGCTTCCCCTTATTTGGGTTTTGGGTTGCCAGGTTTTAGCCTATGACAAAACGGTTGAAATTGAAACTAAGTGATCTTGTATGTGTAGGGTGTATTTCATACACAATCTGGCAACCTGAATGGATCAATGATTTTAAAATTAAGTTTGATGGCCATGCAAATTACGGGAGTTTTCTGGGAGAAATAACAAAACGAGAGGGTGCTGGGAGATGACCTTGAAATACGGGAGAAACCCGGGAAAAACGGGAGTGTTGACAGGTATGGACATAACGCACTGGACCAATAGGCTCGATATATAATTCCAAAGGGGACAGATAGGCTACTGCACAACTTAAAAAGATTGAACGAACCTTCCCGAATTTTGAAATTGCGATCAGTGACTGGCATCGGGTGAACAAAGCTTTTTGAAGTTGAATAGGCTATTAAAAACTATTTGCAGGAGAGATTGGGCTCGCCCTTCTATGAATTGAAAAATACGCTATTCGCTGGCCTATTTCATTGATGAGTTTGCGGCAAAGTGGTGGGCGGTGGTAGTGTAGTGGTTAAGGAGCTGGGCTAGCGTGCAGTAGCCTGAAAGTTGTTGGTTCAATTCCTGGCTTCCACTGTTGTGCCCTTGAGCAAGGCACTTAACCCCAAGTTGCTCTGGGGACAATGTGATCCCTTGTAATATAGCTGACATATGTAAGTCACTTTGGTCAAGAAGTGTCTGCTAAATGTAAAGTAAGCAAGAAAATGTGAGTCAGGAAATGGCGAGTCAATGTCATTTATTTGTCCAATATTAGCCTACAGACCAGTTCCATAGTGCACATCTTATCAATAGTTTGAAGGTTGTGTGTTTCTGCACATTGACAAATAGCCTAGCGTTCAGCACAATGATTTACACACAATTAGTGCACATAAGTGAAAAGGGCCTCGCACCTGTCAAGTTTGCACAGGGCCTCGCACCCCCTTGACAGCGGGAAAAGACAGCGGGAAAAAGTTAAAATAGTATGTGATAAACCCGGAAAAAGTTGACAGGTATGTTTCGGTCCCGGTGATTCAAGGAAGGACTGGTAGCATGCAAGCTCCCAAACTGACCCAGTAGGTCTTCAGAAGGCATCAATAAATTGTTGGGGAGGGTCATGTGTTTTTTCTCAATCACTTTGGAGGGTCATAGAAAAAATTCTTGCTGGCGAGGGAGGGTCACGTCTTTTTTGACTAATGCTCCCAAAACTCCTCCGGTAGCCCCTTAAATAAATAACGAACAGTCCCTAAATAGGTATTCCGATTTTTGTATAATAGCCTGTAATATTAATAAATGGGGGCAGCCGTGGCCTACTGGTTAGCGCTTCGGACTTGTAACCGGAGGGTTGCCGGTTCGAACCCCGACCAGTAGGAACGGCTGAAGTGCCCTTGAGCAAGGCACTCCTTACCCCTCACTGCTCCCCGAGCGCTGCTGTAGCAGGCAGCTTACTGCATCGGGATTAGTGTGTGCTTCACCTCACTGTGTGTTCACTGTGTGCTGAGTGTGTTTCACTAAATTCACCAAATTTCCCTCACGGGATCAAAAGAATATATATACTTAAACTTGTTATGTTACGTGAAAGCCTTAGTTGCTTAATTGTAGGCTACCATTTTTTCCGTGAGGCCTGGTCTTTAATGTCCCACAACAATGTTATAATTTTTCCATCCGGTCCAGTAGCAACGTTGAGCTCCCCCACACATTGAGACCAGCCCCGATCTGCACGCTGCAGCCGGAGGCTTCTGCAAAGGTAGCGTAGCACACAGTCTATGAACATGGGGGCGACATATTCCTTTTTCCCTGGGGCAGGATTGCCTCCCGCCGGCCCTGTCTGAACCTGTACATTTTATCTTTTGATCCAGTCCCAAGGCTATTGGGTTTACTTCTGACCACAACAAAAGCTTATTTTCTTCTATGAAATATAATACTCTACAAAACAGGGGATGATGTAACACATATTCTAAGAAATGCACTTACAGTATAAGTTTGTGAAGAAGCAATCATAGATTTATGTTTGCTCATCTCATTGATATTACAGAATGACAATTCAACAGGACATTTGACCTTGGTGCTTCTGGTTCTCCTGTTTATGGACTTGGTAAGAGTGGTTTTATGTACAGTGCACATCCACTGGGACATAAGGCCATCTGGATATAAACACAATGTCACCAAGATCACAATGTTACCAAGATAATCACACACGCGCCTGCACACACACACACACACACACACACACACACACACACACACACACACATACAGACACACATACATGAGTGCAGTGAAACAGTACAGTAAAAAACTATATGTGAATCACTCAGAGTCACTGTCCTGCTGCCAAAAGCAAGTCATTGCTGAGCAGCAGGTAACAGTGGGCTTAATGACTGGGTCCTGGTGGACCATTCACACCTGGTCATCCCCACTCTCTTACTGGCACCTCCAGACACCAGCAGGACAGTGAGCCCTTGGCAACGTGTGACCTCGCTGGCTGCCCAGCCTCCTGCACGTGCATGCTACGCTTGAAGGCTTTCAGTGCCGAGAACCACAGCCGATGCCATCAGACGGGAAATGAGTTATCACTTCAAAACACACTTATGATTTAGTTCATTTCCAGCGCTGGACCGACGGTCTCGTGCTGGGACCATTAAGTGTCCCCATGGACTCCTGCCCGTAAGCACCACTCAGAAAAATAAAATAAGTTCCACTTTGTTGTTTATTAATACTAATAAATCGAATCAAAAAACGAAAGATGGAGCCATTACTGAAAATGATGAGCATTACTGTCGGACTATTATTTATACATAGGCCAATTGCATAGTTATTATAAGAAGAGTTATTTCAACATTTCTATGTCACTTTCAATTTTCAATTTCATAAACAACTTTAAATATAGCTTTTTTGTTTAAAATATGGATAATAAAACATAAAACTTTTCTTACCAGATGCTCTAAGAGACTGTTGTTCATTATTTATAAGGGACCACCGGGTGGATTTTCAGTGCTTCAATCAAGAGTTGCATGACCCTCCCTTGCCTGCAAACATTTTTTCAATGACCTTCCAACAGGCCGATCATCAATGACTTCCACCCGCACTCCTTTGCGCTAAGAAAACACACTGACATAGGCTAACATTCTCAAATCAACCTCTGCTTTCTGATCTTACACATCACACTCCACCAAGATGGTGGCCATTTCAGTAGATTTACTCACTAACATTGTTGTGGAAACACAATAAGCATGGACACTAAATGCACACTTCCTGCATAACTGCATTAGCCTACTTGAAATAAGTTACTCCTCTAGTAAATAGTATTCACATGAAATAAAACAATAATACATTAAAACCATTCAACAAAGCACACTGGGTAATAACAAATTCAACACATGAACGAGCGTCAATTTGGGAGCTTGCATGCTACCACTCCTTCCTTCTCAAATGACTTGAAAAGGCTGTTTGCACAATTTCACAAATAATCACAGGGACTGAAACATACCTAACATGCCAACTTTTTCCGGGTTTCACGTATTTAAACTTTTCCCCCGCTGTCTTGCCGTTTTAAAGCATGTGTGACGAGCACAGCTGAGGCCTATCTTAGTCTCCCAGCAGGAAGTACACGCTACGAATTCACAAAAACGTGCTCAACAACCACATTAATACACTTAGATGCAACCACAGCCATAAGTACCAATTCATTACTGTTACTATTGACAGATTCTTTTTTACAAATGCATCATGCATGTACAAACAATGTAGGCTTCATAGAAGTCATATATTTTGCTGTGTAGCCAAAGACCTTGTGTTGGACTGGTGAAGCAAGATTCTATTTCAGTGTAGATATGTGCTGTGCTCTAGTTCAGTTCAGTTTGCAGTGTAATATGAATTATGAATATAGTGTCTTTGTTGTGGATACTGAGTTCACGAGACATTGAGCTGTTTTTTGTCACTATTTCTTTTCAGAAGTATTCAGCATGATTTCTGGCTTCAGATGGAATAAGACGTGACTTCTCACACAGACTGAAGGAGAGAGAGAGGTTGAAAGAGGTAGTGAGTGGGAAGAAGATAGTCTATGGTTTGATCTGTCTCCTATCATTCCCTAGAGACACCACTGTCAGTAGTAAATTATACTGAGCCAGAGGTCAACCAGCGCTTAGAATAGTAGACTTACAACTGAAAAGCACATTTATCATTACTATACACATTGTTGCATAAAGTACAAGAAAGCAATACTTGAGTAAAAGTACAAGTATCGTACTAGAAAAAGACTTTGGTAGAAGTGAAAGTTACCTATTAGAATATTACTTCAATATCTAAATTGTCTAAAGTCTTAAAGTATCTGATATATACTGTACTTAAGTATCAAAAGTATCAAAAACTGAAGAACTGTCTCTCTGACACTGTGATCTGCAGCACCG
Source organism: Alosa alosa (assembly GCF_017589495.1). Taxonomy (NCBI): domain Eukaryota; kingdom Metazoa; phylum Chordata; class Actinopteri; order Clupeiformes; family Clupeidae; genus Alosa; species Alosa alosa. The sequence continues at coordinate 29,745,777 of NC_063200.1, read as the reverse complement.
GAACGCCACAGGGAACTGTGCTCTCTCCAGTCCTGTTCACCCTGTACACATCTGACTTCTGCTACAACACCGAGTCATGCCACATGCAGAAGTTTTCTGATGATACTGCAATTGTGGGGTGTATCAGGAACGGGCAGGAGGAGGAGTACAGGAGCCTGGTGGAGGACTTTGTGCAATGGTGCAAACTCAATCATCTTCAACTTAACACTTCAAAGACCAAGGAGATGGTGGTGGATTTCCGCAGGTCTAAGCCCACTCTGCTACCAGTTCACATTGATGGGGTCAATGTGGAGGTGGTTAGCACCTACAAGTATCTGGGTCTCCACCTGGACAATAAACTGGACTGGTCAGCCAACACTGATGCACTCTACAAGAAAGGGCAGAGCAGGCTGTACTTCCTGAGGAGGCTGCGGTCCTTCAATGTGTGCAGTAAGCTCCTCAGGATGTTCTACCAGTCTGTTGTTGCCAGCGTCCTCTTCTATGCAGTAGTATGCTGGGGTGGAAGCACAAAGGAAGAAGGATGTGGGGCGAATTGACAGGCTGGTAAGGAAAGCTGGCTCTGTAGTGGGAGCTGAACTGGAGTGTATCACTTCACTATCTGACAAAAGGACCCTGAACAAACTGATCAACATCTTGGACAATGAGTGTCACCCACTCCACAGCACTATTGTTAAACAGAAGAGCCTGATCAGCTGGAGACTTAAGCTCACTGCCTTGCACAACTGACAGACTGAGAAAGTCATTTGTCCCCAGGGCCATTGAACTGTTCAATGCCTCACTTAAGGGAAGAGGAGAGATAGACTTCTCTGCATAGTCTGTCTGCCTCTTCACCCCTCCATGTTTGGTACTGTCTGTCCACTAGCCACTTGTACCACTGTCTTTATGTCCTCACTGTTTGCGTGCTATATTAGCACATTAGCACATATGCATAACCCCCCCCCTCCATGCCACAGCCGAACTGTGGCCACACATTTTCTTAAATAGTTAAATATATAGATATATAGACTTAACTTTACTTTATTTCTGCATTGTTGCACTGTTGGACTTACTCATTTGCACTATCACCATGACCACTATCACCATTGCACTACCACCATGACACTCATTCACACAGAGCACCTTAGAGCACCTTACCATACCTTACTATGCACAGAGAATCACAGGCTCAGTCCCTGCCTCAGTCATTGCAAGCGCCTCTGATTTATTAATCACTATTCAAGGCATGCATTCGCTGTGTTTGCTCATGTTATAGGCTATCACCAGTTAACATGGGCATCAGGATAGCTAGTAAGCTAGTAGACTAGTCTAATGGACTAATGACAAGTGTTGCTCTCTGTGGCGTAGTGGTGATAGTGCTTACTGCTTGGAACATTTTGCCTCAGTGAGACTCATGTTCGAAACCCAACAAAACCTTCGCTGATTTACTTTGACACATTTCCTGTTTGCACAACATTTTGTGTGGATGCTTAAGCAGACATGCATTATACATAGCGATTCCCGCATGTTTTCGGCAAGATCTTGCTTCATATTCTGTCACGCACTGTAGGCTTGTGAAAATGTGAATCTCCAGCACTGGAAGGGCAGAGGCAGAGCAAAGTGTTGTTAACAAGTAGGCAGGGTCTTGTTGAATATTCACGGATTTTATGCAAATATCACAAGTTAACCTGCTCACCATCTAAACTGGAACACCGGCCCAAAAGTGAAGCGGCCCACCGGAAATTCTCCCGATTTTCACGATTACCGACCCCGGGCCTGATTCAATCTTACTTTTCTTGGACTGAAGACAAGTCCTGCGATGCTATGGATAAATAGCCTTTCACAGGCCGCTGAGGAAGGTAGCGGAGTTCTCAGCTTCACAGAAAGTTGCCAATGTACAGAAACATTTCTTGCAAATACGGCCACGGGTGTATGACGTTATATTTACCACTACCCTGTTCACCGAGTTTACCACTATGGTCGGGGTGGTCGTCTATGATAATGGGAGGTCCTCCAGTAGGTGCTGGTGCTTCATGGCGGTTTCAGTTGTGCGTCCTCCTTTAGCAACAAACAAGCGCTGAAATAGAGTGCGGAGCGTGCGTAATGCAATCTAGAGCAGTGATTCGCCAAACCTCCCTTATTGCAGTCGCACACATTTCTTCTAATTTTATGTTTTAGTAACGAGTAACGAAGATGCTTAGTGGAAATATAACGGAGTAAAAGTATACATTTTATCTAGGAAATGTAGTGGAGTAAAAGTGGAAGTTGACATAAATTTAAATAGCGAAGTAAAGTACAGATACGTGAAATTCTACTTAAGTACAGTAACGAAGTATTTGTACTCACATTACTAAGTATAGCATGTGTGTATTTTCTCCATGTGTCCACCCATTATGTGTATGAGTGAGTGTTTTATGTGCTTGTGTATCCTGTGTGTGTATGTGTGCATGTGCGTGTGCGTGTGTGTTAGGGATGTAACGGTATGAAAATTTAACCTCATGGTTATAGTGACCAAAATGATCACGGTTTTCGGTATTATCACGGTATTTCTAAAAGTGTCTTCAATATGTTCAGAAAGCACTGATAGGCCTACACAAGCTGAAATGGTTTCCTGTTCACTTTTTTCTTCATGTTTAATTGGCTATGTGCTTATAGCTTAACTTACCCTACCATAACTTGGAGTTTGCTATTTCTGTTATTTGTATCCAATGAGTGAGACCAAAGAAAGCGTTCGAAATAAAACTTTAGGCTACTGTATTCTCTTGATAGCGTGAGTGGAATGGATTTAATGTGGATGCGAACATAAAAAGACGCAGAGAGGCTACATGATACAGTGCACATTTTGCAGTGAAAATGTTCTACCTTCTAAAATCAGGTGTAGCCTAATCTGATTCGTAGTTAAAACCATCAATTAGACAACAGAATCAGTAGGGTACCAGTTTTATTTCATTGTACTAGGCCTACTGTATTTCAAAAGCAGGTTCGGATGTAGCTGGGAAGCATTAAACACACGGTTTCCACACCGCGGTAATCAACCGTGATAATTATGATATTTGAAAAGAAACCGGTGATTTTTATCGTCAACATTTTTATTGCGGTTTACCATTATACCGGTAATTGTTACACCCCTAGTGTGTGTGTGTGTGCGTTGTGTTTGTGTGTGTATGTGTGTGTGTGCATGTGTGTGTGTGTGTACAGTATGTGTGTGTGTGTATGTGAAGGCCCACTTTATATTGCATGTCCCTGCCTTGGCTGTGCTAGTGTCGAAGCACCATGAGCTGAATCCTCTCGTGAAGGGTCACCCGCATCCCACTGCTCATTCCAGGGTATTCCAGAGGTGGAAAGCCGGATTAGCCGTGACCCACTGACTCGTTCGGGCGCGGGGACACCATTTCCTGTCTGTTAATCTTGAGCGTTCTCTCCTCCCCTGCACAGCTGGCCCACAATGCACCTCTTCGGAAAGGTCATGGCCGACTGGCCCACTATGCTTAAGCTCCACAGGGCGCCGGGCCATGCAACGGCCATCACTGCCCCTCTCCACTGCACCACACCACACTGCACGGCGTCTCGGAGGGTGGCCACTGTTTGGCCTGTTTATGTGTTTGATGGCTTTGTCTCATTCTTGGAATGGCGTTTCCCATTCCTCCATTCCATTCTCCACAGCACAGACTGGGCCAGAGAGGCATTTAACACACATCTCTCACTCCCCCTATTTTTATGTTTTTTTGCCTTCGATATGATAAAAACCGATTAAATAAATCACAAGCTTCTCATTGTTTACTTTTTTTTTTTTTCTGAAGGTCATTGAGCATGTTTTCTGTCATTTTACAATTTCCTTTTCCTTCAGGACTCATGAAAGATTACCAGTTCAAGAACCACAATCCTCTATCTATAAATACATGACGATTATTATTAAGAATTAAGAATCGCGTCTTACGCAACCTCTTTCACTTCAGCTCAAGTGACTTCTCGCTATTATCCATCATCTCACACATACTATTTCTGTTGTGTGTGTGTGTGCGTCATCACAACATGCCACTGTCCCCATCATAATACACTCCGTAAATCAGCTTACATTTTTATACAAAATTGAGAATTCCTTATATAATAAAAATTAGTGCATTTCTTCAGCCCTGCTTTTATATCAAATGCTGTTATGTCAATAGTTATTTGCAACATTATTTTTTCCTCAGGTTCGCTGTGTCCTCATCTACCCCTTTCTCCTTTCTCTCTCTCTCTCTTTCTCTCTCTCTCTCTCTGTCCGTTCCCTCCTGTCCTCAAATCAGTATCACTCTCCTATTCTCCTCCTCAAGTATAGGTTGTGGTTCTGTGGCATTTGATAACTGTCTTCTGATAACTCACATGAGGTAATTCTAGGCCTTGAACCAAGCTCTCAGTGCAGTAGAGATGCATTTAGTCAATATGTCCTACACAGAAATGACCTTCTACGCTGCCAATAGCGCTCGCAATCGTACACCCTCCTACACACATGCGTGCACACGAGCACACACACACACACACACATGCACAGGCATGCACACACACACACACACAAAGTGCTCCCAGGCCCCACGGGAGGGCCGTCTCGGCTACGATTAATATTCGGCGTATGGAAACCCGGCCGTTCCCTGCTGTGCTGTATCATGCAGTACCCAGGGACCAGAGGCACACTTTGTTTTTGAACTGACTGCAGCAATGCTGGGAGTTAGGTCACCACCCCCCACCTCCCCACCTCTCAAATCCCCAAAGACACACACGCACCTCCCACTGTCTGATAGGTTGAGGCTCCCTGTAAAAAATCAGATGACTCCCATGTGCGAACCAGGGATGCACCTGTGGAAAATATATAGTTTGCACTCCCCTCCGCTTGTCCTGAAAGAGGACAGGTGTTTTTTTTCCTTACACAAGTCCTGGAGAAAAGGCCCACGCTGTGTTAGGAGAAGGAGACATGCTGAGAGGCAGACCAGACTTTGATATGAAGGAGGAGAAGAGCAAACAGCTTCCAGTGCTTGAGCATACAGAAAGTGTATGAGTGTGTGTGTGTGTGTGTGTGTGTGTGTGTGCATTTTCCGCATGAGCATGGGGCATTTTCCGCATGAGCATGGGGTTTACATGTGGTGATGTGTTGAGACATGGATGTTTTGTGCATTAATGAGTTACTTTATGCAAAAAGAAACACAAAACTACTGTAAATCTCGCAATATCTTTCTTTGTCAAGTGTGTGTTGATTTGTGTGTGTGTGTGTGTGTGTGAGAGAGAGCTTCATGTGGGTGATGGACCATGGATGCACACACCCATGGGCGGATTATGAACTTTTGGGCCCCTGGGCCCAGATGTATTATGGGCCCCCCACTAATTGTCGTATATGTGGGAGGGGGGGTTTGGGGGTCCTCCCCCAGAAATGTTTTAATTTGTTTGATGTGATTTCCTGTATTCTGGTGCATTTTGGGGATTGCAAATACTAAATTCAATCAGATTCATAGCCTACATCCTGATTTGTTGATATTGAGGCAATGATTCCATGCAAAGGCTTGGGCTTCAGGGCCCCTGACCCCTTGGGCCCCTGGGCCTAGGGCCAGTAATCCATCCCTGTGCACAGTAATCCACCCTGCTGTACAGAATTTTTTTTTTTTTTTCAGTCCAGGCATTAAGAGGTCATCTTACTGTGGTATCATTTTACTGTATTGAGTACCAGCCGACTAGCCTGTGACAAACAGTGTCTTTTACATTGCTTGTTTTCAGTCCCAATAGAACTTTGTTGGTTATCAGCAACTGTAATAAACTCCAAATAAATTATAAATTATAAATAAAGTCCAAATATTACCTGTCAAATTACGAATTGGTGTGTAAAGTAGCCATGCAATTCTGCCAACAACGGATTATCACTAAATAACCTCCTGGAGGGAGGGAGTTTTAACATTTCCCATCGTGGAACACAAATAATTTTGTCAGGGTTGATTTTGTATAAAAGCAACTGGCAGGTTGTCAATTATCCCATAACAAATTGGATTTCCATTACAAGAGTGAATGACTTGGGAAATGTAGACCAGGGATGACTGTGATAACTGTGAGACACATTGAGGCCCAAACCAAAGTTCTTATCACTTTCATTATAGGATAATTAGTTCTCTCAAGTCTCCAAAGTGTGTAATTAGTTTCTATAAATTGTGTTGAGCTTTATTTAGCTATAAACAAGTAGAATGTGACCGCAGTCTGGGAACTCAGGTATCCCTGACTGTGAAAGACTGTCAATCAGGAGAGCAGCTGTTTTAGGACCACAACGCTTCTGTATTCAACTAGCGACCATATGCAAATGGCCCTGATGAGGATGTTAAATCCCTTTTGTGTCAAGATATAAGGGTCCGAGTGCCAGGATCTACTGAGAGGCTGATGAATTGAGGTCTTAATTTCTTCACAATCATGAATACTACAGTCATCTATCCTCTAGTATGGGCTCTATTAATAGTTCAAGAAATGAATTATTTGAGTGGAGTAACTGAGAACAAAAAGGAATATATGTATGTTTTTCATTCATTAAATATACCTCTTTGGTATTAATTCATATTTGAATCAGATGGCATCATGGGAGAAAATACATAATCAATTTCTAAGAATAAATGTAGAACAAGCTGCTGACAGCAAGCATAGGTTGCTACATGGATTGAGATGCACACACATAACTTATCTGGCTTGTTGTTATCTTTTTGCAATGGTAAAGACATAAACCAGTCTAGGTAATTAAAATGTAGTTAAGCTATTGATACCCTTATTCAATTCTCCCTCCACTGTCTTGCATATGTTTTCAATATCATAACCACAAGAACTCAAAGTGAGGGTGTGCCTTCAATTACCCAGTTTTCATTCTAGGCTACTGTCAATTCCAACCCAAGCCTCTCCATGGTGAAGTTTATTTAAACATCCAAAAGTGTCCTCGGCCATGTGGATGCAACCCATATCAACATGGCACAAATAGATTGGAACAAATACTCTGCTTTATTTAGGAGTCTGAGGGCCTTGTCTGCTGATTTAATCCACAGACAAAACTATCTGACAAAACAATGTAACAACAGAAGAGGAGGGACAGAATATGAAACATCTCTCGGCTTCTCTCCTCCCTCTTTTGGAGTCAAAGCTTGCCTCCTGTTCAGGGCCCCTCTGCTATTTTTCACCTGTTGTATCTACAGAGGATTGTTCTGAATTGTCTGTGTTTATGCTGTTGTGAAACCACCCCCCCCCCCCCCCCCCCCCCCAGAGCATGCTGATAATGAGAATGAGGATGATCTAATGACTGTGAAGATGTCTGTGCTTTGTGTTTACTGATTACTGATTCAAGAGTTTTCGTGCCAAATCATGCAGATGACTAAATGCACACAGGGGCTCACCAATGCATATGCGCACACACATGCATACACACACTCACACTCACTCACACAGACACACACACACACACACACACACACAACCATCCTTCCCTTTCTTCTACCTTCATATCTCTTTCTCTCTCTCTCTCGTACTCTGTTTTATTGTTATATGTGTGTGTCTGTATGTGTGTGTGTGTGTGTGTGTGTGTGTGCAGCTGTAGCTCTGAGATAATGCTCAGTGCACGGGAGAAATCCAGGGATCTGGGGGATTGACCCTCAAATCCACAGTGCTCCATGAAGGCTGGGAGGAGCGCGTGAGTGAGTGAGTGGGTGAGTGAGTGAGAGAGAGGGAGTGGGTGCTGGGTTGGGTGTGCTGGGCCCTCGGTCAGTCTGACTGGCTGGTCCGAGCATTCTGCGGAGTCCTACACAGGGTCAAGCAATTTAGTGGCTCAACTCATGGCAGGCCTGGCCGACAGGGCACAGGGAGGCCAGGGTGGATGGTGGCTTTGAGCCCAGTCAGAGATAATCATCCCGACGGGTAATCACATGTGAGGGTTAGGGGTGATTACAGCCAGACCTGTGGTGTCGCCATGTGGCTGTTTGTGAGTGTTTGTGTGGTGTGTCTGTATGTGTGAGTGTGTGTGTGTGTGTGTGTGTGTCTGTGCTGTTTGAACTCTTTGTTCATATGCAACTATATGCAACATTTTGCTTATCTTGACCTTTAAGTTGGATCTACGTCGTGTTTAGACTGTTCCTGTTAATTTCCTGTGTGTGAAATATTCACATTTCCTGTGAGCGGTGTGAATGCCAGATGAGATTATCCACAGTCTCAGGCTGACCCAAAGAATAATTATGTAAATGTGTTCACCAAAGAGCCTTCACATAATCTCTTAACAATGTGTGATAGTAACATTTTCAATTGCGTAATTCAGACACCATAATGGCTTTCCTGAGCCATGAAAAGCTATGCAAACATCTAGAGTCTACTGCTTCCTCATTAACACCATTGCCATGAATAGGTGAGTATTTCCATTATAGGTTTTAGATACAACTGCAAGATGATCTGTTGAACTTTCGAAGGGCAGGCATCATTTCATACACACATTTTTGGTGGCATTTCAAAACACGTGTTTTAAAGACTAGTTGACACGGCACTTACTGTGATGTTTTATCCATTTTGCATCAAATTTCAGGTAAAATGGCAGCACAGAATAGATCTTTTTAGGAGTTGCACCTTTGACATTAACAGCTTGCATACTGTATCTCTGAGGAAGGTACTAGGGCTATAAATTGGCAAGTAAAAAAATAATTTGCGAATAACAAATGAATCACAAAAGTATTGCGAATTGCGATTAATCGTGATTTCTTTCATATAATCAAGCTTTTAATAAGGATAATTGGATATAGTGCCATCTACACTAAAGTCAATTTCTGAACCTGACTTTTTTGCACTACTTTCTTCCTCCACACATTGAATGCAAATATCAAAAGTTAATTAAAAAAGTTAATTGACATTCTGAAGAACACATCAAAATGAGAATTCCCTCAACCCAAAAAATGAATAAAATATTGTTTTGTTCTTGATAATTGGATACTAAGTTTGATGCAGTATTTGGTTTCTCATCCAACACAATTTGAGCTCAAAAGGTCACCATCAGTCTTTGCTGATCTCATTCAACTCTTAATCAAAGAAACTATATAAGTAAAGGGAGCTTGTCTTCAAAAAGAATACAATTCAGACTTGACACAAACATCAGTTGTTTTTATGGGCCTTGGCCAGGGCCGCGTTTGTGCATTGGGAAAGGGGCTGCTGCCCCGGGCCCGGCCACTAGGGGGCCCCGGCGCGGGACATTTAAAAAAGAAAACAAATGTCTTATCGTCACCTGTCTTTCCCCTTATCAATGCATGCTATCACATATGACAACAATGGCTTCGCATGAGACAATTAGGAAATATGAAGGCGGAGCTCGAAAAAAGAGAGAGCGGCAGCCAGACGTTCTCAGAAAGACGCGCCAAAACCACGGCCGTAGGCTACCCAAGTACGCACTGTGCGTATCATCAGGCTACTCGAGAGAGAATTGCCCCCTGTGTGTGTGTTATCACACCAAATAGGCCTAGCCTACCATAACTTCCCAACTCTGCACATTAACTGCATGACAGTAGGCTATTTACAATTTTCTGTAAGTTTGTAAACACGTTATCAAAATCAACTTAATGCAGAACTATGCATGCGCGCACCTTTTGTTTGAGCAGGAGAGCCTACACACGCATGCTACAGAAGTTGTCGGCTAGGTTGTTGTTTTCTATTATTATCTAAGCTGGTTATCAGCACACAATGTTCTAAGCTAATTCATTAACTCGAGACTCATCACTTCATAATCATGGATATAACACGTTTTTTAAACAACGAAAACAGAAAGGATGGAGACAGCAAAGTGAGAGGAGTTATTTCAAATGGGCAAGCCGCAAGCACAAGGCAAGGTTATTGTGCTTGTCAAAATGGCTAGCATTACCGCTGTTTAAAGCCATACGTGAACGTAGCCTTCGCTAGAACAAAACTAAAGGTAACTTTAGCCTTTATAGGGCTATACAAAGTTGTCCAAATAAATGGGTCGTTGTTACGCGTTGTTGTTGTAAAGATATTGCATGTGGATGTCATTAGCCTACTACTTTTTAACTGACAAATGCAGGAACCTAACCGGGACAAATAGTATCAAAGCGTTGAAGTTAGTGGGTGTGTGCGTACCATCGCATTCATTCCTGCAGGCGCCAAAACGAGGATCGAAATAGTGATAAGTCCACGTCCACCCCTGTCCCTGACAACGTTACTGTTATCGGCTCCAACACCCACCTTGTTTGTATTTGATGTGGCTTGGCTGTGTGTGTGCGCGCTAGACTGCGTGTTTCAATGTATTTGACGTGGCTGGTTAGGGCTGTGTGTTAACAATGTACAATGTTTCATAGTTCGGGAGTTGCACATTTTAGGCTGACCTGGGTACCACTGGCAGTTTTTTTCAAGCCTTAGTTTAAGTAATTCATTGATGGTAATAATATAATATTTCATAGATTTTTTGTGCACAATATAAATGCAAATGTATCTGTCATAATTTAATTGCCACTCTCTCTCTCTCTGTCTTATGTATATTGATAATAATAATAATAGTAATATATATTAAAAAAAAATGGGTGGGGGGCCTCGGGGAGGCCTCTGCCCTGGGCCCCAGATGACCTTAACCTGGCCCTGGCCTTGGCATGTCACTGGGACATAACAATGTTTTCCTTGATCCTTAGAAAAATCCAGAAAGACACAAAACAAAAACAACTATGTCCCTTCAATGTCCAACAGCCCCTCAGTAAAGCATCAAGTGCTGTATAACATGTGCAGGCTTGATTACATGTTGTGTTTGGCATACTGTGCTTGAGCAAAACTATACTTTCACATACATATGGCTGTCACAATTAGCCCCCTATAGAAGAAGAATACAGCAATCTCACATAATGCTTCCTTAAGTATTCATGATGGATTCTGTTTGGCTTTCCAAAGAATAAAGGCAGCAATTACAATTTTTTCTCTATGCCAGTTCACACCAACCAAGCTGCTGGAGAGAAGCCCGTTGAATGAAAAATTCTGACCCCCCTTCAATTTTATGCAATTATGCTACTATTCTCCAACCAGGAAAATTCATGAAAGAAAATATTTTGACAAAATCTCAGTGCTTTTGCTCCCAGATTGATCACAATTGCCATCAGTCCTATACAATATGCCTTTATTTTGTTTGTGCAAGGACACTCATGAATTATGTAAAAAGAACGTGAATGACTTAGAACAACATCTGCTCTGTACACCTTCAAAGCTCATCTCTAGACCATTTAAGGAACTTGGCTGAGATATGCTTTATAATCATTTCAAGGTAATTACTGTAAAAAGCCACACATAAGCATAAAAGACATAGAACAACGCAGAGCTGCTTTTGTGTTTTGAACACGAGTCAGGAAATCTTGTCCGTACTGCGTAAAAGGCCCTTACTCTCTAAGTCTAACATCTGTAGCGAGAACACATCTTTATGTTTGCTTTTATCTCCATTTCAAAGGAAGGCCAGCAGAACTTTGTGCTTTCTGTGTGTAACCGCAGAGTGACAATGTGAACCCAATAAACAAACTGACAGAAAAGATTTGAGAGCGAAGCAAAAGCCTAACAAGAACGTGAGAACAGCTTCACTTTACTTGTCAGATCTGCCTGGGCGTCGCTGTGCTACTCCACAGAGGTGTCGTTAAAACCTGCCGTCATGCGCTCCAAATCACTCTAACTGTTTAATGAGATCAGGATGAATGAAAAAGAGAAAGAAACATTCCAGAAACAACATATATTTACATATATACTGTATCATACCCAGCCGCTTCATATTTATGCTCATATGGTTAAAATATTGTATTATATTTTATCACCTGCCGCTGAATTGTTACAAAACTTGGAACAATCAAGGACACCTGAAAACAAAAACATCAACAAACTGTATGCAATTTAAATGTCTGCCTGAGATTAGGAACAACACTAAAGAGTTTATTACTCCCTTAGCCAAGACATCAGATGATCTTCAAGAAATCTTACCCTACAAAATGACTGGGAGTGACTGTGGTGGTGGTTGTTTGCCTGACTTGTGGAAATTTGTTCACGTCTTGTTGCTGAAAACTCAATGAAAAGGTTGTCACCTTGTGACATGTTACAATGTGATTTTGGTTGTGGATGGTCTATTGACCTCTGAAGTGCAGACATCTGTGCAATTTGATGACAACCTCTATGTATTCAGCATATTATACAGGATCACTGAAGATAACCTAACCTAGGGCTGCAGCTATCGATTATTTTTGTAATCGATTAATCTAGCACTTTATCGATCGATTAATCGATTAATCGGATACTTTTTTTTGCATTTTTAAACAACCAAAACAAATAATGCATAACGAAAATGACATGGCTGTAAAATTATCAAGCAATTGGCACAGAGGTATTTATTCTAACTCCAACATTTGGCTCCAAAACTAAGCCCATTTATTGCAATTTACCCATTTAGTGTTTATAAGTGCCAGTGCCAACAATTAAATAATGTTCAAAATGCTCTCTGTAAAACTGCAGCCTCTTGTGCATGACTTAGCTGGGCGAACAAAGCTGTCCATACTATGTTGTGAAGTGCTGGGAGGGAGAAGAGGGAAAGCAATTGAATGTATTAATATGCACAACAAGTTTCATGCTGTAATCTAGACTTGACATCAAAGTAAATATCTGTTTTATGTAGATTTCTACACCTGCAGCATTTACCATTAGGCTACTAACAAATAATGTTACCATTAGGCTACTAAAAAATAGCCTACCATTAGGCTACTAACAAATAATTTTACCATTAGGCTACTAAAAAACTAGATGTACCGCATAGCGGTACAAAATATGACCGCCGCTCAGTCCTGTACATCCGTTCCGCGAAAATAAATCACACTTCAATTTGTCTCCATATTTTACTCCATCCCCCACTCTTGAAACTTTTGTGTATGCTTGTTTGGCATGCCTGAGTGTGTGTGTGCGGCTGCACAGAAAGTAGCCTACTGGTGCTGAAAAGGTGAATAGATTGTAGAATGGCCAAAGAAGATGTAGCATTGTTATAAAACCTTTAAAATCTCTAAACAATCACAAGTAGGGCAGTTCATCACAGTTCATCCATTGCAACTGGATTGATGAAAGGTCACTTACACCTGTAGGCTACATTGTATTTGGGAAAAGCAAAAGGTATCAGCATAATGTTATTTATTTATTTATTTTTATGTATTTATAAACAAAAACATCTCTGTCAGTTCCATGCCGTTTTCAACAGCTATCAAAAACAAAGGTCATTTTTGGATGGATGGATTTTTGTGAATGTTTCTTCTTCTACATAAGATTTTAGTCATCTTTAGTTCATGTAATACTTTATTGTCAATGCACAAATTAAGTAACAGTAGTCTGAAACGTTATTGTTAATGCACAAATTAAGTAACAGTAGCCTAGTCTGAAACGAAACGCTGTTTTACATCTAACCAGTGGTGCAAATAACTGACATGTCCAAATGGGCCTTGATGAAATGCGTCGCTAGACTGTTCATACACATTTTAACGGGCCAAAGTTGAAGAGCTTTTGTCCGTTATTGTTCGTGCAAATATAGGCTGATTCATGTTCCCTTGCATTGTTTAACTGAGGTCCATGGCTAGTCTGGCTTTCATCAGACCAAGCTCAATCTTTTAAGAAATCAAAAAATAAATAGTGGGCAGATCAGGCTGGGTTCACCCAGCCTAGTCCATAGGCACCCGATATTGTTTAATTTTCCGATTGAGATATACACGCTCTGGCTATTCTAAATGCAAAAATGCATCAGGGAGTTATGACAAAACGGTAACTAACAAACTAGATCCTAATAGAAAGCTGTTAGCTTCCCTAAGCTACAGGTAGGATTATAAGGTAGGCCTATTTACAACATAAATTGTCAATAGGCTATGCTGGCTTACACAAATAAAATCTCCTTTGGCTTACTTTACAGTATCAAGCGGACTTAAACTGTCATATCGTGGCGAAAAGTTGTAATAACATTCACGCAGCTCCATGAGTCAAGGAAAGCGCGAATGAAGTAGCCACTTCTAAATGGGACCCACTACACAGTAGCTTAAGGTGTTTTGCTAAAGCAGCCATAATGAAATGAAGGTGTCATTGTTTGGATACTTCACACACACGTGCTTTTTAATTTCACAGACTACAACTACCAAGCTGTAATCAAAGCACATCGATTCCCCTCTCACACCCTGCACGCACTTAAAACAAAATAAACTGGCGTCTCAGTCTCACGCATGTATAGGCAAAACTGTATCAGACCGGTGTAGTGTAACGTTGGTAAATCTTCCATTGCACAGAATGATTTTGTAGCACGTGCAATAAATGACAGTCGAAAGATACAAACAGTGCTGCTATACATTTGCTTGGTATAACCGCATTTATAGTTTTCTACAAATGCAATCAATCAAATGCCTCCATCACTCAACCAACGCTAACGGTAACATTACCTAGGTCCTTATTGATATTACAAGATTAACGTGCCTGCAGTAAAACCAAGCATGTCCGATAAACATCCTCAGATTTATTTCGGCTTCAAGAAGAAATGGGAATTACACTTCATGTGAACATCGTCCTATCCTTATTAGATGTTCGCTATGTAAATTACAGTCCTTGTAGGAAGCGCCCATTGTTTTTCCAACCCACTTTTAACTTCCAACAAAATTACGCCTCACTGCAACGATGCGCCATCTAGTGGACAAACGACTACTTCTCGCCAATACTGAAAATGCAGCCATGATGATGATGATGAATATTTATTTTGGCTTTCTTTTTAATCCTACTGAATTTGTAATTATGTATCGGCCGTTCTAATACCGATAGTATGTGGGTGCCTGTGTGTGTGCATGTGTATATGTGTGCACCGCCATTTACAGGCCAATGAGTGTACAGTCACTAAATGTACACATAACCTAATTTTTTAGACCCCCATGGATGAAATTCTATGAAACTTGGCATACCCCAGAGAATGCCAGGTCAATCATACACATAAAATTTGGTGCAGTTCTGAACATCTTAACTGAAGATAGGGCGATTAAAGCAGAATAATATTGCATTTTCATTTTTTACCGGGTGGGGTGCAAATCACAAATGAGTGATTATGAGCCAGGTTGATGTGGGCCCTTGAGACCAACATACCATAAAAGATTCTTCATCCTCAGTGCCACGGTTCAGGGAGTTATTTAGGAAAAACTGTTGTTTTTTTTTTGCGGTTCAGGGGGCCCAGCACGGGGTGGGGGTGGTGGTGGTCCCGGGGGATCTAAAATGAAATTTTTCCGTAAAAGTCTAGTGGGGCTACATACCCACCAAATTTCATGTACCCCGTGGTTCGGGTGTCCCGGTATCAATGACCAAAAATTCAGAGAGTAGATGACGGGAAAAATTCTTGAATTGTGTGCATGTGTGCGTGTACAAATTTGTGTTTATGTGTGTGGGTGTGTGTGTGTGTGTGTATGTGTGCTTGTGTGTTTGCCTGCGTATGTGTGTTTGTGCATGTGCATGCATGCGCATATATGTCTACTGTGTGAGTATGTGTCATACGTATGATTACTGTAAATGTATGTGTGTGCGTGTGTATCTGTTTATGCACATGTGTGCACATGGAATGGGTTAACATGACCCCTGGAGGCAAACATAACGGAAAAATTGGTCATCCTAGGCCCTACAGTTCTTAAGATATTCACAGAGAACTGTGTCTGCCCTACCCTCCTTTCCGGGGGTCCAGTCCAGCGGGGAGGGCTACAGATCAAAACGAAGAATGACGGTTCCATGCTATCCATGTGGGGGTACATGCCCACCAAGTTTTGTGTACCCGGTCTTTCAGTGTCCTGGGAATCCTTGTTGGTGTCGTCACTAAATGTACACATAAATTATTTTATTGTAAGGCCCCCATGAACGAAAGTACACAAAACTTGGCATGCATTCGGAGGGTGTCATAATGATCCTACACTTTTAATTTCGTGCAGTTTTGACCTTGTCAGCCAGAGATATTGTGATGAAAACACCTAATTTTTTGCTTTTTAATTTTTAACTAGGTGGCGCTATACATGAAATAAGTGGTAATGGGATGGGTTGACATGCCCCTTAAGACCAACATACATAAAAAGGTGGACCTCCTAGGCCCTACGGTTCTCGAGATATTCACAGAAAACTGTCTCCGGCCACCTACAGGCCAGTTGGTGTATAGTAACATAAATTAATTTATTGTGTGGCCCCCCATGAACGGAATTCCACCAAACTTGTCGTGCATACAGAGGGTGTCATAATGATCCTACACTTCCAATTTCGTGCAGTTTTGACTATGTTAGGTCACAGATACCTTCAATTACAACACCTCATTTTTACTTTTTTGTGTTTAACTAGGTGGCGCTATACATGAAATGAGTGGTTATGGAATGGGTTGACATGGCCCCTTGAGATCAACATACAAAAAAAATGGTCCTCCTAAACCCTACGGTTTTCGAGATATTCACAGAAAACTGAGTCTGCCCTACCCTCCTTTCGGGGTCCAGTCCAGCGGGGGGCAACAGATCAACGAAAAAACGATGGTTCCATGCTATCCATGTGGGGTTACATGCCCACCAAGTTTCGTGTACCCTGTCTTTCAGTGTCCCGGGACTCATTGACGGAAATTTGGGCATCTAAAAAGAAAAAAAAAAAAAAAAAAAAAAAAAAAAAAAATCTGACTAAACCTATAATTTCTGGGGTGAGCCTATTTGCTATGGTAACCCAGCAACCTGTGTGAAGATGAGAGGGTGCATGCATGTGTGTATAAAAATGGGTTCTTTTTTAGGCATACTGTCTTGCAATTGAACGTGAATAAGTTTACTACTTAAAAACATAAAAAGCTAAACATTATATCACGACATCGCTACGAATACAGTATGTGATTAAAATCAGCCAACATCAATGTAGGCTATAGGCTACGTAGATAGATGATAGATAGGCTAGAATAATCAGCGGTCCCCAACCACCGGGCTGCGCCCCGGGACATTCCTAACCGGGCCGTAGCCTACGACATGAGTTAAAAAAAATGCATGCAAACTAAACTCAATTTAATTCGCAATAATGTCACGTTTTTACATGACATAGGCCTATATGCAGTTGTTTGATTGCACGCATGTTTGCATTTTGCAAGGTCTATTTTCTTACGTCTGTCTGTCCCGCCTTCAACACTTTACATATTGCCTTCAGCGCTGCGCAGCCTCAGGTCAGCTCACTTCACTTGATCAGTTCTTGGCGAACGGTAGTGTCACACGAAGTTAGCTAAACTGCTAGAATGAGCAAACAAAAAACAAGCATCTTCAGCAGGTCACTGGCCAGAGTGTTTGAGTTGCGAGAGCCGCTGCAGAGATTTCTTACAGAAAAAAAGTCAGCGTTAGCTGCACATTTTAGTGATGAGGACTGGGTGTCAAAACTCGCTTACCTGTGTGACATATTCGGGTGCTTAATGACCTCAACCTGTCACTCCAGGGGAGAATGACGACTGTCTTTAAACTGGCAGATAAAGTCGCTGCATTTAAAGCCAAGCTTGATTTGTGGGGACGACGAGTGGACGGGGGTGTATTTGATATGTTCCAAACAGTAGTGGGGGTTTTAGGAGAGACTGAGGCAGGGCCCTTTCCCTCGCAGCTGGTGCGCGATCACCTTGTTGCGCTTTCAAATGAGTTTGAGCGTTACTTCCCATCCTCCAAAGATCCACGGCAAACCAATGAGTGGGTCCGCAACCCATTTGTCAATATCCCGAATAGTCCTAATTTGTCAGCGCAGGAGGAAGATCAATTGATCGAAATTGCAAATGACGGTGGTCTTAAGAGTGTGTATGAGGAAACCTCTCTGGCGGGTTTTTGGATCAAAACCAAAGCAGAATATCCCGAGATAGCCGTAAAAGCGCTGAAAAAGTTGCTACCATTTCGCAGCACGTAGGCCTATCTATTCGAGGCCGGGTGTTCGGCAATGACTGCAACTAAGACCAAATTGCGCAATCGACTGGACATTTCAAACACACTGAGGGTGTCACTGTCTTCCATCGCCCCCAGATGGAACCTTCTTGTTGCAGGGAAACAATCACAGGGCTCCCACTGATTATATTCGTAATGCACGTTTAGTTCCCATGTTTTGTTCCCATATTTTGTTAAACATGTTCACACTTGATAGATGTAGCTTCAAGTTGTTCAATATTCATAGTTCATATTGTTCAATTTTCACTTCTTCAAAGTTCACGTTTTTCACATGAAAAGTTCGTTACCTTCACTGTTCATGCATAACTGGAGCTAGTTCTTTTCAAGTAATGCATGCACAACACATATGGAACATTGAACATTTTGTGTAGTTTCCCTGATGTCTGGTAACCTTCTGTTGTGTTAGCCAGGCAGTGGAGTGTGGATGTGGTGATGACAAAGATGATATATTTTATCTGAAAGGCAGCAGTGTCAAAGCGGAGCGGGCAACAGCACATTTTGCATTTAATCCATGCCAAATATGTTTAGTAAAATGAACCCAAAGATCACATGATTGGCCAATACTGATGTAAACGTTGTTAGGAATCATCGACCAACTGGGTTTATCAAGTTTCAAGCGCTTTCCTTTTAGCTTGACTTCAGGCGTCATATTGTACATGAGAAGGTTTCCGCTGTGACCACACAGTGTATTCCATTTACTGGAGGTCTCCTTTCCCCTCAAGTGTGTTAGCCCCCGCTGTGCCCCGTCAATGCTGATTGGCTAAAGCTCTCATGTGCCTGATGTATGAAGAAGACCATTTCGCTTGGATTTTCGACCCAGACATCAAAGGCTTTCACATTATATCAATATCTACGATAAATGGAGTGGGTAGAAGATGGGGCACGCAGATGGATACTTCCATGGGGTGTTTTGCATAGCACGAGGCTACATGAAGGGTGCACGCCTCAGAATGTTTGATCTGAAATTTCACGCAATGGCTCGGTAGTAGCAGAGAGTATTGACTGATTAAAGAGGGGAAATGAATAGGGGTGTCTTTACATTCACAGTCACGGCCACTTAAGACCAGTGTCAGATAGTTCAAGCTCACGTACAGAAACTCCATGGTGAAAAGATCCAGTCACAGTGTGTGCTTCTCATGAACTACGGTTGCAATCTCTTTCATTACAACCAGTGTTTACCAGTCCAAGATGAATGAGTATTAATGTTGAATTTGATGATGAGTGAAATTCCTTGTTGGAAAGGGTTCAGGTATGTGAGAGAGTCAACCTTGCAATGACAATGTTGACAACAGCCAATACTCAGAAACGACGCTTCTAACAACTGGTCTCAAGCAGGCAAACAACCCTATGTTTGCATATGTATTGATTGTTGGGATGCTTACCAGAACATCACAATGCTGAACGACAGGTGTCCCAATGGCAATTACAACGGTGGTTAGACAACAACACTTCCTAGAAACACACCTCAGATGCCTCAACTGCATCAAATGCCAGGATGTCAATATCAAACCATAATATTTCCCAGAATAGCTTTTAAATATTTCAGATTGGTATACGACTGATGTAAAACTGATGAAAATTAGACACAGACTGTGAAATGATGAAAATTCAATACAGATTGTGAAATGATAGTGAAAAATACAAAAAAATGAATATGTCTTTAGTGTTGTGTGTTTTAAAAAAACAAATGACCTGGAGATGTCAATGTAGAGTGGACATTTGACTGAGGACACTGGCTATAAGGACATTTCTGCAGCATGGCAACATACAATCATGGCTAAATAATGTTAACTTGACAGTGTGTCACAAATCCCTTTGATGAGCTAAAGAAACCCACTCACACTCACGCCTTCAGCTGATACCTTCAAATGTCCTACTAGGGCAGCCTAGAGGCAGCTAGGGAAATACTCTCACTGTTGGAAGAGAAGAGACAGAGGGAAACCCACCAAATGCTACCACCACACACACACAATCACACTCTCTCTCTCTCTCTCTCTCTCTCTCTCACACACACACAATCACACACACACACTCTCTTTCTCTCTCTCTCTCTCACACACACACAATCACACACACACAATCACACACACACTCTCTCTTTCTTATCTGAAAGCGCTAAGTTTCTCTCTTTCTCTCTCTCTCTCTCTCTCTCTCTCTCACACACACACACACACACACACAAACACACACATATTTAGACTCTTGTTTGTGAATGGAGGCACCTCATTAAGGCAGATGTGACTGGTTGGGATCTTCTAAAGTGCAGCACGCACAATATCTCCTGGCAGATCCATTACACCTTCACTGTCAACCTGTCTGCCCTTTACTGGCTCCAACACGTTGCTTCTACCGTTTCAGCTGAAAACAACTATTTGTTGCCGTACCACAGCGGCAGAACACAGCCAGCGCTTCCTGTCACTCTGGCAGACAGAGCTGGGCTTGTGAAGCACTGTGCAAACCCTTTAACCCAACTAGAAGATGCCAAGTCAAACAGCTGGGGTGTCTGACGTACAGGGGCAAGAAAGAGATACAGCATTTCAGCATTTCTCTGCTTGTGTGAGAATGTGTAAGAGAGGAGATATAGAGAATGTTTGTATGTGTATATGTATGTTTGTATGTACTGTACTTTCCTATAATCAATTCAGATCTGTAATCACAAACCTTCCTATGTCAAATTATATACCTGTTTCAAATAAATGTTTTTTTTTTTATTGTTATTATTTTATTATTAATATTTTATATTTATTTATTTCCCCCTTCATATAATGTTATGTAGGCTGTCTTATTATTTATTTTATTTTGTTTCATTTTAGGCCTGTATTTTTTACCACAATTATTATACAATATCTTTTGTTATTTCATTGTTACTGTAATCTCGGCTTCACTGAAGATGAGGACTGCAATGAACCTCCGAGAATAAATAACGGTTGAATGAAATAAATGAATGTACAGTATCTCACAAAAGATCTCACATTTCTGCAAATATGTTATATTATAATATGTTATTATCTTTTCATGGGACAGCACTGAAGAAATTACACTTTGATACAATGTAAAGTAGTGAGTGTACAGCTTGTATAACAGTGTAAATTTGCTGTGCCCTCAAAATACCTCACACACAGCCATTAATGTCTAAACCGCTGGCAAAAAAGTGAGTACACCCCTAAGTGAAAATGTCCAAATTGTGACCAAAGTGTCAATATTTTGTGTGGCCACCATTATTTTCCAGCACTGCCTTAACCCTCTTGGGCATGGAGTTCACCAGAGCGACAGGTTGCCACTGGAATCCTCTTCCATGACAACATCACAGAGCTTGTGGATGTTAGAGACCTTGCACTGCTCCACCTTCCGTTTGAGGATGCCCCACTGATGCTCAATAGAGTTTAGGTCTAGAGACATGCTTGGCCAGTCCATCTCAGCTTCTTTAGCAAGGCAGCGGTCATCTTGGAGGTGTATTTGGCGTCGTTATCATACTGCATACCCTGCGGCCCAGTTTCCGAAGGGAGGGGATCATGCTCTGCTTCAGTATGTCATAGTACATGTTGGCATTCATGGTTTCCTCAATGAACTGTAGCTCCCCAGTGCCGGCAGCACTCATGCACCCCCAGACCATGACACTCTCATCACCATGCTGGACTGTAGGCAAGACACACTTGTCTTTGTACTCCTCACCTGGTTGCCGCCACACTTGACACCATCTGAACCAAATAAGTTTATCTTGGTGTCATCAGACCACAGGATGTGGTTCCAGTAATCCATGTCCTTAGTCTGCCTGTCTTCAGCAAACTGTTTGTGGACTTTTTTGTGCATCATCTGTATAGAGAAAAGAGGGGAAATACAGAGAAGATGTTTTGATTATGACAAGAGAGTCATCAACCCACAGACTCTGAAGAAACATCAAGAAATTAAATATTTTTAGCTTGAGTAATATTGTACTTCAACTACTTGCTATGATCAAGCTCGTATAACACAAGCGTCAGCAGCAGTTAACTTTGGTAAAAAACATCAAGGCAATATGTATGAGGTGTATTCAGTAATTACGGCTCTTTTTATATGGCTAATGTCACACTCTTATCAATTGTCATTCAAACAAACAGAACACATCATTATGGGAATGTTTGCTATACTTGTGTGGGCTGTAAACCGCTGTCTAAAACTTTATGAAACATTAAAAAAAAAAAGGGTAACACTTTATAATAACTACACACAATTCATCATTTATTAAGCCTTTGTTACTTATTAGTTAATGGTTTGTTCATCATTAGTAATTTCTATTATTTTTTGGATAGGCTTATTTACTATGAACAAATCATTTATAATTGTGTGAACAAATGCTTTACTGATGATAAATTATGTATGAATAAGAATTACTAATGATGAACAAACCATTAACTAATAAGTAACAAAGGCTTAATAAATGATGAATTGTGTGTAGTTATTATAAAGTGTTACCAAAAAAGTCTTACAAACATCAAGAGTACTGATATAAATCCACACCACAGTAAAGGCTAATATATTAACTTCCATCAACACAACAGCAACGCAGGACTTAAGCCAAAGTCCTTTTAGGCAAGTCCCTCCACTCGGCGGCCATATACCAACGTTTTATGGGCACTCATCGGGTCTTTGGGTCGAACTGCGCGTGCGCAAGGCTTCATGACACCAATCTTGCTCCAGCGGCGAGATCACAACACATGATTGGCACGATGTCTTTACAACACACCATATGATTGGCTCAATGTATTCACATCACACCACATGATCAATGTATTTACATGTCGACGTTTTGCCGAGGAAGGGGTGGGATATGTGTAGACAACGGCCATAATGGCGTGACAAACTAGCCCCATGCATTTCTATGGAGTATTTTTTGAGTGCTGTGTCTCCACATTAGAAAGTCTCTGCTTAAGCATAAGTCTGTCTTTGCTATACTAGCTTGTCCACCAGAACCAGCTATTTTGTCATGCATGGGTAATGCCATTGCAATCAATGAATATTTGTTTAGAGATGAATAATGATATGAGTAATAAAATCTTTTTGGGGGGCACACATCTCAGGCCTTCGTCCCTAATGGCACTGAATGACTGTGATTTCTTTAGGATATAATAAGAACTGTTTCTTCAATGCAAATGACAAGGAATTACTTAGGGCTTAGTGCACTTTTAATTCAAACAATGATCAAGTATGTCAATCTTGTGGACACTCTAAGAAAACCTTTGTTATAGCCAAGACAGACCATCCCATGGTGGGATGAAAGACCTTGCCAATGGTGACTCAAGAAGAAGAGACTCCATCTTGAGACTCATTCTGAACTGACTGATCAAAAATGCTGTTGAGAAGCAGCGGAGGGGGAGAGAACCAGGCTCCTCTAGGGTGGCACAAACAGACCCACATAACAGAAATACCACTGGAGATGAAAAGGAGAAAACAGACCCACTTCTTGTGGAATCCCACCGAGGATCCCCAGTCAGCCTCCTCTCCCTCTTTGGAGCTTGATAAGGGCCGGGCCCAGGGGGAATTGCATTAAACTGTGCAGCGACTGAAGAAGTGATGGATCATTTCGGTTAATGAACTTCTGTTGTTTCCTTTCTCCCATCTGAGATGCTGCGCTAGAATGCAAAAGGACCTGATGCTCTACGTGCTGTAAACAACCAAACACACACACACACACACACACACACACACCCTGAGAGAGTACCTCTTTATTCACAAATTAGCACAGAGTGAATTTGTGATTGTTTATTTTTAGCATGGTTGTGTTATTGGGTATGCATATTTTTGTCACTTTTATTGGTGCAATACAGATACTTGCCATGTTGTCCAACTGCAAAACAAAAAAAGACATGTAACTATACTAAACCTATGAAATTGGAACTTTGGCAAAGTCTATTAGCATTTGTTTTTAAAGATAAGGCTGTGAATTGACCGTGTCAACAATCAAATTGGACACTAGTATCCGAAAGATTATTATGGGAGAGCGTATGCTCATCTCCTACTGGTAATAGCGCTGATGGTTTAAACATCATTGACATGTGTGTTGTTAAATGTCTACAATCACTTAGCTTGAAGGGCTATATAGGAATGTCACATTAACATGGCGTAAAAACCTCATTGCAGTAATCATTAATTAGCCTGCTTTCTGGCTGAGGAGATGAGAGTTCTGATTAGTGTGCCAGGGGCACCGGCACCGTCAATGACAGTTTATCATGCGCGGCGGAGACAGGACTTCATCAGAAAGAAGGCTGTCAGCCTTGAGTTACGGGAAGTTGACACTAATGGCTGCACTAGTGGACTGTGTCTCTCACCGAGATGGCCATGTCGATGGCAGAGTGCCGCGCCACTGACAAACACATTCAGGTCATGGCTCCTCTGTCAATAGCCTCTGCATTGGGAAACAAGGTTAGGCTGGATTGTAAAACATCACAGGAATCAATTAGCTTCAACTTTTCAATTAAGTCTGTAGAAAAGAAACAGTCTTTGGGAAAAAGTTTTAGTCAAATCAAAACATTCAGTTCAAGCCTTGCAGCACCGAGTCTTCTGTTGAATTGGTTTTTTATGCTTTTGTGGGGGGGGAAATCAACAAGGTGAACAAAGCATCGTCCTTCAACCTTTAATCACTATTCAGAGTAATTGGCCTCTGAAATACTTGTCCACAAGGGCTCTAATCATTTTATATGTTATATAAGAAGTCTTACTATTCATTTACCATGTTATATAAGAAATACTGAAATACTGAACATGGTTTTGTGTTACAATGTAGTTGGTCCAACTTTTAAGCAATAACACAAATGACAAAATGTTGTATTCTGTGTGCCATAAGAATTTGAAACATGCTAGGCTAGGCTACTACAAGATCTAAATGTGTCCTCCCACAGAGTAGGAAAGCAACTCTCTATTTCTCTCTCTCATTTTCAAAAGTGTGTTGCATAAATTACATTTTAATAGTGTACAGTAACCTTTGGGACTTCACAAACACCAGCTTTTGTCAACTATGACCATAACCCATTAAGCATGCCCAATCTCAGTCAGTTCGGATACCATGCATCAACTGTTGTCGGAAATGTTAAAAATGTTACCAGTGGTGTGCCTTTAAAATTGACATCCACTTCCACCAGCCACATTTTCACTATACAGTATTACCAATGATTCACTCCAGGATGATTCACAGCAGCCTGAGGGGATGTCCTCAGGCTGCTGAGGGCCAGAGACAAAGCCTACAGAGCTGGGGATGAAGCTGGCATGAAAACAGCGAGAGCCAACCTGTCCCGTGGCATCAAGGAAGCAAAAAGGAATACACTCACAAGATAACCACCCACTTCAAAGACAGCAGGAACGCACAAAGCCTATGGCAGGGCATTCAGGCCCTCACGGACTACAAGCCCGGCCACAGAGCTGTGAGAGCAACATCCCTCTGCTCAACAACCTGAACCGGTTCTTTGCTCGCTTTGAAGCACAAAACAGCACCTGCCCACAGAAGACCCCCCCCCCTCTACATGAGCAGCCCCTGTGCCCTCTGCCGACAGCGTGAAGAGGACACTTGCTGCTATCAACACCCGTAAGGCAACAGGTCCAGACAACATCCCAGGTCGATGCGCTGAAGGACTGCGGGGGAGCTTTAAGGATGTCTTCACAGACATCTTTAACACTTCCCTGAAGCAAGCCATCGCCCCATCATGTTTCAAAGCTGCCACCATCATACCTGTGCCGAAGAAAACTGCTCCATCCTGCTTCAATGACTACCGCCCGTGGCACTGACACCCATCATCATGAAGTGCTTTGAGCGGCTTGTCATGTCACATATCAAAGCCATTCTCCCCCACCCTGGACCCCTTCCAGTTTGCATACCGAGCCAAGCGGTCTACAGAGGATGCAATCTGCTCTGCCCTCAACCCAGCCCTCACCCACCTGGAAAAGAGACTCATATGTGAGATTGCTGTTTATAGACTTCAGTTCTGCATTCAACACCATAATACCACAACAACTCATCTGCAAACTTGACAAACTGGGACTCAGTACCTACCTCTGCAACTGGCTACTGGACTTCCTCTGTCAGAGGCCCCAAGTAGTGCGTGTTGGCAACAATACCTCAAGCAGCATCACACTGAGCACAGGGGGCCCCAAGGCTGCGCGTGCTCAGTCCGCTGCTCTTCACCCTGCTGACGATGACTGCACTGCAACCTACAGCAACAATCACATAGTGAAATTTGCTGACGACACAACTCTGGTGGGTCTCATCACCAAGGGCGACGAGACTCAATACAGGTTGGAGGTCGACCATCTGACCACGTGGTGCAGGGACAACAACCTCCTGCTGAACGTCCAGCAAGACCAAAGAGATTGTTGTTGACTTCCGGAGAGGTCACACCCAACACCTGCCACTGACCATCGACGGTGCTGTGGTGGAGAGAGCGAGCAGCACCAAATTCCTGGGGTGCACATCAGTGAAGACCTCTCCTGGACCACCAACACTGCATCACTGGCTAAGAGAGCTCAGCGCGCCTGTACTTCCCATGAAACTCAGGCGAGCAAGTGCTCCACCAGCCATCATGACCACATTCTACCGAGGCACCATTGAGAGCATCCTCTCCAGCTGTATCGCTGTGCTGTGGGGCCGGCACTGCACTGAATACAACAGGAAAGCCCTGCAGCGCATAGTGAACACAGCTGGAAGGATCATTGGTGCTTCACTCCCCTCCCTGAAGGACATTTACACCACCCACTCACCCTCTCAAGACCAAAATTGTGAGTGATGCAAGTCACCCCGGCCACAATCTGTTTGATCTACTGCCCTCTGGGAAGAGGTACAGAAGCCTGCGCTCCCGCACTACCAGACTCACCAACAGCTTCATACACCAAGCTGTAAGGATGCTGAACTCTCTCCCTCCTCTCCCCCTCCACCCTCAGCTACATAACATCCTGGACATTGGACCCACAATGGCCGCCTGCACTACTCCACTTGCACACTTGAACACTTGCACACTTGTACACTTTTACAACTTGGTGTTGTTGTCCTGAAAACACAACACTTCTGCTGCTCTTACATAACTTGCACCACTATGCCACTTTCTTTTATTACTTAGGTCAAACAGAACTACCCAAGCCTTTTATTGGCCTGACTTTGCACTAGTATTTTATTGACTGTCTATGCACAATTTCAACCAAATTTTGCTGCTCTTATTTTTCATTATTATATGTGCCCTCTTATTTTCTTATTTACTTACTTTTTGTTTACTTGAATGTTATGTTTGTCTGTGGACTTAAAATTGGTAAAATATGTCTTGTCTTCACCGTGGGATAGTGAGAAACGTAATTTCGATCTCTTTGTATGTCTGGAACATGTGAAGAAATTGACAATAAAGCTGACTTTGACTTTGATACTTACGACGAACACATACAGTACAAGAAGGAAGACAACGGAGATTCCCAGCGAGGATTGCCAATATTTTAATCAGTGCAAAACAACCAAACTAAAACAAAGACATAAATGGACACAGCAGATATGGTTTGACAGACACAAGTTATCTCAAATGGATCCCATTCTCGCACACAGCTATGGGGTAGCTATCTTTCCTTCCTTTGGACATAGGTCTTACAGTTCATTCAAGCTAGTTTCATAAACTATTTCCAGTTAATCAGATTATAGGCCACTTGGTCTTGTATTGTGTCAAATAATGGATGGCAGCTATGAGAGTTGCATTGCCAAGCATTGTGTCAATGTGTTACTGTGTTCCAGATCACATGAATTAAATGAAATACGAGTCAGCATGTGTGGAGACCAAAAAAAAAACTTGTTCATACTCTCTGTACTTGACTTCTACCATTTGTGTCTGAATATGCATCATCTCAGAGATGTCATAGCATAAGTCATAACTCAGTCAAGGGCTGGCAATCAATAGGACACACAGCAATGGAATATTAATGTGTCCCCTGTTAGCGTTCAGTAGACCAGGTACGAGGTATTAAAGGTTTCTTCCCATAGATCACCCCAGTGTCTTGTGCTAAAACCTTTGAGCAAAAGATATTTCACTCTTAACACAGCAAATCTAATATGAGTTCCAGATAGCCTTCTCAAGTGCCATCTCTCTGTACAAGACTCACCAAACAGGGGGGAAAAGCACAGATAAAAAGGAAACATTTAAAGAAATGAAAAGGATAAAAAACTCCTGTGTACAGAGAATAGAGGACTGACAACAGCTGGTGGATTTCACACCTTGTGTTGGTCTACAATACTGAAGCAACATATACATGATAACACAAGGAACAGTTCAGTAATACTGTTTTTGTCCAACAGCTCTGTGGGAGAGAGACCATTAACAATAATAGGGGACATCTCTGCAGTATGTACTATTTACTAGGCTTTGTTCGAGTTCAAAATAGTCTCTATGTATGGGGTGACATGCAAGTACTGCCTTTACAGGACAAAACGGTAAAATGAAGAGTGAAACGATAACAGACTAAAACCGAAATGTATAAAAATATGTAAAACCTTACAAAATGTGTTGTTTGTTGTTTATACAAATCAGACCAAGTCAGAGTTTGTAGTTTATTTACAGCTGAAGGTTTTCATAACTTGCCATCATAGAGAATTTATATTACTATGTACACATATCCAAACTCAAACACACAAATGCACACACTCGCACATCATTTGACTTTCAGGATAATGATCTAGGGAAAAAGAAAAGCATAATTATATTCTACATGGAAACTTAAAGGGTAGAAAAACAACAAATAACACCTAAGTCATGTACTGTAAGTTACTGAAATTAAATTAGTGCCGTTTTAATCAAGAAAAGTAAAATAGGCATCTTTATGCATTTCTAGCCCTGGTGTTCATGGTTTGGCGTATCCTCTGTCCTCTGTGGTCTCTCTCCCCCCTTCTCTTCATCCCCCAAAGATCAACCCTTTTGACAGTTGCCGTGGCAACGATACTAGATGAATGGCCTGTCTTTATTCATGGGAAGCCTCCCTACAGCAGTTCCAGTCTAACTGCCTTCCTCCTCCCTCTCCTCACCATGGAAGGCAATATGTGTGAGCTACACTTTGTCCCAGAAGAAGAAAACAAGGGAGAAGGAAGCAGGGGAGAGAAGGGAGAGAAGATTATTGGAACTACGCAAGGCTTTTGGAAGCGTTCTCGTTGAGCCTCTCCATGTAATTCCGGAGCTCCTTGGAGTCCCCGAGCTCGATGTCCGGGCACACCCACTTAATGTCGTTGTTCTGGGCAAGGACCAGCGGGCTGATGGCCGGGCAGCCGTTGTTGGCCTTGGAGCTGCCGAAGGTGGTGAACTTGACGCGTTTCCGCTTGGTGGTGGGCGAGTTGAGCGACTCGCTCTTGTGCTCCTTCCCCGGGCAGGCGCTAAGGTCGAGGGCGGCGCGGTGCACCTGGCCCTGGACGCTCTTCTGTGCCGAGGCGCCGTTGAGCAGCTGGCTGCCCTCCTCGAGGCCGAGGCCCGAGTCCAGGATGCTGCCCAGGTCCTCCTGCTGCAGGCACAGGCCGTGGGGGCCCTCCAGCAGCTCGCCCTCGTGGCCCAGCCACACCCAGTCGTGCGCGTGGGCCATGGTCTCCTGGCCCTCCAGCGGCAGCTGCTTGTTGCGGTACTTGAGGGCGTAGGAGATGCAGTTGATGAGGAAGACCAGGATGGCCAGGCAGAAGACGCCCAGCAGCGCGTACATGCCGATCTCCAGGTCGGTGAGGCCGCGGCGCGCGTGCTGGAGGAGGTCCTCGTCCGTACTGCTGCGGCCGCTGGGCAGCTCTGCCTGCGTGGGGAACTCGGAGAAGTCCGCGTTGAGGCCGGCGTCGGCCGACAGGCGCCCGCCGCTGGGTCTCCCCGGGGCAGCCGTCTTGGTGGTGGACCCACGGGTCATGATCCCGGCCTCCACGTCTGAGATGGAGCCGCCGTAGTACGGGATGTTGGGCCGGTACCTCCGGTCTGTAGCACCGCGGCCGTCCCCGCCGTCGTCACCGCGGCCGAATCGGACGTAGACGTTCCCAGTGCCCGTGGCGAGGACGCTTCGGCGCTTGCTCTTCTGGCACACCTCCGGGTTGAACATCTCCACCTTGACCAGCAGCCCTTGACCCTCACCTTTGGTCACGATCACCGGCCACTTCCACATGGGGTCCTGTCGAATGGCCACCACCCGGTCGTTCAGGGAGGTGGCGCTCAGCACAAACAAGCTGGGGTCGTAGAGGTCAAGAGGGGTCATGGTCCCATCGCTGAACTGCAGCCAGGCGCTGATGAGCGCCTCCTGCAGCGAGATCAGAGAAAAAGAGGGAGAAAAAAAACAATCTCAAAGAAATGCACACCAAATCACCGCACACGACAAAGCCGATGAATCCATTATCCTAAACTTCCAAACTTCAAACGACGGCTGTTAATGAATAATAAGGATGTGGGGGAAACATCAGAAATGAACATCCCGCTAAAAATATAGCTATACAACAGCTCTCTGGAGAAACAGGGGTAGCAGGAGAGCTGTTTCTTCAGACGCTTCAAAGGGACACTAAAACAAACACAGCGTTGTCACCGCTTTATAGACTGTGATCAGCAGGAGATGAGGCCAATCTTTTATGTCTGTCATGAAGAGGAGACAGACCCCTGCCATTACAAAAGGCCGACAAAAATCAACCGATTTTTTCCCTTCCCTCTAGTTATTCTCGTTCCTCATTTTTAAGTACTACAGGGGTGGCTCGGAATAAAAAAACAAACAAAAACAAAACAAAAACCAAAGGCAGCCTTGAGAGCAATTGCCTCTAGTAGTGCTATCTTATAAACGCTAGAAACAAATCCCGTTGGAGCTCATCAAAACGATGTGTGCTGAGCTCTGTGTTTGCTTTCCGATTACTGTGATTACGCCTCACTGATGACCGGACTGGGCAGACCTCCACCGAGCCCCCCCACCGAGATGAAGAGACAAGAGGTATGTGCCGGCCATACTAACTTCTGGACCTGCGGACGTGCACAACTTACATCCGTCCAGACGCCCTGCTCCAGACCACTGATTACATTTTAAAGTGTCTGAGGCAAAGCCAGACCCACATTCTACTTATGCCTGTTTCTTCTTTTTTTAAAAAGTGGTGATGGGAGTTCATGTGTGGAAGTATGATCAAGAGGTGGTCTTTCCACATAAAACATCAGTATCCAGTAATGTCTTCTACAGTTTAACTCACATTTCTAAGATATATTTATTGGAGTTTTTAGCCATTATTTGACAGGAGTAAACAGGGAATGAGTAGGAGGGCATGTGGCATAGGTCACTGACACCACAGTTTCCCCCAATGGGATAGCCTGACCATTAACTGAGTTAAACTAAATTAGGTCATGTTTAGCTTATCAACAATTGCTAGTGTAATTCAACGGCTAGTGTAATTAGTTAGCAAAAATACAAATGTGGTTGGTGACATGAGACGCACCTGTTTGGGGCTCTGCATGAGTTCCTGTGTGGTAGCCGTGGCAACGATGGCCCTGTTGCTCCCGGGGCTGAGCTGCAGGTTGAGGGAGAGGCCAGAGACCAGCTGCACCCCCAGCTCTGTGATGGACACTTTATCGTCCAGGACCCGCACCATCCTCTCGGCCAGCACCGAGTCCGACAGGGGAGACATCACCTGCACAACACACACACACACACACACACACACACACACACACACACACACACACACAGTCAACACACACGCTAGGTCATTAGCAGCTCAAGTACATGGTTAATGGATATGGTCGGACTGTACTTCAGTACTTTACACATTAACCCAAATTCATGCAGAACCCATTCTCTGAGTTCAGAAATAATTCAGTAGAATCACACTTTTTAAAGAAAGTAAGATAAAATATTGAGGATTATTGGCTTATTCCAATCTTACCAATGGCACTGCATATCAGTCATTGGTTAGATAAAACATTTAATATATATATATATACACTACCACTCGAAAGAAGACATTTCCCAGTAAACTCCAGGAAAACCCATATTTAATTAATCTAATAAGGTTCAAAGTGAATCAAAAATATGTCAAGAGTCAGGACTTTGCCCAAGTTTGAGATAATGATTTTGGCTTGCACACAGAAGCTAGTCATCGGAATAGGTTGGACTATATTTTACTTTCTTATAGTGAACTTATCTTGATCGCTGGCTATTGCCAAACTGTTTTATTTAAATCTGTTCTTGACCTTATAGCTGCAGACGTGCTTCACATTGTAAATGTATCATTACTGTCTGGCACATTTCCTAAGTCCCTGAAAACAACTGCTGTAAAGTCCCTTCTCAAGAAATGATGGAGTTTGTTAAGACCAACCTTTTTGCAAAACCACCCCCAATGTGGACTGGACAAACCCCTAGCAGACATGCTTCAGCAGTACACACCTTCCAGACCTCTCAGGAGAAATACTTGTTAGTAAAACCTACTGTTAGAACTAAACATGGTGAAGCAGCTTTTAGTTGCCATACAGTTCAGCTCTGGAACCAACATTTAGATAAGATCAAAGTTCTCCCAACTTTAGCCAGTTTCAAATCTAGACTTAAGACCAAACTTTTCTCAGATGCTTTCTGCTAACTGATCAAATGTTCATTGCCCAGTTCACAGAGCACTTCTGTGAAGTAGTTGCCTTGTCATTCTAACAGAACAGACAGATCGGGCATAGTCAGAGTGTAACGGCTCGTTCTTTACGCCTCAAGAGTTACAGCTCTACTGGGTTTCTCTGAAACTCTACTCAAACTCTCTGAGTATTAACTATTATAACTATAAACTACTGTTTATACTCCACGAGGGGGACTATCGAGCCTAGTGGTCAGGCATTTTGGCCCTGAAAGGAAATATTTGTGTGTGCACAGTTTGGGACTACTTAAAAATCTCCATAGACTGCTGCTGTTCACTGGGTGTTTGTGTGTTATTATGTGTTTTAATTATTATTTTTTTAATTACCGTACATTCGTTTTTTTTTCATTATTATTATATTTTCAACTATTCTTTGAATATTGCCCTTCTATGCTATGCTCTTCTATTCCTGTTTGCTTGTCTTTATGTAAAGCACATTGAATGACCTCTGTGCATGAAATGCGCTATTTAAATAAAGTTGACTTGACTTGACTTGACTATTGTGAAAATAGTTGATAACACTCAGACAAAATTGACATATTTCAACCAACAAAATTGATTACCCACAGTTTCTGAGGGTCATTGTTCTCATCAAAGGGATGAAAATAACTATGAGCCACAAAACAAAGATGGTTGATTTTAGTTTGTACATAAATATATTTATTTGTTCTACAAAATAAACAACACTATCTTTAGGTGGTCCTGAAATACACAATATTCAAAAAAGGTCTGTGTAATCCACAATTCCATGAATATTCATAAAGCAGCCTTGCTGTTTTGAAAAAAGACTTACTGTATGTGTCATAGGGCTACACAGAAAGCAAAATAAGAAGCTGTAGTGTAAGTAAGTGTCTGAGTTACAATCTACTTTCTAAAATATAATGAATGATATCTACTTCATATGTGTTAGATGGATACCGGTTTCTACAATCCACCTCAGGCATTTATTATAAAAATAGCTCCTTACGAGCTGCACTGGTGTTAGTAAGGTGTTGTCATAGACTACATGAGTTATCATCATGACCATAAAAAAACAGTGAATTGTGGACTGTTAGACAATATAGGAGACACATCCAATGCAATGAAGCCCTGATAATGTGCAGGGTGACTGGGTTCCTCTGAGGCTCACATAGAGATAAAGAGTGGGCTGTATGACTCCCTGATAGGCAGAACACAGAACACAAAGTGGCTGTGAAGGGAGTGACAGTTCTTCCACCTCCACAAGCCGTCGATGGCCGAGGCACGGGAACGATCTCAACATTGAATCTGATGGGAGGCTTAGCCTATCTTGAACAATAAAGGCATATTCAGCTGCAGCCATATTGCAACGCTTACCGTCATAATGAACTGTCAGGTGCAATTTAGGACTAATCTTTAGCGGGGGACCCATAAATGTCTATCAGTGCATCAGAGGGAGTCTTGGCAGACCACAGGTGGCTTACATGAGCTGGAGGTAGCTCCACTCAACACTAAAATGACAGATTAGTCCATGTGATCAACTTTTAATTCAATATCACCTAACTCTCTCTGAACTGAGGAAGACATTGGATTTGCCTGCGAGTAAGGAAAAGCTATAAATGTCCTGTTTTTATATGAAATTATCAAATTAAGAAAAGAAATGCGATGAGCAACCAAAGTAAAGCAGAGTGTGTCTATTACAGTAGTAATGTCTACTTGCCATCAGTAAAGTAACATGCTAGCTATACCACATCAGTCGCTGGTAGGTTTATACTTCTTGTATGGTCAATATTACGCTGCTACTGTGTTGAAAAAATGATCACATAAGACTAGTATAGTATCTGTAAAAACGAAACATTTTTTGAGTCTGGCTATATCACCTCATCAACAACACACACACACACACACACACACACACACACACACACACACACACACACACACAGTTGATTCTGACTATTGGAGGATCAGGTCAGTGCTGAATCTGAGTCATGAATCATCACTTCTGATTCCTCAGGGCCGTAATAACATAATAAGTCACCTTGGAGGGAGACTCATGGATGGATTGTAAGTGCACATCGGATTGTAAGTGCACATCAGTAAACACACTCATACAAGCTGGCATATACATACTAAAATGGATAATGGTTTAAGTGACCACTTGTAGTTCTTTTTATACTCACGAAAATGTAACAGCTTCCTAAAATCTTTTTTCTTTTGCAAGCTATATTTAAATTTGCTTTTCACCGAGTGGGTCTGTGCTTAAAAGCTATAAAAAAAGAGTTTAAACACTTCAAGAGTACAAACAATAGAACAAACAAATGACTTGCCAATCTCTCTCCATTTAAAAGAGCAATTATTCAGCTAATTAGTCAGCATCCACAGCAAACAGCCGCTCTGCTGTTTGTGGACTAATAACTGGTTTGGAGTGTTAATTTAGCTGTCACAAAGTGTCGTGGTGGCCGAGGGGAGATGGCGGTATGGATCAATGTGAAATGATTTTTGATTTGGAGCAAGACATCCATATGTGTGTGTGTGTGGGTGGGTGGGGGTGTTGGGTTTCTGGGGTTCTGCTCCACACCAATTTCAGCCATTACCTGACTTTTTTTTATCTGATTTTAATTTCAGCCAATTGGATGAAATAAAAGCCTCTGGGTTTGTGGTCTGTGGTCTCAGATCATTGCGTTCCAAGCGAAAG
This sequence comes from Alosa alosa, assembly GCF_017589495.1. Classification (NCBI taxonomy): domain Eukaryota; kingdom Metazoa; phylum Chordata; class Actinopteri; order Clupeiformes; family Clupeidae; genus Alosa; species Alosa alosa. The sequence continues at coordinate 29,710,604 of NC_063200.1, read as the reverse complement.
GCAATCTTGCTATCAAATAAAACTTCACACCCCCTAATAGCATTGTCAATACTCTTTTTAGTGTTGTGTGTATGTATACGTCTGTGTACGTCTGTGTGTGTGTGTGAGTGTGTGGGTGAGTTTGTGTGTGTGTGTGTAGTTTGTGGTCTCTGTGATGGCTTTTGAGTAGTCTCCAGTGTCTCATTGTGTGTGACAGTGTTGTGAGCGTATGAGAGCCTGCATGAGCTGCATATCAGTGAAGACGGCATTATAGGAGCACGTGCATGTGAGATGGATCTATTGACCGGAGGCTCAAGGCAGAGATTAGTGCTGCTTCAGTAGCTACTAATGCGAACAGATTCTCCTTGATGTTTGTTACAGAGTATAATTCATATGTGAATAAGCCCTGGTTCCTCAACCGGCCGTGGGGAGAGGATGAGAAAGACCACTGAGTATGTGTGTGTGTGTGTGTGTGTGTGTGTGTGTGTGTCTGACTGTGTCTGTCTGTTCTGATGCAGCATACTGTTCAATTGGCCCTCTTGAGAGATCCCGCTGTGTGCTTGTGTGACGCACACGCACACACACACACACACACACACACACGCTTGCATTGACAAAAAATGTCCTTACGCAAACGCACACATGTACAGACAAACACACAGAGTGTGTGTTGTCGGGACCCCTGAGGGCAGAAGCCTGGTGAGAGAGCGAGACGAGAGAGAGCGAGAGCGTGAGTATGGCACGGAGCCAAGAGCAGCGCAGTCCTCTGCGATTGGCCAAAAGCCAAATGTGTTTGTTTTTGTTTTTCAGACAAAAGACCTCGGACAGTCATATACTCCAAACAACCTGAGGGAGTGGTGAAGGCTGTGCAGGCTGTGTGCAACCCCTGGCGGCGCTTTTTAAGGAGGCCCGTGGGAATGGAGGTCTCTTTAGCGCACCGTGCTCCTGTCTGCGTGCGCCTCCATCAGTGGGTAATGCTGCAAAGTGGCTGTGCTCACGCACTGATCGATACCATCAACTTTATTCCTCCAACATCGCCCATCCTGCTTGTCTCCAGGCCCCAATCTCTCAACATCATGCCCTCCCTCCCTCTCTCTCTATCTATCTCTCTCTCTCTCTCTCACTCGCTCTCTCTCCATCTCACTGTACCCCAATCTTTCTTCTCTCTGTTTCCCTGCCACATTATGCCCAGACCTCTATCACTTCTTTTTCCACCCTCTTCTAATTTATATCTTCATCTATTGCTTTCTGCCCTAAGCCTCAGGAGTCCCATTATGTTCTCAAAACACCATCTCTCCTTCTTTCTTTTCTTCTTTCTTCCTTTCTTTTTTACCTTCTTTCTTCCCTACTCTCTTTGTGTTTACCTCATGTGCTTGTCTCACACACACAAACATACACACACACACACACACACACACACACCCACACATCCACATCAACCCCCTCCCCCACCACCACCACCCACACACATCACCCACCACGCCCACCCACCCACACACACACATTCTCCTCTCTCTGCAGACTTGTCATTTGACTTCTATAGAGTGGCGAAGTCCCGCCCCTTCCGTTTGCCTCCATGGGACCTATCTTTCAAAAAAAATTGAACGGCAGTCTATGGCGAAAAAGAAATTATTTTCTGGTTCCGGTTGACTTGTTTTTTGAATTACCCATATGATGTTTGTAAAGACAATTTTTCATGTAAAGACATTTGCAGTTTGTTTCGTAACTATTGAATTACAACATTGTGAAAGATCGTAATTCCAACGACTACAAACCCATCAGTCACGCTAGTGACGTTCACTCATTCACAGCTCATTCACAGCCACATTAGATTGTACAAGCATACCAGCAACAGGTCTTAATTGGGCTTTCCTTGCTGAAGAAAATACCATGAGTCAGAGGATTAAACACATCAGGTAAGTTGTATTCATCCATAGACTGTACATTACATACTGTTAAGTGACATAGCAGGCAGCAAGATGCAACCGTTAACTAGCATAACAGCTCTTATCGTTTCATACGTTGGTGGCGTACATCGATTTTGAGACGAGAGATGTAGTCCACTGAGTGGATTAAGCACAAAACCAACATAACTTTTGAAGTCTATCGAACAACAGTACTTTCTTGACGTGAAAATTATCTTATAAATTCACACACATCATATGTGAAATTCGTGGCACAATTCAAACTGGACCAAAAAATAATTGTTATCTCTCCATTAACTCCCGTTCATAATTTTTTGAAAGATAGGTCCCATGGACCGGAAGTAGAAGGGGCGGGACTTCGCCACTCTATTCAAACTCTCTCTCTCCCTCCATCTCTCTCGTCCTCTCACCTGGACTTTGGTGGTGCCGATGTCCAACCCCATCAGCACCGTGCCCTGCTGCAGGCGGGCCACGCGCCGGTCCAGCACGCGCAGCGACTCCCGCACCAGCTCGGTCACGTCCACCTGCCAGTCCGAGCCCAGCAGGAAGTCGGCGGGGCCGCCGCGCTCGGCCGGCTCGGCGGCGAAGTGTGTGAGCACGCGCACCGTGGAGCTCTGGTACTGGGGGCCGCAGCCACGCTCCTTCCTCATCCTCTCATCATCTTCATCCTCCTCATCCCGCTTACCGCCAGCCCTGCAGGGAGAGAGAGAGGGGGGGGAGAAAGAGAGAGAGAGAGAGAGGGGGAGAAAAGAGAGAGAGAGAGAGAGGGAGGGAGAGGGGGGGAAGAGAGAGAGAGAGAGAAAGAGAGAGAGAGAGAAGGAAGAGAGAGCAGGTGAGTTTGTCTTCTCCAGTCCACTGCTGTTCCAGTCGGTCAGTCGTGCAGCTTACAGGCCAGGGCTCTCTTTTACAAACCTTCCCCCCTCAGCAATATAATAGGGCCATATAGGTTTGTGGAGTGGTTCTGGATGGATTCTGGATAGATTCTTGGAGCACCAGAATTCACACACACACAATAAAATGGTCAAAAACAATGTCCTCACTCTTTTTTGTGAACCTGTGGTTTCGGTGAATGAAATTGCTTTAGGAGTTGTGGTTAGACCCGTCCCTAAAATATCTAATTGAAGCTACGCCACTCATGTTTCCATCTAAGAGGACGGGACTCCTACTCACAGCTCTCTAAAAGCTTGAAAAACACCAACAGTGTACAAGTACCAATAAAGCACTTACTAACCCCCCTTCCCCTTCCCCACTCTTCTCTCTAGATTTTTCTCTTGCTCTCTCTTTCCAGCTTTTGAATGGAGATGGAGAGATGGATGCAAATAAATCCCAAATCACAGAAGAGTGGGACAAGCTCATCTTAAACATGGACACAGGGATGACAGCTGCTTGAGATGAGTTACCAGACCATCAAACTGGTCTGAGCCTGAGTCTTAGTAAGGAACTAAGTGAGGAAAATAAAGATTTCTTGATTTATCGACTGAAGAAAAACAGCCAGCTAATCAATTATCTTAGTGCTCCTTATGAGCTAGCCTCGTTCACTTAATTTGCAATCATTATGTATTCATTGCTGGTCTCCATTCTCCTAGCCCCAATTCATCAGTTCATCAGGGTACACAGACACACACTCATTCACGCACGCACACACACAAACACACACATACACACACAGGCCTGCACGCACACACAGTCTTCACACCCTGGGATACTATCATGTTTTGAAATGTTTTATAATTAATCGATACATTCATTCAACTGTGCGTTTATTTATTCATAAGTTAATTCACTAGCTCACTCTCTCTCCATTACACATCAAAAGTAACATAACGGAGACATAATAACTCATAAAACTATTAAGCATTGAGGCATTAGAAAATCAAGAGGACCCATTCGAAGAAGGGAAGTGTTATTAAAACACTGATTTCGTTCATTATTGCATCCTCGAAACAGATGATCGGGAGAGGAAGGTCCAAAATGAAGAGGCGTTAGAGTGGAGATTGGGCCCCTTCATCTGCTCTACAATTAGCTCTAGCTTCTTTCCATCACTCCACTGACAGCCTTTCATTATCCCATTCCAGCTCCTGCATTATAGTCAATTCCAGCTCCGATCTGTTAAATTCCCCACTCGTAAATACTTTTCCCCAAGTGCTGGGTGCAGTTTGGTGGAAGTAGTTGTTTCCGCGCAAAACAGTTGATGCTAAGTCTGGATGAGCAGAGAGGTTGGGATATGTCCAAAGCTTTGTGTTGAATTCCTACTGAAGCCGAGCGCACCCTAAAAGCTGCAACCAAGATGAGGCTACACACTCTTTTTCTTTACACATCCCAATTGAAAACATTGAGCACAGATGGACAAGTACCACACATCACCCTCTCTCTTCATTCAATTACACTCATTTCAATTATGCTAATGAAAATACGTAGATAGGCCTAGGCTACCCCCCTGTTCAGATTGAAACAAAATAACAAAAGCAAGCAGCAACCAACCAAAAAGGACATTACTTTGAATGCAATGCATAGAATGTGTCCCAAGAAGCCACCAATCAGATGAATGAATGATGAGTTTATGAAGGCCAAAGGCAACTTGCACGCTGATGGAATGAGAGTGTTTTCTATTAACAACCCAAACTCTCTCTCTCTGTCTCACACCCACCCTCATGTACACAACACAGCTCACACCTGGCCAGCTAAGCTGACTGACTGCCCTCATTTCACTTAATAAAATGTTCCAGCGGTGGAGGAATAAAGAGGGGGTAAAGAAGAGAGACACAAAGATAGTGACGCACAAATCCACACAGATAAATAAATAAACTGTCCGGTGTGTTAACGCGGAGACAGTGCCAAGTGCTGGAGACACCATCCCAATGACAACAGGCCTGAGAGGCTGTGACATTTGCATCGGTAAACGGTGGAGAGGTGGCGACACTCCTGTTCTGTCAGATAAGGTCAGGAGCGTAATGAGGCCCTACTCACACTCACACACACACACACACACACACACACACACACACACACACACACTACAGACTGGACCTCTCGTGCTTATTCTCTCCCCTCCCCTGTCTGCTCGGGCCCCGTCCAGCTGGCAGGACAAGAGGGATTAAAGTGATTGCGGCCGAAGGGCAGATGTCTTGGAGCTCCCCCTGGTGGAGAGTGAGGGGGGCTGTGTGGGGATGGGGAGAGTGTGGGTGTAGTGATGGGGGCTGTGGAGCAAGTGAGTTTGGACTGAGAGAGACTGATGGCAGATCAGTGTGAACGGTTGAAGGGTGGTGACTGTCATTTAGCTATAAACAATAGTTGTCACCCCCTCTTACTCTCTCTCTCTATCCCACACACACACCCACACACACAGACACACACACAAACACACATACACACATACACACACACACACATATATATATATATATATACACACACACACACACACACACACACACACACACATATATATATACACACACACACACACACACACACACACACATATATACATACACACACACACACACACACACACACACACAAACATACTGTACACAAGAGTGAAGGCCCTCTTTGATGGGACTCCGCATCCACGCTGTTAGTTCTGACGTGGTGTTTCCGCTAATGTGAGATAATTACTGCGTCAGCAGTAGAAAAATATGACTTGCACACCCACACCACCCCTACCGCCTACACCCCCTGTCCGCCCCCCCATGTGCTCCCGACTGAGTGCAGTCTGCTGATAATTAAAACACCAACAAACCCCCTGGCTCATCTTTACCACACACACACACACGGAGCACAGCCAGCCACTGGGGGAGAATGGTGGAGACAGGAGAGGAGAGATGAGAGCAGGGAGAAGATGACTGGGGGACACTGCTGATGTGTCATGGTGGGCCACTCGTGGTACGGCCTGTAGAGAGGACCGGTGCTTCTTGGACATTTGTCCAGTCATGAGGAGGCCATTAAACAGCACCAAAAAAGGCAGGTAAAGTGTGAGTGACAGGTTTGGGAATTTATGCTTTATTAATTGAGTATAGAAAAATGTTAGACTGCACCTATCTTTTTCCCATAGGAACATATAAAACATACTACATTTACAAATTGTGTAGAGAGTGCAAGTTAACTGAGTTGTCTGGCAAAACTCCTCTTTAAACAAGCTCATCTTGGCATATGCTATGCTGACTGTCTGTGCAAACAAGAGGCCGAAGCCAGTCATGGGCAGTAATGGCCGTGTCCATCTAAATACTGCCCAGTCTGCAGCACTCCAGCAGGGAGCCTTTGAGTCCGATAATGAGTTTTTTACCCCCTTTAAATGACTTCAGGCGCAAAGCAGTATTAATTCTTGTCCACTTGGAACAAATAAAACACAAACGTCTCTTTTTCGGAGCGGGCAGTAGGGGGCATTTGGCTTGATGCGATGCGGTGCCTGGTTAAGCCCATCCATCTGTCATTCCAGGTGGGTCCAACAGAACGGTCAGTGTGTTCCTGGGCCAGGCTGTCAAGACGGGATAGAGGTGTAAAATAAGACACCACAAACCTTTGGCTGGTTGCAGCGGCGGTGGCAGGCACCCTCCAGCCCTTGATCTGGCTGAGCTCAGAGTCGGACAGCTCGATGTGCAGCGGCAGGCGAGGCATCCACACGCTCATCTGCAGCTGGGCGCTCAGGTAGCTGTAGGTGAAGTTGACCAGCATCTGGACGCGCCCGCCCGTCTCCTTCCCGTTCACAAACACATAGTCACAGCGCTCAGACACCTGGGGAGGAAACAGACAGATATCTGTCAACACAATCACTCCCAAGACACACACACACACAAGCACGCAGGCACAGGCACACACACCATAACGGCTGCATACAGACACACACACAGAGACACAAAATGAATAACTGACGCACACAAGTAAAGAAAACAAAAGAAACAACAAGATTGTGAGAAGCACCATCACAGCCGAGCTCAATTAATGATCATTGCACACATCAAGCATCAAGAGATCAACATCTCTGTTTTCTCTCTGTCTCTCCATCTCCATCACTCTCTCACTCACTTTCCCTGCCTTCCTCTAGAAAAACAAAAACAAAACTCTCTCGCTCTCTATCTCTTGCCCCTTCGTCGCTTCTCTGAGGAAGAATGAAATAAAATAAAAAAACACACTCTTTCATGTTAATCAGCAAGGTATGTTTGAGATGCTAAGACCTCTGTTCATCTCTGCTGAGGATCTCCTCTCATGACGGGGCTTTCATGCGCGGGATGAGAGGGGGTTGGATGCCTTTGACTGCTGGATCCAAGTATTTATTCCAGACTACAATCGGCCCCCCGAGTCTCATCCCCTCCCCTGTTCGGCATGCCGACATTTTGCCGGGCCCTGTGGGTTGAAAGCAGCTCAACAGATGGTGTGGGCGATGGAGGGAGAGAGGGAGAGAGAGAGAGAGAGAGAGGAGAGAGGAGAGGTCTTCTCTGTTCCAAGAGAGCAACGTTACATTTTGGAGACATTACTGTGGCTCTCAGCCAACTTGCCACCCTGATTGGTTGAGTGGTTTCTCATCTCCACCAATCAGTAGGAAAAAAGAAACCCCAGACCTAAAAGATGTGCAAAATCGAAGCATGCGTATAGTGTGTGTGTGTGTATGTGTGTGTGTGTGCGTGTATGTGTGTGTTGGAGGGGAGAGGAGGGGATAGCAGGTTAGATGAAGGTGGCCCAAAGCAGTGGCGTGAAATCTGTACAGCCGCCAGCGTCACCCGTCAACTTCCCTCAAAGCACAAATTTCACTCAGTCGAGCGTGTCATTCATTTGAGCTCTCTCCTCCACCCTTCCTTCTTTCTCTCCCTCTCTCTCTCTTTTCCCATCTTCGGAGAGAGCGAGGAAGCACTCAGGAAGCTGCCTCTCTGTTGTCCTTGCCATATTTGACAGCATGGAGGGTGTTGGAGCCAGGCATTCATTACCAGTAGCGCTGTGCGCCGTGCAAAAAAGAAAGTTTTGGGGACAAGTGAAAAGTAAAGAGGCATGACAGACTGAAGCGATCGAGAGCTCCGTCTCCAACCGAGCATCTGTGCCGTTGATCTTTCATAGTCCAGCCATGAGAATGTGGCGTCTCTCATCCCCTAAGATCTCCTGGCAATCTGCTTTTCGTATGAATCTTGTGTGGAACCGTGCATCTCTCTCAACACCCCCCCCCTCTCTCTCTCATCTCTCTCTCCCTGTTTCTGTGTACCTCTCACATTTTGTTTTCCATATTCACTGTATGGCCCTATGAACCAACTGAACTCTGGCAAATACCCACAAAATGAGAGGGAGTGTAATTCGGAGCAGGTCGTGAGAGTAATGTCAGTGTAGAGTGGTTGCTCTTCACCCTGCTGATTCAGAGGTGTAGTTATGCTGTTGGGAAATCCATTATACCTGGTCTATGGTCTGGTTGCATGAATACTGCAAGCCCAAGTGTATGCGTGTGTGTGTGTGTGTGTGGGGGTTATTTGAGTTGTAGAGCTTCGTTTATGATACACATTATTTTGAATGAATTCTGGGACAATGCAGACAAAAGGTACATAAACACAGACACTGAAACACACAAACAAACACACACACAAACACACACACACACACACACACACACAAACACACGCACAATCATTCACATACACACCCAAACACCAGACACACACGATAGAATCTGATTGTTCACCCCCACAAAACAACAGAGCAATTGGGCTGCACAAACACAAGTACACACACGGACACACACACACACACACACACACACACACACACACACACACACACACACCAAAACACACACAAGCCTTGGCTTTTCTATCATCCCATCAGTCATAAAGGCAGCGGCATCTCATTAATCAGGGTCATTGAGAGCGCACCGAGTGAGGACACTCAGACAGGACAGGACAGCAGACCTCAAGGGCTTGAGCAGCGACTGAACCATAAGGTTTAATGATGCATCACAGACACACACACATACAAACACCCAAACACAACCACCCCAAACTCACTCACACACACGCACAAACAAACACACAAACACCCAAACACCCAAACACACCCACCCCTTTAAACACCCAAACGCACACACAGACAGACACACGCACACACACACACACAAACATGCACACAAACACGCACGTACGCACGCACGCACGCACGCACGCACGCACACACACACACACACACACACACAAACACACACTTATGAGAGAGAGGAGGAACAGAGAGGGAACGAGAATGCAAAACAATACTTAGAGAGAAAAAGAGAAAAGAAATTGAAAAAAGAACAGAACAGAGTGGTTTGTGACAGACCTGTGCTCGGAATATAAATGCATGTTGGAGCAGTTTTGTAACTTCGGTGAAAACACAAAGAGACCAAAGAGAGCACACAGGGACACCAATTTAAAAAAAAGAAAAAGACAATGCATCACTACCTGCAATGCAGTTCATATGTGATCAATATGCATTACAATACAAATGTCAGTCGATCAGTGAACCGTAATGGAAAACCTCAACCTGATCTCTGACTCTATGGCGTTCACACAGAGGAGAATGCATATCTTCTTACTGATGATACCTGGTGAGCAATTCGAGTAGAGTTTCACCCAAAGTGCTCTCAAACTTTGAGAAAGTAAGACTCTCATTTTGAGAGATGGATCCACCGTTCGCCTAAGGGACAGACTTGGCAGCTCATACATCAATTATGGTAAGGTACGATTCCCCCATCTCACCAGCTCCAATATTTTGTCTTCATACAGCACCCTCTCAGTTCTACTTTTTTCCATCTGAAATTGTGTTGGCTCTCTGTACTTGTTTTAACATAAGTGTGCTATGTAAGGGATAATGGACGACACGGTGGTCTGTTCACAGAAGTTAATGCACGGTCGAGGTTGTAAAACGGCCCGAGTTTTAATTGCTAAAACTGTCTTGGTTGTAGAACTACTTTCTTCCGACACATATCAACTAATTTCTCAACTTGCAGGACAAACTGCCGTTACTAGTTCTAAATGGATGGTTGCTACAGCCAAAGGCCAGTCTTTAGTTCTATCTCTCCCGTTGTCAAGCGGGCGTATCCCAAGATTCTGATTAACTTTAGCTTTGAAACATCGCTATTTTACCTAGCCTGCTGTCATCCATCTAGCTGAAAGCCACCTCCGTCATATGCTACAATGTTGCCATGTTCTGAACGTCTGCATTTTACAGCTCGGATGCAACGTGACGGTTCATTTAAACTTCACAACGAGTTCGGTGAATTAATATACACGTGTGATACGGCCCACAAAATGGATCTTCTTCATAGGTGTGCAAATAACATACAGTTAATGGTCGTTCTATATAACGTAGGACGTAAAACGGGCGTGGTCATAAAATGCAACTGCTTTGGACCTGACAGAGTTCCATGCGGGAGGAGAGGGGAGGGGGATTAGGTAGGGAGGTAGGGAGTGGGGAAAATGATAGACACAGGACACGAGAGACAGACAGAGAGAGAGAGAGAGAGAGAGAGAGAGAGGAGAGAGAGAAAGAGGGAGAGAGAGAGAGAGAAAGGGAGGAAGGGAGGGAGGGGGGGGTGAGGGAGTGCAGTTGAGTGAGAGTGCAGCTGAGCATGACGCTCAGGTCTCTCCATGTGTTGAGATCAGGCTGCTGTCTGATAGAGGTAATTAAGCACAACACGTCCCCGATCAGCTCTGCTTACTCACACACACACACACACACACACACACACACACACACACACACACACACACACACACACACACACCTCCCATCAAAACTCCAGCTCTGACGAAATGCTTTTTAAAGCAGTCATGCAGTGAGCCATCTAAAAGAATCAACTTCATCCCTCATTGACTCTCTTTTCTCCCCCTCTCTTTCTCTCTCTCTCCTCTCTCTTACTCCAACCATCACTCTATCCCTCTCTCTGTCTCAACCCTCCCAACCCTACCTCCTCCCCCCTCATTCCCTCAATTGATTATCATTTAATATGTTCCACTATTTAAAAAGCTTGAAATTTAAAACCACATGTGCGCACAACAATGGGATTTTAATTGTCCTCGGAAGGGAAATAAAACGAAGTGCAACTGCAAACGGTAAGTGCGGGGGACTTCATAATGGCTCCCCCCGCATAAGCTCCCACATGCCACACAAGCGGCGACGACGCGCGTCAAAATGAAAGCCTCGATTGGCGCCTCGTGTAATTCCCCCCCTCATTTTGGTGTTTTCATAAACCCTTCTTCAATGTTGCGTCATCCGTTAAATGTTTTGTCTGGGACCAAACTTTAACTTTTAACTTCACCCCGGGCACTCCGACTAGACTAGACTTGACAGGCGACAAGACAGACCTCGGCGGCATGACTTTGCTGAGGCTGTGTGTCACGGAGAGTAGAAAAGCCAAACGCAGAGCTCGCATCTGCTCAATTAAAAACCGCCAAGGATAAGAGTGTCCTTTAAGAAACCAGACTTGTCTGCCCTCGTACTGAAAAGCATGAGAGCAAGGCTGGTGTCAAACTAAATCTAGTGATGTTGCACTGGCACATGGACGAGATGCATACAGAGAGGAAGAGTGGGAAAAAATTGGGCTCTATTCTGATAAAAAAAAAATATATGAAGATTATTAAATGGGGAGCAAATGGAAGTCTTTTCTTGAGACAGCAAGCACGATATGAGGGCAACACAAATGAGATGTGTGTGTGTGTGTGTGTTTGTGTGTGTGTGTGTGTGTGTGTGTGTGTGACTCCTCTCCAGAGGTCAATGTCACAGTGTTCACAGAGTGTTTGATAGATAATTAAGTCCAGGGAGAGAACACACGTCCCTCACTTTCTCTCATTTTCTCCATCTTAGACCCACTCACAACACACACACACACACACACACCACACACACACACACACAAAACCATTAGCATTTTTGTTGATTAGCCTAGAACCAAAGTGGCTTTCATACACTGGCAAAAAGTGGCAAAAAGAAAGCCAACTCCAGATTAAAATGTTGAAGGCTCTCGTTCTCTCTTCTCTTTGCCCTTCATTCTAAGCCCTCAACTTTATACACATCATATACACAAGTGCAATTAAATCTGCACTGCAATGCACTTGGCCTATAACTAAGCACTTAAATGTTTTATTTAAAGGGGGCATACATTATACTTTTCCAAAGTTATGAATATACCATGTACTGTATACCATTTAGCCCTCAAGATGCTTTCTTTTGTTTTCCGTGACTAATACAATCATGCATTTTTTGACGTGACCAAAACAATTTGTGAGATTTAAGAACCATATGGTTGCTTCATGTTGTCCATTATGCTAATACTGTATAATAATGCATAATGCGTCTATAGGTTTGTATCTACAACCGAGAGTTAACGCGTCAACAGTCAACAGGCTTGCCAAGCAAACATCAACAGCACAGCTGGCCAGTTAGAAATCTTGCTAACTTATGGTGCCAGCTAACATAAAACTACCTACCAGGATGGCTCAGGCGTAAATGCTTGAACCCTTACTTGAATTCTGAGAATACAATAAAGGGTATTTATGTTACTCTGACAATGTCTCATTTATTTACTTTGCCAATTATGTGTCCAAATTTAATATTTTTTCTATTGGTTTAAAGTAGTATGCAAAAATCTAAACACTGGTGACTAGAGCAATAAGTGAGAGAGTAAATGTGTAATAACATAGTAATAACAACCCAAATCACCAATCTCAGCACTTTGTTTTTCGTGGACCTTTGCAGGTGCATCTCAAAAAATAAGAATATCATGGAAAAGTCCATTGCATACATATATAAGCACATACTATACACACATATACAACTTCATTCTCATTCAGGCAAAACATAGCTACTTGGGCGGAGGGATTTGCACGTAGCTCCTGAAAAGGCTGTTACTTCTGCAAATCCCAAGTAGTAGTGCTTCGCCTGAATGAGAATGTAGTTCCAAGTATGTCTATGCTTAGAAAATTGCTGTGTCTCATTTAGCTGAATTGTAGTCAACATGGTGGCGATGAAATGGTTGGGCAGTGGGGTAGAGGGCTGTATTGAAAATAATGGAATCTAAGTAAACAAACGAGTGTGCCACACTTATGTCGGCATCTGTGTTCAGGTGCTCTCAGACTACTCCAGAGCACACATTAATCTACAAACATTTCCAAGTGTTACGCTATTTCAGTTACAATGCTTTCGTGAAACACTGCAAAAATTCATGAAGGATTTTACAAACTACGGGGTACTACAAACTACAAACATCAATCATTTTAAATATGGTAATGGTAAGACAGACCGCTCAACAGCTCATGGCTACTCAAGAGGTGAAAAAAATCTTTCACTGTTTATCGTCAGTGTGCCAGTGACGCAAGCCTTAGGTTTGAGCCCTGCTGCACAGCCTTACTTTACAAATGAAAAGTAAAATGAATAGTCACTTTGAATTCAGGAGGTAAAAAAGAAAGACCTTGAGGTTTCAAACTATTGCAACTTCTCTCGTGTGCACACATGCCCCCAGGTAACCTGTGCCCACTTGTCTCAGGATCAGAGGAGGTCAGAAAGCCACAGTGGATTCCCGTCATCAGAGACTCAAAGGTTGGGGCTTCTTACTGACCTTGACCACACCTTCATCAGCTGAACGGCATTCCACCGACTCGGTCACATCAGTCACTGACCCATCAGTCCCCACGGTAACCACTTTCACTGGTACTGCCACTGTTCTGCCTGTGAGCACTGCTGTGTTCAATATCTCTGTGTCCTGGAGAGACATGGAGAGGGGGAAAAGAGAGAGAGAGACAGAGAGAGGGATAGAGAGAGATAGAGAGAGAGAAAGAGAGAGAGAAAACCCACAATTAACAACTTATACTGCATCACCATTCTATTGTATTGTACTGTTTTACATGGCATTAATGATCATCATCTCATAAAAGTACTTACATAGTTATAGAGAGTAATAAGATGTTAACAAAAGTGACATACAAAAACATTTTTTAGATGCACTCGTAATACTCTCAAATAGACCTAGTACAATCAAAAATAACTTGGTGAGTAAAGACATGGCACACATTTCAGGGCATTGTTGTTTTCATGGTTGTATAGCTATCTGGGACACCTTATTTAGTTATGTCCTCAAGCTGTTCCTGTGGCAAAGACATTTCCGGAACAGACCGCACGCTACCGTTACAAGTTCTGTGATAAAAAAGCCAAGTGTGTAAAGTGCAGTTTGTCCGTGTACTTCGGAGTACAGGCAAGCGCTTCCTTCATGCCTCGACGCTGCGTCCGCACATCTGTCTAACACTTAAACCTCTCTCGGCGCGGCTCCTCCCCTCGGTATGGGAATAAAGGAGCTTCTCTTGATGATACAGTGGCTTGAACAAAAGGGAGCAAGGAGCTAATTAGATCAATTAAGACGGGTGCGTGTAATCCTTCGGCTCGCCATGCTAATGAGGGAAGGTGCTAGGCTGCCGCATGCGCCCCCGCCGCCGCCCAGGCCCTCTCTGTTCATCACAGCTTACGTGCAACAAAAGAGTCCTAAGGCGTCGCGTGGGAAAAGCTCGGTGTGTGTGTGGAATGATGTCTCTGTGTATGTTAGACGCAGTGTGTGTGTGTGTGTGAGACTGTGCATGTATGTGTTTATGTGTCTGTATGTGTGTGTATGTGTGTGTGTATGTGTGTGTGTGTATGTGTGTGTGTATGTGTGTGTGTGTGTGTGTGTGTGTGTGTGTGTGTGTGTGTGTGTGTGTGTGTGTGTGTGTATGTGTGTGTGTGTGTACTGTATGTATATGTGTGTATGTGTGTGTGTGTGTATGTGTGTGTGTGTGTATGTGTGTGTGTGTGTGTGTGTGTGTGTGTGTGTGTGTGTGTGTGTGTGTGTGTGTGTGTGTCTGTGTGTGTATGTATATGTGTGTATGTGTGTGTGTCTGTGTGTGTGTGTCTGTGTGAGTGCATATGAGTATATGTGTGTGAGCTGTGTTCCAGACGCTGGTCTTTTAGTTCCTCATAGGGGCGGCTTCTTTGTTATCACTGCCGCCCCTCCTCCTCCCCCCACCTCCACTCTCCTAAGGAGAGAAGACAGATAACATGATTTAATCCCCAACTGTGGATAATGGAATTTTGAGCTCGTTAATAGAACTGAGGATTTTTTTCTTTGTCTTCTTTTTTCTTTTCTCCGTTCCGTTTAGGCTCAGCTTGAGAAAAGGATCTTTGCTTCACTCGCTTTTATTTGAATGTAATATAATTTAGAAAGAGGGGGGTTTCCTTTCCTCTTTTGCTTTTTTGTCTATCTAGCCACTATTCTTTTCATCAGGAGACAGAATTGTATGGCTATACTCATCTAATCTCTGTATCTAATATTTGCATGCACAATCCGAATATGTCAATTCCTTTCAGTCTCAGTGCTGAGACTTGGCGAAGGCGACAGACAGGGTTTTGACAGGGTGTTATCGTCAGTGTTTGATTTGCTGTGAAAACATTCATTTATCAGGACTTGGTAAAGAGCACAGATAAATAGTCTAGCTAAAATAAGGAAGGATGAAAAGCTTACACATCCGTTCCTCTCCTTTCTTGCTCATTCTCTCATTTTCTCTCTCTCCTTCTCTCGCCCTCGTTCTCTATCTCTCTCGCACACTCTCTATTCGGTGCATACAGTACTAGCACAACAACCAACACCACACAGATTCTCAGTCTCTTGCCGTAAATGTAAATAAATTGAAAGAGGCAACGCAGCGGTGCAGGAACTTTCAGAAAAGCCTGTCAATGTGCCCATTCAGAGAGTGAGAAATGAACACTTGAGCCCCAAGATTAGCCCAAGAATTAAGACAACACCCCGCCTGCTGTAGCATGGCAGTCTTCCAGATTGTGTCTGTAAGAGGAGAGAGAAGGAGGAGTACAGAGGAGAGGAGAGGAGCTTATTTATGCCTTAGATACCAGTGTCCTTTCTCTTCTAAATAGTCAAAGTGATCAACATTACACAATGCTACTGTATGTCATGTATGTTCTATAAAGTTACTTTCACACTTTTATACTTTCATCCACAGACAAGAGAAATGCCATGAATGTACACAAAGGAATACCAAGCAAACAAACTTTGTAGAACCATGACATCATGAAATGTGTATGTGGATAGAATGAAGCGTGTTCAACAAAAAATAAATAGCTTTAATACTCGAGAAGAGAGAAGAACAGAGGAGAATATAAAAGAAGAAAGAAGAGAGATGACCACTGTGGGAGATTTGAGCCAGAACAGCACACTCCAAAATGTCTAGAGCCTTAAGACCTCTGGCTGCTAAATTGTCGAGGACTCTACAAGACTGACTGGAGGTAGAAGATGGTAGGGTAAGGCTAAAGATAACTACTGGGCTGGTCATACCTGTCTTTTGACTCCAGCAGGCAGGTGAGAGGCTAGTTGGTGGCGGTGGATGGTGGATCTCAAAAAATAATATCACATTTCAATTGTGAGAAGAATTTAAATATGGAGTTATTATGTCGCTTATCAGAATGCTGTAAAATATTCAACTGAATTGAATAGGCAATCCTAACATTTAAGGTCCGATATTTTTTTATTTTTTAATGACAGCTTAAATTGAATAATGGCTGCTGCGGTTTTTATAAGGTATTTATTTCACATTTTTTATAGTAGTCTGTTAGTTAAGTACAAAGATTCTAGAGCGGAGCATCTTTGGTTAAGTAGTCTGTTCAATTATCTTCACAGAAATTCATTGTAATTTGAACAAGTAATGCATTGCTATGCAACACCTGCCACAAGTTCTATTGGCATGAATGACACATTTTGCCAGTGATGCTTTCCCATGAAACTGCAAATATTTGAAGAATTTTCTTTTATCGTTTTGACATCTAACCATAACACATACTCTGCTGATCTTTCTTGGAAAATAAATCTTTTTCAGGACCTCCATTGCATGTCTACTGTAGGTCCTCTTCATTCTGTAGATGTTAATTTGACTGCAGACTCTGCACTGTTCCTTACATAACAGCACTGTGACAACATACCGGTCATTTTCACTCCACTTTATGAAGCTTGATATTCTGTAACCTGGCAACTGCTGCAATTACCCCCTTAAGAAATTAGATAGGCTCTCAAAGAGAGACCAACAACCTCTAGTTGAAAATTGCATGTCACTTAGCATATCTGAAGCATATCTGGAGTGAATGTGGTAACATAATTGTATTATATTCTCTCTCTCTCCTTTAACCCTTTGCTTCATTGCACACTTCTCATTGTTATTGTAAGGGTCTTGTCCAATCTTGTTCTGTTTTGCCAGAGTGTACCTTGATTATTATGACCGCCGCGCAGCGAAGCGGCGGTCATATAGGTTTAGTCATTTTTTTTTTTCTTTTTCGCATGCCCAAATTTCCATCAAGGATTCCCAGGACACTGAAAGACCGGGGTACATGAAACTTGGTGGGCATGTAACCCCACATGGATAGCATGGAACCATCGTTTTTGTTTTTGATCTGTTGCCCCCGCTGGACTGGTTTTCTAAAGGAGGGTAGGGCAGACACAGTTTATCGTGAAACCGAGTAGGGTTTAGGAGGACCATTTTTTTTGTATGTTGATCTCAAGGGGCCATGTCAACCCATTCCATAACCACTCATTTCATGTATAGTGCCACCTAGTTAAACACAAAAAAGTAAAAATTAGATGTTGTAATCGTAGGTATCTGTGACCTAACATAGTCAAAACTGCACGAAATTGGAAGTGTAGGATCATTATGACACCCTCTGTATGCACGCCAAGTTTTGTGGAATTCCGTTCATGGGGTGCCACACAATAAATTAATTTATGTTACTATACACCAACTGGCCTGTAGGTGGCGGAGACAGTTTTCTGTGAATATCTCGAGAACCGTGTAGGGCCTAGGAGGTCCACCTTTTTTATGTATGTTGGTCTTAAGGGGGCATGTCAACCCATCCCATTACCACTTATTTCATGTATAGCGCCACCTAGTTAAAAATTAAAAAGCAAAAAATTAGGTGTTTTCATCACAATATCTCTGGCTGACAAGGTCAAAACTGCACGAAATTAAAAGTGTAGGATCATTATGACACCCTCCGAATGCATGCCAAGTTTTGTGTACTTTCGTTCATGGGGGGCCTTACAATAAAATAATTTATGTGTATATTTAATGACGTACACCAACCCATTTCATGTGCACACATGTGAACAGATACAGACGCACACATACATTCACAGTAATCATACGTATGACACATACTCACACAGTAGACATATAAAATGCATGCATGCACAGGCACATACGCAGGCACACAGTTTATGCACACACACACACACACACACACACACACACACACACACACACACACACACACACACACACACATAACATAAACATGTACATGCACACATGCACACAATTATAATAATTTCTCAGAATTATGAACAGGCAAGATGGAGGTGGGGTTGTATAAAATTAATTTTACATGTGAAATCTATGAACTAATCATGTTTTGGTACTTGTTGTCTAGCAGATACCAGTGAGAATTGAGTGTGGATAATGCAATTTAGTGAGACAGTTAGAATCCTATAGGCCTTTCAGCGTGATTTATTTTTGTGGAAAAAATGTGCTGGACTGGGCGGCGGTCATATTTTGTACCGCTCTGCGGTACATCTAGTTGCATTCCATTGTGTCTCCTTTGTTTACCTCCTGTGCCATGTGCTCCTATGTTTACCTTCTGTGTCCTGTGCCATGTGCTCCTATGTTCACTTCCTGCATCCTGTGCTCCTATGTTTACTCCCTGTGTCCTGTGTCATGTACTTCCTGTTCCTGGTTTTCCCTGTCTCCTCCGCCCCTCACCTGATTTGAGTTCAATAGACTTCTGAAGTTCACCTACAAAAAAGCTGCCATCTTTGAGATCCGGTATCTGGCGATTTTTCCTATGAGAAAATAACATGAGGATTTTGAATTATCGTACCTGTTAAACTCTTGCGGAGACGAAAGTCTGAAATGCAGTACCGGATATCACAGTATCCACTCAAAGGCAGAGGACAAAAGTAAAAGCAAAGCGTTTGCATTTGCAATTTTGTCGCCCCCGCAAGAGTTTAACAGGTGTGATAATTCCAAATCCCCATGTTATTTTCCCAGGAAAAATCTCAAGATATCAGATCTCCTTATATGGGCAAATATGGTAGCTTTTTTGTAAGCGAACTTCAGAGGTCTATTCCCTGATTATTGTTTAATTGTCTTCATTGTCACCTGTGTCTTGTTATCCTGTGTATTTAAGCTCTCATGTTCCCTCTGTGCATTGTCTTTGTTCGTGTTAGTCACACTGATCCCTTTTCTTGGTTTCATAAAGTAAAAGCTTTTCATTCCAAATTTGTCGTGTTTGTTGTGCGTTTGGGTCCAAATTCCCTGCAAACCGTGACAGTTAAAGGGAACTGTTTCCTACAGTACACCAGTTAGCTTAGCATAGCTTAAGAAGGAAGCAGGAACTATGTGTCCATAGACACAAACTTTCTTTAATATTTTAGGTACTATTTAGGCATTATCTGACAATGAGGACAATAACACACTTGGGGACGACTGAGGGTGAGGTTTGCACTCTTGTCAAGGAGCTCAGCATCTCAGTGTCATATACCAGATATACTGTAAGCTGTCCCTTCATTTCTGTGAACATATGCCAGTGAGCAGGAGAAAAAAAATCTCTTTCACAATTCTACTTGTAAAACATAAATATTGTCCAATAATTTCAGCAGTAACAAACAAGGAATATTAAAAAACTATTGTTAATGCCTCTTATTGATATAAGAGGCATTAACTAAGATATTGACAACACTAATGTCACATATAAATACAGTTAATGAGACCAAGGGAAACCAATAAAAAGAGTATTCTCCTATCATTTTCTACTCCCAAAAACAGAGCCTATACTGTATTCAATTCATCCCTAAATAACATATCTCCTGTATATTCATTGACCAGATTCAGCGAGCACCAACTAAAGGACCTCAGAGTACTGAAATGGAAAGGATAGACTTAATGGTGTATGTGTGTGTGTGGTGGTGGTGGTGTTTGTGTGTGTGTGTGTGGGGGAAGGGTGAAAGCATTGGTGAGTGTGAGTATAGGGTGAAAGGTGCAGGTGTGCGTGAGAGAATGTGTTTCTAAGTGTGTGTGTGTGTGTGTGTGTGTGTGTGTGTGTGTGTGTGTGTGTGTGTGTGTGTGTGTGTGTGTGTATGTGTGTGTGTGTGAGCATAGGTGAAGAGAGGGTGATGAGTGCAGGTGTGTCTTTCTGTGTACGTGTGTGTGTGTGTGTGTGTGTGTGTATGTGTGTATGAATGTGTGTGCATGCATGTGTGTTTGTTAACATTCAGTCTGGCACCGAGTTGCAATCTCGGCACCCATATGGCCTTGGGTGTGAAATAAGGGGAGATTTAGTGTGACAGAGGCAGTAATGTGGGCGGCATGAGAACCAGAGCTACCAGCCTCAGCCCTGTGTTCTCCCAGCCCTTCTGCTCGCTCTCCATCTCTCCCCACCCTCCAGCCCCTCCACCCCGGCGCTGCCAGGCAGCCAACCGCACCGTGTTTATCCCTGTCCGATCTCTCTCCCCCTCTCTCTGTCTGTGTTTGTTTCTTTCTCTCTTCTTTTGTTCTTTACTTTCATTCCACTCGTCTCATTCAAACTGTCTTATTCAATAGCTTCGTCCTTATAAAAACCCTATATTTCTTCTATCCTTCTTTTGCAGTTTTTCTTTCTCACTTTTGGCTGAGGGAACAAACAAAAAGAAGTGGGGGAGGAGAGAGCGAGGTACAGATAGAGGCTGAAAGGGTGGATTGGGTGGGGGAGGAGAGAGCGAGGTACAGGTAGAGGCTGAAAGGGTGGATTGGGTGGGTGAGGAGAGAGCGAGGTACAGGTAGAGGCTGAAAGGGTGGATTGGGTGGGGGAGGAGAGAGCGAGGTACAGATAGAGGCTGAAAGGGTGGATTGGGTGGGGAGGAGAGAGCGAGGTACAGATAGAGGCTGAAAGGGTGGATTGGGTGGGGGAGGAGAGCGAGGTACAGATAGAGGCTGAAAGGGTGGATTGGGTGGGTGAGGGAGGGCCACAGGGCCATGTGTTACTCATGGGGCCCCGCAGAGGCTCTGGGCTGGTGGTCGGTAAGTAGCAATGCGGTGCCTTAGGGTCTGCTGGGAGATTAGCGTCAGCGACTGGGCTGCTGGGAGATTAGCGTCAGCGACTGGGCTGCTGGGAGATTAGCGTTAGCGACTGGGCTGCTGGGAGATTAGCGTTAGCGACTGGGCAAAAAGCGTAGCTCCGCAGTATCAGCCTTAGAGGCAGGTCGAGGCGAGGGCTGCAATCCAGGTTGGGGTGGCAATAAACAGGGGAAGGTGAATCGATGAAAGGCCATTACACCCTTTGGCAGCGCTGAAGATGGAACAAGATGGTGGTGGGTGAGGGGAGGGTGGGTGAAGGGGGGTACACTGAATGCTGCTGATTGCCTCTCCAGGCTGGGGGAGGGTGGTGGCAGATTGAGGAGGGAAGGTGGGAAGGTGTGTGTGTGTGTGTGAGTGGGTGGGTGGTGGGTTGCTCACCTAGGCACCTCTGCTCACAAACAGGTCTGGCTGAAAAGCCCCCCCACACACACACACACACACACACACACACGTGCTGTAGCCCCCTCACACACAGAGAAGGCCCCAGGCCAGAACCTCCTGCACGCTCAGCAAACTGCATCGATCATGCTAAGCCTTTGATTTCATTCGGTCGGGGTCCACCTACTGCCCAGTGGGGTGACAACTGTCCACCTCGGCCTCTCCAGCGCTGCGGGAGGAAATGGCACAAAAGTGCAGACAAATTGGGAGCAAAGAGGAAGATGGCTATCGATCGGCGTAATAGCGACGGTTGAAAAAACAGACAAATACTTAGCTGCTGCCGAGCGCATTAAACACAGTGGGGTTTGGTGCTTGGGATGGAGGAGAGGTGGATGAGGTTTTCTGTCATAAACTGTTCCTTTCCTGTCTTTCTTTGTTTAACGTGATACTGACAGGACTCACCTTCCATGCCTCTGACTCTGAAGGCAATGGAAACTACAGGAGCCTCTTCCTCTCTGATGCCATTTCACAGAGCGAAAAAATAATTTAACCAATTTTTGATGTTGATGCGAGTTTTTTTTTTTTCCTTTCAGCATTTTATAGGTCCGTTATCCTCCATGTCAGTCTGCCTAAGGCTGACAAGAGTGACAGATTATCAATTGCTGAACTAAATGACAGCTATAAATAGAGTGGGGAAGTGTTATTTTGGTTGACAACTTTTAAAGCTGACTTGTCATAAAGGCATGAATAAAATTCATCACTGCACATAAAACAATGCTTGAGGTCAAAAGATGTAAAATGAAAGTACTTTACAAGAAGTTTGTACGTGTGTCTTGCCAACAGTTAAGTTATGCCATACGTATAGCTTACATATGATCCTCGAAATCATTATTTCCACATCAAAGCACTGCTTTCTTCTTTCTCTCTCGTAATTTGTAGTGGTTTACTTCGTAATAGCATGAATCATCTTTTAGTCTACAACTATCATTTGTATTGGTCACACTCACCACATGATATAGGGATACAGGCATACAAGGCTGATTGCACTGTAACTATTTCCATACAGCTCTTTTCCAGAGCATTTAACTCTAATAGAAGCCTGGCAGCCAATTACTGTAGTGAAAAGCCCCCTCGTTTCCTTGGTTTCTGTGGCTCTGTAGCATATGAGGACATTGTTAATGTAAAGTACTGTAAGGGCCATGGGAGCCCATATGAACCCAAGAACAACACATATAGAAGGTGCCCTCCTTAGAGGAGGAGGTTTTTGACTGATATCCCCCAGGGCCCCCCGACAGCTGGTGTGCTCCAACGCCTCAAATAATACCTCTACATCACCGCTGACGGTCCGAGAAAGAGTCGACGATGAATTACTCTCTGAGAGGAAGATTTAAAGAGCAGGTCGATGCTCCAGAGGGTCAATGAGGGCAAGCTGACAAATAGTATATTGAACTACATGACGCACTCAGAAGTACGGTGAGAAAACTTCCATATTGAAGAAGATGGCTTGTTTCATACTCTTTCTATTTAATCTTCTCAGTGGAAGGGTAAAAAGTATTAAATAAAGATACGTTCGGTGAATACTGTGTATGTACATGTCATATGCTGTTATAATTTAACATATCTAGGCCCTGATGAGGTCACTCTCCCACACACTCGAAACAATAAACCTGCTCAGCTGCGCACTCAGGTATCAACAGCGGGTGTGTGAGGTGAGCTATGTCTGCTTTGGCTCCTGAGGGGCGGTGGTTTACCGGCGTTACCCTTGACCGTGGGACTGGGCATGCAGCTGGCAAGCCCCGATTCCCGTTGCATAATTCATGCGCTCTGCCTGACAGGTCCGCCCACTGGCAGCCATCGGAGACGCCGGGACTCGGCATTAGGCAGCCAGCTCACTCCAACGGCCTCTGCCCAGCTCACCTATCCGCTAACCCCATAAACACACACATGCACACACATACACACACACAGAGACACACACACACACACACACACAGACACACACACACAAACACACACACACAAAGACAGACACACACACACAGACAGACACACACACACACACACACACACAGACAGACAGACAGACACACACACACACACACACACACACACACACACACACACACCACACACACACACACACCCTTCCCCTGGTGCCTCTGCCGCTCATATTTACATCCAAATGTGGTGGGGCATGGCTTGCGCATCAAGCATGGATGAGATGGAGGCTAGTGCAAAACAAGTCAATGGACCTTATTGGCAGGCTGTGAGAAGCACCAGAGTAAAAAGCTGGAGCAAGGTGCAAGGGTGCTCTATCAAGATGCACAGCCAAACTTCAAACTATTTAGAATATTTGATTAAAAAAAAAAAGAGAGAGAGAGAGAGAGAGAGAGAGAGAGAGAGAGAAAGGGGAGGACAAAAATCGATTTAGCGGTTGGACTCGATGAGGTGAGAGCGGAGTGGCGTTGCAGCGGCGAACTCCGTCCGTTCGCGCTCACCTTTCCCAGGCGCAGTCACAAAGCTGTCATTATTCCCCACTGCTCTCCACAATCACACTGAAATGCCACAATGGCAAGCACAGGCTCTAAATGCATTAGAATGGAGCCATTGTGAGGCCGGTCTCTTGTTCATGCCCTTCTCGGATGCTGTTTTTAATGTCGCTCTCCTTCTCTTGTTCTCCTTCTCAGAAATCTGTGGTCCGACTTTGGACGTCACATCTAGCCACATTACAGAGGAAGGAAAAATTGCTACTATGATGTGCACAAATGACTAAATGTTGTGGAGGTTAAACTAATAGTTATGAGAATTTTCATTCTGATCTGAGAAAAGCACCAAAGCGACTGAGAAAAACTGTAGGATCACTGCCACACACAAAGGGAGTCAGTTTCAGAGCTGTGGGTGTGAGTGTGTGTGTATGCATGTGTGTAAGTATGCTGTAGCTGGGTATGCAAATGTATTAGTGGAGAAATGTATTAGTGGAGAAGACATTGCTACGATTAGGTGAGTGCATGCATGTATCAGTTGCTGCATGTTCTACGGATGTAAAGCGATTGGGCCATATATCTGAATGACATGACCGGACATTTGGAACTCCCAACTTATCCGGCTGTTACACTGCTCCCCTCCTAGTGTTTCCAACGGACATCATGTACATGAGCTCATGTCTGAGCGAAGCGAAGAACACGCGGAGATTCTGCTCATGTGCGTGTTCCACCACGTGGAGATTCTGCTCATGTGCGTGTTCCACCACGTGGAGATTCTGCTCATGTGCGTGTTCCACCACGTGGAGATTCTGCTCATGTGCGTGTTCCACCACGTGGAGATTCTGCTCATGTGCGTGTTCCACCACGTGGAGATTCTGCTCATGTGCGTGTTCAACCACGTTCAACCTGTTCAGCCACGTGGAGATTCTGCTCATGTGCGTGTTCAACCACGTTCAACCTGTTCAGCCACGCGGAGATTCTGCTCATGTGCGTCGGTGTCATTCACACATAATGTCCACATGTCAGCATCATATCTGAATCACCCGAAGGGTCGGACATCCGTTTGACAAAGTTCCGTATATACTGTGGAGGACGTGTCTAAAAGCAGCTAATGTGTGTGTGTGATTAGATAGATAGATAGATAGATAGATAGATAGATAGATAGATAGATAGATAGATAGATAGATAGACACACAATGAATAGTAAGCACACACACACTCAGAGCAGTGGATAGCCATTGCGGTGCCTTGACCAAGGGCACCTCAGCCATGGATATGGACATGGGAGCATGCTGTTCACTCCCCACGCCCATATTTTTTCTCACCCTTCAGTCATCTGATTCCTTAATCGGTAGGCCTCGGTTGCCGTGTGTCTGGGTGTGTGTGTACGTTTGTTTGTGTGTGAACCTGTGGTGTGCATTTATGTACATCTGCAAGCTCTGCCATTTGAACATCTGTGAGAATACCTCCTGTGTGTGTGTGTGTGTGTGTGTGTGTGTGTGTGTGTGTGTGTGTGTGTGTGTGTGTGTGTGTGCGCATGTGTTTGTGTGTAATGTGTGTGTGTGTGTGTGTGTGTGTGTGTGTGTGTGTGTGTGTGCGCATGTGTTTGTGTGTGTGTTTGTGTGTGTGTGTGTGTGTTTGTCTGTGTGTGTGTTTACCAGTGGTGTGTATTTATGTACTGTGTACTATGTTATGTTATGTATCTGCAAGCTCTGGCATTTGAACATCTGTGAGAATAAATTGTGTGTGTGTGTGTGTGTGTGTGTGTGTGTGTGTGTGTGTGTGTGAGGGGGAGGGGATGGTTCACATACCATGCGGGCCAGCGCTCTGAGAGTTTCAGAGTAATGAAAGGCCATTCAGGGAGGCCGATCGATCGCTGCAGCTCCCTTCCAGGGCACTGCTTTGCCACCACACACACACACACACACTTACACACACGCACGCACACACACACACACACACACACACACACACACACACACACACACACACACACACACACACACACACACACACACACACACACACACACACACTTATATATACCTGTCTGCATCTTAATCCCAGCCAACAACACACTCATCCACCTCTTCAAAAAAGAAAAACTGTTGTCATGTCAACCCCATCTCCTCTCCTCCCCGTCCTCCATTCCTCCTCCTCTGAAACAGCCGCCTCTCTTTACCTACAGAGGCACCTGGGTGACAAAGGCAGTAAAAGCAAAGCGGCAAGAACTAAAACACTGCAATGGGCAAAGACTGATAGCTTCGCTTGGGCGCCACGGCCTCAGTGTTTGCCTGGAGGCAACGGCTTTCATAACAGATAACACGGAACACCAAACAGCCAGCGTGTTGTATAGGGAAAAGCTTTGCATTGTTTCAGCCATAGCGCTGTTTGTAGCCTGATTGTTCTTTGGTCTCGACACTGATCCCTGTGGGATGCCATCCAGCAGAGCTGAAGCACTAAGGAGCTAATATCTTGGAGTGTGTCGTGAAAGAATGGTCTATTTCAGCAGCCTGTTGACTGGGACTCAGCCAAGCGAAGGCTCCTGCTGCTCCCACTGAGTGGCTAGCTAGGGTAGCACACGCTGGGGCAGCATGGAGATTGCATCACAAACACACACACAGGCAGAAATATTCATGGCACGCATAGATGGTCATGCACACACACACATATAGACACACAGGCACACAGACACACACACGTACACAGACACACACACACACACACAAACACACACACACACACACACAGACTCTCTATTTCTGCCTTTTGCTCTCACACAGACACTGATATGCATATCTCTTCTCTCTCTCTCTCACTTACCCTCAGACACACAGACACACACACACTTTTTCCTCACATACACACATCCCCACATTCCAACTCAAAGCCAAACACACGTATACACACGTCTACACACACCGAGCTGAAAGCCTTGGTGTGAGACATCAGAGGAGGAAGAGTCGGCGCTCGGCGCCCACTACGCATAACAAAAGAAATCCTTAAAAAGAACCTGGAACGTGTTTGAAGGTAGTCGACTGCTCCCAGTAATTTCTCTGGTTCTCTCTGTCTCAGCGCCACCCTCTAGTGTGCCCCTTTGAAGTGAGGTAAAAGGAGCAAAATCCAGAGACTACTGAGGTAAGGCAGCAGATACAGTAGCACCAACTCTATCTTCTCCAGATTCCCACAGTGAAGAGAATGGCAAAATAAATAAAATAAAATCGCGCTAGCAATTACAGGATTCATAAACTAAGTCAATAGAGTCAGGAGGGGGAATAACCGCAGAGGCATCTAAAAGCATGAAATATTTCTGCCTCGAGTTGTGGGTGTCTCACACTGCCAAATCCTATTAAGGCATC
Organism: Alosa alosa; assembly: GCF_017589495.1. Classification (NCBI taxonomy): domain Eukaryota; kingdom Metazoa; phylum Chordata; class Actinopteri; order Clupeiformes; family Clupeidae; genus Alosa; species Alosa alosa. The sequence goes on along the minus strand of NC_063200.1, from coordinate 29,683,347 downwards.
AAGTCATTCTGGACATCGAAACTGATGTGATTACATTGATCCCGTCTTCGCCGCAATTGCACCAGCGATGCACTTCTGCTTGTAGTCTGGGGTTTTATTTTAGCTTATTTCGCCGTGTTTTACTATGTTTTTCATACAGAGCAAAAACTTTAGATTGACTGCCTCAGGAAGAAAAGGTGGAAAAACCTGAGTGATCCGAGGAATCGAATGGTGTGGGTGGTGCAAAAAAAAAGCTGTGTCCTGTGAATACACCAATGATACATCCAGCAATAATGACTTTTTTTCTGTGGAAGCATCACCCCCATACAAAGTGAGTTGTTCTTTATCTTTCAGTGAAAAAGAAGGAGGCCTTTGTTGTGTTGTGCTGTGTTGTCGTGCCTACATGCACACGCACCCACGTGAGTTATCTGCCGGAGCCTGACAGACACGGAGCGCCTCAACGTTTCTTGTCGAGTTAATTTGAGCACGGCGACTAATGGTAATGCGAGACCTTGAATGAGAGAGAGAGAGTGAAAGAGAGAGAGAGAGAGGGAGAGAGTGGGAGAGCTAGTCAGCCAGAGGGCCAACAGCACCTAATGAGAGCCCAGAGACAGCCTGCATTTGAAAATACACAGAATATGTAAACACACACACACACATCCACCCACCCACACACACACACACATACCACACACATGTACACACACACCAAATGCACAGATGGTTGTCTCTAGTTGTGCATTGTTTAGGACTGACTTTATTTCCATTCATTCAGTCCATTCCTTTACTGTACAAGACCGCTTGAGCTAGGAGAGTGTCTCTCCCTTAAGTGTGTGTGTGTACTGTGTGTTCCTAGAAAGAAAGGGAATGATGATAATGCTTGCTATGATGACGATAGTGCATAGTATAAAGCAAGCCATCAAAGCAAGCTATTTGGGCACCAATTAATGGCTGACTCCAACCCTGGTTCGCTGACCATTTCCAGTAAAAGCAACACCTCCGTCCATCTATGCAGACTCAGTCTGCCCTCTCCCTTACTGCCTCACCCTTCATATCCACGGCTATGTTCCAAATGACCTCTCAATGCAACTTTTCTTCCTCATAATTCATAACCGAATCACCAGAGCACTAAAAAAAAAATAGAAACGCAGTACACCGCTCACCCATCAAGTCCATTTCAGCCAGTCATGTTATAAATAACCATTATCTTATTACATTTAGATGTCTGCAGTCACTTACCAACTCTTCCCATTCGAAAAGAATTACTCTTGGCCCAAACTCAATTACCCCCTCAATTATGGTAAAAGACTATATACACTATTAGCCAAATTAGTCCTAATTAAAATGTGCAAGCGTTGTGTGCAGCAAAGCAGTTGTGACTGTTGTTTCAGCAGATAACATTAGCTGGCTCCCAGATTTCTCCAATCACGCAAGCCAATCCTCTGCAATAGATGTGAGAGTAGAAATAATCTACTGTGGTTGGACTGACAATGTCAGCAAGACAAAGACATAGAGGAAGCAAAACATGGGGCAGTCTTCATGAAAGAATAATTTTGCCTTTCAGAGTGAAATAAACAAGGCATCAAAGTGCGCCGAATGCAGGAAAAATCAATAACGTGTATGTTTAATGGTGGAGTGAGAACAAAGTACATGCTAAAACGACAGACACCTTATGCCAAACATTATAGACCAAGAAGAACGGATAATTAGGGAGAACGATAAACATATCTATTTCAAAGGGTTGGTGCAACAGCTCACGAGATTAAAGACATTTCTTATCCAAATGCATTGATCTGTGTTCAGTAAGCTTCTGTAGCTCAACCAAGAGAGAGCAAATTGCTAGTTCTGACACAGTCATGGGCCCGATTCCCAAGGAAAGCGCATATTCTGTTAACAATCCAACTGATAGGCTGTTTGAAATGCAGCTTCCTGGTGTAACTTCCTCTAGCAGGATGAGCTATCCCAGTCAGACTGAGACTGCAAGTGGGTAGAAGAGGCCTCTGATTCTCTTTGAATGGAATAGTAGCTAACATCCCTAACAGTCTGACTGCTTTTGTAAGTATGGAGTCTGTGCAAGTTCATGCACAGGGAAATAGAGCATGTGCTTTTCACTGTCACTTTATCAGTTTTAGATGTTATACATGAATTAAGATGAAATTAAAGAAATGTCAGTAGCCAATCCATATTTAGACATATTCAAGGACATAATTACCTATTAACTTTAACTGTTTTTTTTTTTTTAGCTAACCTTACAGTTCTGTAGAGTGACACTGAACAGCACTTTCACTTAACTTTCCTGTTGTGCATGGTGTGTTACATACCATTTCCTTTTGATGTTTTTTTTATTTTTTATAAAAGAATAATGTTTTGACTTTATCTAGACCTTAGTGTTATATTTCTAAAACAAACATCAAACATGTAAGAGCAAAAACACATGCTGCCAGCCAGTACTCACTGACTTGTCAAATAAATGGTCCGTCTTAAGGCCGTTACAGTAATGCTAAAACAACACAAAATCTGAACGCCATGAAGCAGCTCAGAGCCCACGATGGAGTTCCATGATCACTGCCAACAGCTGATATTTTTGTCTTGTAATGGTGAATTAGACTGCCCAGCATTTTATGAATGTACGAGAAAGTGCGGTGCTTACTGCTCTGGAACATGCAATTGAACTCTTGATCAAATCACTTCAATAAACCTCACAAATGGGGAGATGAAAATTGAATCAGACTGATGAAATGAAGTCTCTGCGATAAATATAGATGGTCAAACAATGCCAAATATATGTCCCGAAAAAGACAAATGGTTGCCTCAAACTAGACTTCTGCACTTGATTAATTCCATCTGGTGCAATGCAGGATAAAATGAAAAAAGAACCATTCAACCAATGAAAAAGAACCATTCCTCAAAAAAAGTCTAACAAACCTGACAAACCAAACCCTCATACATTCTGTTTCAGAGCGGCCATTCACCTTTTTGAACCTCTTGCTATATTTCATCATTACCTCCTACTTTCCCTGACAGCTGATGCCTTTGTGCTATGTACCAGATAATGGAGACATTACCCTTTTATCCTCTCTCCATTTACTTATATGAGTCAGTGAAAGACAGGCCCCTATTGTAACCTGGTCAAACTGAGAGCGGGATGAGAGGTTCTCCTTACCATGGCCAGGGGCACGATGCCACCCAGGTCCTGCGGTGCCAGGCGAATCAGAGTCTGGATCTCGTCGGAGAGAGTGCGGGAGAGCGGGTACTCCACCTGCCAGGTGACGGTGCGGCTGCTCAGTGGATCCAGCAGGCCGTTGACCTCCAGGTCCACCTGCAGAATCCTCTGGAAAGCTGCCTCCATCCTACACAGAACATAGAGAGGGTCAGTGGATGAGATTGAGGAGTTAAGAATAGAATATGAGATTGTGTGGGGGACAAAAGAGTTCTGTGCTTTCTTGTCCAACACGGCTGGTAAAAGGAAGCCTTTCAATGTGGTGACATTATTGTCATTCAGAGTTGAACAAACCCTGAGGTGCTTCACCTTGGTTCAAGTAGAGTTACATTCCATGTTTTGAAAAGGTCTGCCACCAGAGGCTAAAAGCTTCATTTTTGGAAAAATGTACTGTGGCTACATTTGAAAGCTCTGATGGAATGCCTCTCCATCATAGAGCCATGCTGCTTTGTGCCCCATCATCACGTCGCCTGGGTCCTGTGGGATTCGGCCTGGTGGCAGATTATGATCCAAGCTTTTTCTTGGCCTCACAGCCAGAAACTATTACAACCGTTTACCTCAGCCCCTTATTGTGTTGGAGTAGAGAACAGATGGGCACAATTCTCCAAGATCTCCCAATACAAACACCAAAGAAATGCATTAACAACGCATATACATACAGACTAATTGGATGATATTTGAAAATGATGTATGGTGTTTCATTTAGTCTGTTCTTCTACTCCTCTATCAAAAATAGTTTTATTGAGACTGTCAAACCAAACACAAACGTTTACCCAAGCTCTGTGAGTCAGAGGGATGCTAGCAATAAGCAGATTGTTCTACTAGACTCGCAGAGATCTTCTTGCCAAATTAAACAATTCAGCTGGAGCTGTTGTATAAAATACACTATATCAAGATTCAGTCACTTGGACCGTGCCAGTGAATCTCAAAGGTGCGTTGGCCGGTTAAATGTCTGCATGCCGTGCTTTCTGTTCAACTGCCTGAGCCAGTTGGACAGTGCCAGAGCAGAGAGCGAGCCAGAGGAGCAGTGGTCCAGCCAACCCGTTGCTTGGGTGGAGTACGTAGAGGGTTTGGTCTCATTATTCCACTCCAGTGACACACACATTCCAGAGAGTGGCAACAGAGTAGAGAGGAGAGAGGAAGAGGAGGAGGGGGAGAGAAGGAGAAAAAGCAAAAGCAATTTACTTTGGGTCTGGTGCTCCTTGGACAAGATTTCCAGGCAGGAGCATAACATTTTCTGTGCTGATTGTGATGCAAACAGAGCAGAAAAAAACAATGAATAATACAAAGCTCATTCGATTTGCTGAACCTTTGTTTTGAACACACCATTATGTGTGGTTGTGTGTGTGTGGTTGTGTGTGTGTGTGTGTGTGTGTGTGTGTGTGTGTGTGTGTGTGTGTGTGTGTGTGTGTGTGTGTGAGTGTTTGTGTGTGTGTGAGAGAGTGTTTGTGTGTGTGTGTTTCTCTTTCTATACCTCTTAGTTTAAAAGAAACACAAAACACTGAACCGGTAATATATTAACTCACTCTATTAACTCAACTCAATAAAACAAAACAAAAAACTAGAGAACGTAATTCCAGAGAATTACGAGTGCATGAAAATGCAAAAATGGCTGCTGAATGAAATATTGTTGAATATTGTCTAAAATATAATCTAAGTAAAAAGATGAAGGTCAGATAGAGAAAAAAGCTGGCGGGGAGTCATAATTGATGACAGCTGACAGTTGGAATGGCCGAACAGTTAAATAGTTGAGTAGTTTATTAAATAGTTAAATTATTTTATAGTGAATTATTGTATTGAGGACTTATTTTGAAGTTGAAGTTGAGGACAGAGGAAACAGTTGGCGAGAGTTGTAGTTGATGACGACTGACAGTTAAAATGGCTGAACAGTTAAATAGTTGGATAGTGAAAATGGTTACATTTTTTTTATATAGAATTATTGTAGTGATGACTTTTATTTTGAAACAGTTGTGTTGTGGGCAGAGGAAACAGTTGGCAGGAGTCATAGTTGATGACAACTGACAGTTTGAAAGGCTGAACAGTTAAATAGTTAAAATGGGTAAATTCTTTAAAATGGAATTATTGTAGTGAAGAGTTTTATTTTGAAACAGTTGTGGGCAGAGGAAACAGTTGGCAGGAGTCATAGTTGATGACAACTGACAGTTTGAAAAGCTGAACAGTTAAATAGTTAAAATGGGTAAATTCTTTAAAATGGAATTATTGTAGTGAAGAGTTTTATTTTGAAACAGTTTGGTTGCGGAGTCAAAGTTGATGACAACTGACTGTTGCTAGAAGTTATGGTGGTTGCTAGGCTGGTTGCTAGGTTAGTTGGTTGCTAGATTTTAACTGTGAATGTGGTTGCAGGCTGTTGCTAGGGCAAGTTGTTGCAAGTTGTTAGGGTGTCCATGGTGGCTACTATCAGAAATAAAGGAGTTACTACAGTGGTTTGCTAGTATAATCATCTTGGTTGCTATGGAAACTGACATAGATACTTAATTTCAATTGTTGCTAAATTGGTTGCTAGGTAGGTGGTGGTTTAATATAGTAGGCTAGAGGCACAGTTGATTATAACTGACAGTTGGAATAGTTGAAAAGTTAAATAGTTGGATAGTTGAAATGGTTAAATTATTTAATAGGGAATTATTGTAGTGGATACTTTTATTTTGAAACAGTTGTGGGCATAGGAAACAGTTGAACAGGATCTGTTGTAGTCTTAAAGGTCCAGTATGTAGGAAATAATGGAAAATAAACTGTAACCATTCCAAAAATGATCACCATATGTTGTCAGAGAGTAAGGAAACACGATGAATTGAAGTAATGGCTTATTTGACAACATTACTCTAACCCGTAAAAACCCGTAAAACCCATGAAAAAAAAAAGAGTTACGGTGCGGAATCTCTTGGAATTTTCGTTTATGTTTTGAACGATTAATTCTAGAATAGCGTATTAATAATGGGCTAGCGCGTCCTCCTATTTGGGTTGCCAAATTAGCAAAGGCCAACTGTCAACAGCTGTCAGTTGTAGTCATGAACGCCTACGAGGCAGGCAAATTTCCATAAGACGATTCACCAATGGAACGAAATGGCACTAGTTCCGGACTCCTAAATAGGCGTGTCAAAACATAAACTTTTCTCTGAATAAGCAATAATAACATATACATATACGCTTTATCAACCGTCTCTGGCCAGATTGTATGCAATCTGAGACAGACAGTTGCTGGAGGTGGCCGGAACCATATGGCTCTGGCCGGAACACTTGGCATAGGATTCTAAGTGCCCTATTGTGATGTCATAATCGGCAATGTTAAGTCAATGGGGAAATTTTCAGTAGTTTTTAATTAATAGTTAAAAAAGTATAAAAGTTACAAATATGAAAAATACATTCAACACCTGTCCTAAGTAAGACCTACGTAACGCAGTTTGAATGAAGTTTCTATGGTTGAAGTCGCATTAAACACGGAAAAAGCGTTAGAAGAAGAATAAGAAGAAGAAATCGGATAACAGTAGATTGCATTTTCATGCACTCTAATAAACAAAGCATTACAGTGCAATTTAGAAATGCAACCTTCGCTATGTACTTCAATACACAAGTTTGTTGGAAAACAAATTTTCCAGCATCTGACACTGTCACGGCCTGATGCAGAAGCACAAAGACTTTTTAAGGTCATTCATTGCTGTGCGGTGCATGTCTCCACGTCTTCATAAAGTACTTGAGAGAGAGCTGACAACCTACAATAGCAGGGTCTGTGTCTGTAGTGAGTGTTCAAGAAGATATTTTAGAAGTTTATGTTTTGATTAAACATTAGAGAAATCTTCAGGACTTTAAGAGGTAAGCAGTGAAGCCTGTGTTCTTTGGAGGACTCTTTTTTGGTTTGAAGTTTGATGGTGCTGAGAAACGCTGTGACAGAGAAAGAGAAAGTGGAGTTCGGTCCTGTGCTCTTTTTTTCCTTTTGGAAATGTTCCTTTCATTGTTCCCCCAAAATTCACCTCTCTTCTCCTCTTTCATCTTCCTATCCAATCCATACCTGTCCTGCAGGCACAAACTCTGCTATGATAAGTGATGCCTCCTCACTTTCTGAACCATAACAACAAAATGTCAGACCTGTGTTTACTGTCATACTGTTCAAACCTCCTTATGTCATCCCACATTGTTGCAATTAAATGGAACACAAGGACATCTTGTTTTGCACAAAGAACTGATCCAGATTACAATGGCAGCAGCTCTTATAGCTCTATAGCTCTTATAGATCTAGATTACAATGGCAGCAGCTCTTATAGATCCATATTACAATGGCAGCAGCTCTTATAGCTCTATAGCTCTTATAGATCCATATTACAATGGCAGCAGCTCTTATAGCTCTATAGCTCTTATAGATCCAGATTACAATGGCAGCAGCTCTTATAGCTCTATAGCTCTTATAGATCCAGATTACAATGATCCATAGCTCTTATATCCAGATTACAATGGCAAGCTCTTATAGCTCTATAGCTCTTATAGATCAGATTACAATAGCTCTTATAGCTCTATCCATATTACAATGGCTCTTAGCTCTATAGCTTATAGATCAGATTACAATAGCTCTTAGCTCTATAGCTCTTATAGATCCAGATTACAATGGCTTATAGCTATAGCTCTTATAGATCCAGATTACAATGGCAGCAGCTCTTATAGCTCTATAGCTCTTATAGATCCATATTACAATGGCAACAGCTCTTATGTTTGCCTCTTTTGAAACTGCACTGTATTAGTGACACGGCAATCTTTTCAGTAGTATAACAATTCACCTCTGAACATGGCTGTTTATGATAAGGTGTAACTACAATGATATGCCACGATAATGAGCTTATTGTATAGGAAAAATAGATACTGAACAATAAGCATGATGATCAGCAAATGGATAAGAAAAATGTACAATATTAACCATTATTTGCTCCTGTGAAGCATAAACATTGAAGAATATTAGTGTCATACTATGAGAGATAGAGAGAGATAGAGAGCACAGGAAGGAGAGAAAGAGAGAGATAGAGAGTGTATGTGTGTGTGTCTGAGAGGGAGAGAGAGGGGGGTCACTTTGACCACTATGGATTGCGATTTGAAAATTATTTATATGGAAATTTGACTCACAGCCAAACAGAAATGCAGTCCTGCTTTTTCATCTTAAACATCCTTATTTTCCTGTCTCTGAATCTAGCACGATATATTTTACATGAGGTACTCTCATTTATCACTGTTTTTATGTTTCTACAATATCCATATTGATGTGTTGAAGTTGAAGTGTCAAGTTGAAGTGTCCATTTAAGATGAAGTGTTTAGTATAATTTGTTATCAAGTAAATGCATAGTTGCAAAGTTACTAACTGATTCCTTAAACATGCCTTTATGTCAGTTTTGTAATAACAATACATTGATCACATTAAGAATAAAAAACATAATGGTTATGAACCCTTCAGAGAAAGTGGGAGCCCCTGTACTTGTAAAGATGAAATGATAATGGAGAATATCAAATAGCATGCAAGTCCATGGTCATCTGGGTAGAGACTTAAGAGTGAATACAACATGAAAGGAGGGCAAGATTTTGGGAAACTTTCTAGAGGGAGAGTCAAGCTGTAATGTACTGTTACAGAAATAAAACCCTTTTGATTTAATTTATTCAATTAAATCTAATTTGACATAATCTAATTTGAGAGAAAGAAGTAAGTAGAGAGACTGAAAAGTGAGGGGGGGGGGGGGGCCTGCATAAGTATTAACATGCAACCGACTCTTAAAGTCAGCTGAGAGCTCTTGAAACAGCACAGTATCTGTGCACTTATGCCACAAGTCCATAAACATTCCAATGACCAAGGGGGAAAGATGTGCTCCAATAGGTGCACTCAAGGCTGGACATGAGTCCCTGGCTGCAGTTTCTGGGTGTGGCCAGTAGAGGGGGATGTTCTTTAGCACTCCTCAGTTGACAGGGTTGGCATCAAAGCAGAGGGATCATCAAAAGGCCATGTCCTAATTGCCCAGCTACTCTATTTTGCTGTAGTGCTCAAGTTCACCAAGTGCTAAAATACTCTAGCACACCCAGAGATGGAGTTTTCAAGGCGATCAGTAAACAGAGCTCATAAACAGAAAGCAATTTTGAACATTTTTACAACGACAAATTCAAATAAATCTCAAACTTGCACAATTTTATGGGACTGCAAAGTGGTCAAAATGATGCGCAAGAGACTCGGTTTTCAGCTAATCTGAGACGGAGCTGACTTGCCTAAATGCATGGCAGCCTATTTTACACAGAATAATTTCATGAAGAATTACCTTTCTGAGCACATTCATAGTCATTCAGTTAAAACTGATTTTAACATACAGTCGGTGAACACAGACACGGTTTCACTCAGACCCAGGAACACACACAGACCAACACACACATGCGCACACCCAAATAGCGCATAAATCTGTCAGTATTGTTCTTCACAATGAGATACGGATAAAATGTGCTGTTGCCATAACAAAAGACTTTGTAACAGTGGAAATGGAAATAAAAGGATGAATTGAAATTCTGTCATAATGCTTTTATAACTGAAAGGGGTCTGCTACCGAAGCCCTCTTCCTCTAAAGAGACTGGTATTCTTTATTTCTCCATGCCTTCATGAATACTGCAGTGACACTGAGGCAGACACACAGTGAGAAAGGGGAGGGAGAGAGAGAGAGAGAGAGAGAGAGAGAGAGAGAGAGAGAAGAGACAGAGAGCAAGAGAGAGAGATAAAGAGAGAGAGAGAATGAAACAAGGAGATGGCGGTAGAAAGAAAGAATAGTTAAATGAGAAGTGAGAAGTCATTTCAATGGAGGCTCAGAGGGGTGGCGTGTTTTCTGTGCACAGAGGTGATCTGGTTAGCAGTGACAACAATGATACATCAAACGAGCAGAATCAATTTTACTACAAAGCCACTGTGGCCTGCACCTTGCGGTCGGCGCCGCGCACGCTGGAAATGAAAGAGCGGATCTGCACAGATAATGGCAGCTGAAGTCTCGCCGCGCTAAAGCCAGTCTCTGCTGGGCTGTGGAGGAATTCCATTTCTTCCAGGTGCTCAGAGGAGAGCTTAGGCATTGGCAGCCTTTTGGCACGTTTTCCTGTGCTTAACAGTCTCTCTCTCTCTCTCTCTCTCTCACACACTCTCTTTTTTCACTCTCTCTCTCTTTTCCTCTCCCTTCCCTCTCTCTTTCTCAGTGTGTTGTCAGGATCCCAACTGGCAAGTGCATGAAACTCAATCAGGGTGCTGGCATGGGGGCTTTGACCTGCGGTTTGTACTCTAAAGCTCCCCCAGGACAAACAGGCCAAATAATACAGCCTTCCTCAACTTTACACAACAGCAGTCCTTCAGTCAACAGCCCCTTGAGCCAAAGTTTAAAAGAGTCTTGAAAACCTGCTATGCTTGGAGTAAGTGAGATTAGTTTTACCAGAGTATGTGCCATACTGTCACGTCGTTTTGATCAACAGTATAACAACATGTACCCCATTGAGTTTGGACTAGCAAAGTTTAAAAAGAGTCTTGAAAACCTGCAATTTGCCTAAATTTTTCAGAGGGAAACACTGGATTAAACTTTGATAGATTTGATATACAAAGACAATAAGGCCTTGACTGGAGAGATGGTTTTAGTTTTACCAGAGTATGTTGTTAACAACTATATGTAGGTACCCACAAATAAAATGAAAAATAAGAAAATATCTTTTATGGTGCTCAACAAGATGCAGGAATGAATTTGTGCCATCTATGAGGAGAGTGGGCGGTTTCTCATTTCTCTGATTTCACTGTCTGAAGGTCAGTGATGGAAGCAGTACATGTCCAGACTACAAGAACTCAATGCCTTAGAGGCTCTATGAAAGGACAGAGTGTAGAAGAATAAGAATATGGAGGGCATCATTTGTGCAGTTTAGAAAGCGAAAAAAAAAAAGTCTCCTCAGCCATCAGTATTGACACTGATCTCAAAATCTTGTGATAAGCTCCGATTCCACACACAACGGCACACGTCATAGGGTTTGCAACCGCTAGAATCACCTCATCAGTTTGATCGCATAAGTAGCTTTTGTCAAGGCCTCCCAGAGAGCATCTCAAAACAGTGATTGGCACATCCCAGTGCACGTCAAGCAACCCGGCATATTGCATGAGCCAATCCTGTACCATGGTGCAAATCTCTGCCTGTGACAGTAACTGAGATCCCCCCGTCTCCAAGGACTTATGCATTTATGGATGTGTACAAGAGTCTAATGCATATTTCCTGGTGGTGAAGTGGCAGAGACGCACAGTAACACCCTCCCCAGACTGTCTTGAGCCCGTCACGGCCAGGCCTTCAGGCACTGATGTAATATTCATGCCACTCTCCAGTTGATTTGCTTAGTGTGTTCTCATTGGAACTTAAGAGATTCTAGAAGAATGCGCTGCCAGGGGAGCAAAGCATTTGTTGAAAAATGGACGTCCTTGGGGGTGCATATGTAAGCAGGAGCTACACCAACCCCCCTGCCACACACACACACACACACACACACACACACACACACACACACACCCCTCACACCTAGACAGTTAGCCCGTGTTCGGCCACACATTACAGATGCAAAACCAAATGAAAAATTCCATCCCATGGCAATAGGCAACTTTTGGAACTTTTATTTTTCTTTAAATTTTGGCGGTGCATGTTTGTGTGGCCCAGGCAGAGAAGAGATGAGGGGTGATGATTTCCAGTAGCCCTTCGCGGTTTTCCAGCTCATCATCGTAATGAAGGATGGAGTGGGCTCTCCGTCACATTAGGATGATACAGCGATGAACAGCGGACCATTTCTCTTCAGCCTCTATAAAGTGTCTCATGAACTTTAATATACTGTAGTACACTCCCACGGAATAAACTGCTTTGGCAGTGCCAAGTCTATGTTCGTTTTTTTTTTTTTTTTTTTTAAACTACAACGATTGTGAGTGCCAACTCAAAATTGTAAAATCCCTTTCTGAAAATGAAAAAAATCTAGTGTTACCCAGAGAAGGTGATTAGTCCAGGTGTGACTTTCAGTTCCAATACACCTAAAATTACAGGGTTCTGTAAAAGCTCCTGCAGAATGATTAGTATAAAAGTCCTTGCGTCCCTGGTAAAACAATTTGTCCAGAGGGAGTAGTAATTTGTGTTGTAGGTTTACAACCCAGTGCTGGTAAAGCAGTCTAGCTACATTCACCTTTGTGTGGAAAACACACTCTTGGCTGCTGACAGAGAGGAATTTGAAAAGAGTAGAGCAATACAAAATATTTAATTAAATCACAGCTTGTTCAGAATGAAAACTGCAGGTTGTGGATGAAACGAGGCAAACGAGTGAGACATCTCATTAAGAGACATGCTCCTTTTAGGTGTCATTTGTTGGAACCTTATTCAGTTTCCCTTAGTTCAGTCTACAGTTAATTTCACAGAAATGAAAAACAGTCTAGACATCTCTCCATAGGACATGGGAAGTAGCCTAACTGAAGAAACAGTCTGTGTTTTTGAGCAAAATCTAGGTAAAAGCTATGGGTTTCACAATCAGTTATGGATTTGTTTGTACTGTACCAACTGTGGACAACTGAATCTCTGTCCTAAAGTTCATTTTTATTTGGTTTAGTACACTCTAATACTGTCAAAAGACACTGACATTTAAAGATTATGGGAAGACAGGGCAGTATTGAACAAACTCATAAATCATAAATACAAAATATTGGCTCAGAAAGCAGCTGTTGTTGTGTCTGCACTTACTCAAAAGTGAACTCATGACCCCTTTTCAGTCCCAATCACCAGAAATGGCTTGTACAAAGTGTGGAGGCCAATAACATTAGCATATTTTAGAGAACATGGACCGACATTATGCAACCATTTCATGCTGATTTCAATGTAAATTTAAATGTACATTATTTCTACACAGAAAGCTTGTCAGTGTTTTGGGTTCAGTTGTGTGAAATATTGGGTGGGTTCTAATGTAACAATAAATGGTGTGGAAGCAGGCCTACACTGAACATTCTATCTTCACTTCCTGTTGGGTTTATATACAGCCTTACTACATAGACTTAGATACAAACAGCAAGAAAACAGTAAGTGTGCCAAACCAGCATTAAGTGCCAGTGAGGTATTTGGTTAAAAGGCAAGCGGTAGGTCAAAGTCTCTCAGTATTATGGCAAGTTTTATCAAGATGTGAAATCGTAGGTGAATGGCTCTTCCTGCACACAAAACCATGTCTATAGACTCTGGGGATAAAGTCATCATCTTGAACCCTGCCAGTTGAGAAGCTTCAAATCTTGGATGTGAAGTGAGTTGTGATGAAAAGGCTGCTTAAAAAACTGGTCACCATAGTGTGTTTTAAACAGGGTTTCAGCAACTCACCAATCGAGTGGAAAAATCACATACCGGTACATATTTATTTTTAAAGAATATATGATCTGGTGGTAAAAACCGCTGTGCAAACATTTAATAAATCTGGCAAATGTCATTCTGCTGTTGCATTTCCAGTTCATAAGGATCAAAGTATACTGACAAACATAGGCCTAGCTCTGAACTGGGTGAAAGGTGACGAGCCTGATCGAGTTTACATGGCTGTTTGATGAGGAGATCCCTCTCCCTTATTGAAACCCTTGCATGAAGAATCAAGGGAGGCCAGCAAGGCACGCTGGAAAGAATTCTCTTCACTGTTTCCTGGTGCTGTAACCAAGTTGATTAAATTGGGTCAAATCCCGTAAAAGATTCATTAAACATTAACAAAGCCGCTGGTTGTGTTCACAAGAGCAAAATTACATAGCTGCGCTACTGAAAAGTAAGTGCTGTAGATTGCGGAAGATTCTCCAAGCGAAGGGCTGTCAGCATAGACAGCTTGCAGCTCTCGGTTTGGCACAAAGTCTCTCGTCTCCCTAACAGTCACGTTCCCATCATGACTGTGACGAACCGAAAGAGAGGGAAAAGGGGCTAATTCATGATCTGTGGCGAGAAAAAACTAAATCCTCACGTGACCGGGCTAATTAAGTGAAAGAGATGCACACACACGTGACGCACATGTTCCTTCACACGCCAAAGTCCCCAGATAATGTGGCAGTACACATGCATATACATACCCTCACCCATGTGCACTTGGAGGAGCATGTGCATGAAGCACACTGACAAACACAATATTCATCTTCCATTCCCCTATGCTATATAAACACACCAAGATGTCTAGCCAACATATTTTTTTATGTGAGCATTTTATGTTATGTGCGCCGTGTACATACACACACACACACACACACACACACACCCCTTGAGAGCCACTGATAGTTCCCGCTCAGAGAACCATCCATATCCGCACATATATTTCATGCCCACATATGTCTCATTACATTTCCCTGCATTCAGAATCCTGAGAGACTGAGGCCTATATCAACATGCATGGCTTCAGAAGCTGGAGGGCCCTTTGGAGAAGGAAATGTGCAATTCCTTGAGATTATGCTGAGCAGCTTGCCCTGTGAGTGATGAACATCCAGCTCTGCTGCTCAGTGAGAACCTATGTGGGGGTAGCACACCCACATCACCACCCCCACCCCCTTTACACCTCCCATCAGTAATTGGAATTGCTCAACCATGGAATCTGTAGACTAATTACAGTGCATGAAAATGTTCTGTTATCCGAAGTCTTCTTCTTCTTCTTCTTCTTCTTCTTCTTCCCACCAAATTTCTGCGTCTAATTCAGCTTTAACCGTTTAATGTAGAAACTTCGTTCAAACTTTGTAACATAGGTCTTGAAAAGGACACGTGGGGAGTGCATTTTTCACTTTTGTAAACTTTATACTTTTTGAGATATTAATAAAAAAACTAGAAAATGTAATTTCGAGGAAATTACCAGTGCATGAAAATATAAATATACTGTATATTAACATAAAATGCAAAACAAACTTTTATTTGGAAACAGTTGGCAGGAGTCATAGTTGATAACAACTGACAGTTGAAATGTCTAAACAGTTAAATAGTTGACAGAGTAGTTTAAAAGTTGAATTTAGATAGTGTAATGGATGTTGATAGACAGAAAGTTGAATGGATGTTGATAGGCAGATTGTTTAATTAAGCAATATAGCACGAGTGAGAGTGGGGTTGGTCATGGATATTCCCACGGGTGTTGTTCACCAATCCCACGATCACGAGTGCTATATTGCTTTTATACAACAATTCTACCACAAACTAAATAATCTGAAAACACCCCAATATTGTTTAAAATTGTTAATTTAGACATCGTTCTTACGCATCAACAGTTCCCTTTTCAATAGACAGCGTCTTGGTTGCTAGGTAACCAACATTCCAGATCCCTCTTTATGGGTCTTTGTGGTTTACGTGTCTTCTTGAAAGAAATGTTGAAAGTCGGGCTGAAATCACATTCATATCTAGCTTTGCTGCATGCATGTTACAAGGACACTGGGCCATGTCATGTAAGGGACATGGTACTGCAAAAAACGAAAACATAGCTTACATTGCAGAACCACTCAACATTATTAATTTATGGTGAATAAATGTTACACTACTGTGCACAGCCCCATATGTTTTTCTGACACGATGCTAGCACGTTAACAGCGGTTAGCTAACTATGCTTACGTTGGTTATCTACAAGTCTCCTCCAAGTGACAATCATATTATGGTTACACAATGCTGGCAATGCTGAGAACAGTTAGCATCCTCGTTTATCTTACTTACATTGAGTTAACTGTGTGGCTTAATCCACAGATGTGGTGAAGCACTGTTTCGTTATGGTTTGCTAAGGAGTAACCAATTGCTTAAAATAGTGGAGAGCTGGGATGAGAACATTGTGTCAAATCTTCGCATTGTATCGCGGAGTGATTTATTATTAGCTGTGCAAAGTCTGAGTTGAAATGTCCAGGGATATTCCAACTCATGGAACGTCTCTCGGCCAATCAGAAACAAATAAATAGTTCCATAGAACCCAATTGTTGTATAATGGATGTTGATGGATAGTTTAATGGGTGGATGAGTGAATGGTTTGAAGAGGATGAATGGATAGAAAGTTGGATGGAATGTGCCTTATATCCTTGTAGAATGGAGAGACACAGAGAGAGTTGACCTAGTTAAGCAGAAAGCAGTTGATACAGGTGCAATCAGTTTAACTGGCCCTTTGATGGGTCCTAGTACAACATCCATTACACTATCTAAATTCAACTTTTAAACTATATACTCTGTCTCAGGCTTTAAGCATACAATCTGGCTCTATTAAGACTACAGATTCTGTTCCTATTTCCTCTGCCCACAACTGTTTCAAAATAAATGTCCTCACTACAATAATTCACTATTAAATAATTTAACTATTTAAACTAATCAACTATTTAACTGTTTAGACATTTCAACTGTCAGTTGTTATCAACTATGACTCCTGCCAACTGTTTCCAAATAAAAGTTTGTTTTGCATTTTATGTTAATATACAGTATATTTATATTTTCATGCACTGGTAATTTCCTCGAAATTACATTTTCTAGTTAAAGAATCTAAATCGAACGGCGAGCGCTTTACATTTTTCTCTCCATCCAGTGCATCCTTTTTGCACCAACATGACTGCATGTGCCATGTGAATCATGCATCCATACCGACACAAACACATGCACAAGGACAAACACGTCCAGTGCAGCACGACCATCCATCCGCTGCTAAAGGGCTAGCCGTATGCATGCAGAGCTGGAGGGCGGCACTTGAGCATGATCAAGTGTTTGGGGCCACGAGGCAAGATACCTTCCAAAATGTAGCGAGACTGAGGCTGAGCTACACTGGGGATTAAAGAATTC